>NW_026652276.1:194687189-195244689 GCF_009828535.3 Hylobates moloch
TAAATGACAAGTTAATGGGTGCAGCAAAACAACATGGCACATGGATACATATGTAACAAACCTGCACATTGTGCACATGTACCCTAAAACCTAAAGTATAATAATAATAAAAAAAGAATGCAGTACAAAGAAAAAGGAGATAGATAAACATAAAACATTATTTTAGAGGTCTGGAGGAGAAATTAAAATAGCACAGCATACACCTGATAGGAATTCCAGAAGAGAAAGAATGATGGAAATTTATACCTAAAAATTATAGCTGAGAATTCCCTAGAATTTAGGGGTAAAATCCATTCTTAAATATATACTTCAGCTTTCAAGAAGATGTCAATAAGTAAACACTTTGTGTAATTTATTTTTCTCTGAAAACTTTTCTAGATTTTCTCCATGTTTCAGAGTTCTGAAATTATATGATGATGTGTTTTTTTGTGTGTGTGCATCCATTTTCATCTTTAATTGAGACTGTCAGTGGGCCTTTCAAATCTAGAAACTCACGTTCTTCAGTCCCAGAATATCTTCTACTATTTATGTGATATATTATCACATCCATTATATTTGTTTGTGTCTTTGTTAAACTACTTGAATGTTAGATCTTCTGATTTGATGCTGATGATCTAATTTCTCTTGTTTTTTCTTTAGTTTATTTTCCATGTCTTTTTCATTTCATTTTCATTTCTGAGAAATTTCCTCAATTTTCTTTTTCGGCACTTTCCAATTTTTTATTCCTACAATTATTTAATTGTTTTGTTCATTGGCTAGTCTTTTTAATTGTGTGTGAGTGTGTCTGTGTGTGTTTCTGCAATATTTTCTTCTATCTGTTTTGAGGATACCAGTTATAGTTGTTATGATTTTCTTTTCTGCTCCCAAGTTTGTTTTTTTATTTGAGTTTATTGGTCCACTTCTTTCTTTTGGTTTCTATTTTTATGTTAAATATTTTCTTCCAATGGCTGTAGTGGTTTTCTAATAATATGTAGGAGTGAACAAGAACTAAAAAGCTAATTGGAGGTTATGTGTGCTTGCCTATCTTAGGGAGAGGCAGGGAGATGTGTTGACTGATGGATCTCATAATAGGATGATGAAACAGCTATTTCAATGATAGGTCTTCAAATGATGCACCTCCAAATTTTGCTGTCCCTGAAGGCTATTTTTACCCTTCTATTTATAGATTAATCAGTTTACTCAGAAAATAAACTTCTGGTCCTGCCAGGGTTAAGGAAATACAGTTGACTGGCTATGTAGGAGGGGCAAAGAGATCTAAGGGTCTAAATGCATCTTATACAATCTTCCAAATATTCCTTACGGTTTCAAGCTCTAACTGCATTACCAGTTTTAGAGGCATTTCTCAGCATTTCTGGTGTTGTGTGGCACAATTGGATTGATTCTGAGCTTCTGCATATGCTAGAATAAATTTCAACCTTATTTGGTATTTTAAGTAAATTATCCTCATCAGTATGTGTTATGGCTTCCAAAAATTTGTTGTTAAAACATCTTTCCTCAGTTTTTATATTATTTTATAGCTCTTTATATTATTTTGTCCTTTTAATCTCATTTTTATAAAGTTTTAAGAAGCAGAAAAATTAACAATTATTCTGACTCTACCATGTTTATGTAAAGGGAAAAATCTTACAAGCTTCCCAAGAGGAAGCATAAATTATCTACTCAGATGCCAGAAGATGATGGAATATCTTCAAAGTGCTAAGAAAAAAAATATCCACATCAAATGCCACACTCACAAAAGAATCATCACCTGAGAAGGCATTTTTAGGTTTACAAAGACTAAGAAATACTCATAAACAGACCCTCAGTAAAAGAATGGTAGTTGGATGCACTTCCACAGGAAAAAGAGGAAACCCACACAAGTGGCATGAGATACAAGTAACAAGAGTTAACACCAAGCTGGATAAGGTATCTGTAAATTTAATAATTGATTTTAAATATAAAAACTGTATTTGTGTCATATTGGTTTAAAACCTTCAGAAAACAATAGCAATATGGTGTAATCAAGACACACTGTGGCTTCATTTTTGTTATTTTTTTGACAGAACAGAAAACATAAATGACTTTGTTAAAGAAAAATCATTAAGCATAAATTTTAAAAATTAAAAGTGACTACTAACAGAATTGAAAGAACATATAGAGGTTGAGAATATCCTTTGTTGAAAACATTTGGAAACAGAATTCTTTCAGATTTTGGAGTTTTTTTGGATTTTGGGATATTTGCATTATACTTAGCAGTTCAGCATCTCTAATCCAAAAATCTGAAATCTGAAATGCCCCAGTGAGCATTTCCTTTGAGCATCATGTCAGCACTTTAAAAGTTTCGAATTTTGGAGTATTTCACATTTTGGAATTTTTGATTAGTGATAGTCAGCTTGTGTCATTTCTAAAGCAGCAGAGAAAATAAAGCAGTTTTTTTAAATTTGTACTCCCTAAAGCACTAATAAATACAGAAAAATAATGTACAAAGATGACTAACAGAAAATTCAAAATAATATAATAAAAATAAGTTCAAACATAGTAGCTAATCAAAATAGTGTAAATTGCTCAAACTTGTCTACTAAAAGATTACAGACTGGATTTTTATTATTATAGTTATAAATTTTTGGCAAGAGCCATGATAAAATGATGGTGAAAGCGATAATATGTGAATAGTAACTATAAGAAAACGAATGCAGCAATATTAATATCAGATGGCATAGAATTTAAGGCAAAACATTAATAAGCATATTATGTACAATAATAAAAGGGAAAAATTGCTAAGTAATGCTAATAACCATGACCTTGTTTGCAACTATGAACTAAGAGCCTTGAAATATACAAAGTAAAACTGGCACAACTGCAAAGATAAATGGATACCTCAATAATATTAGTAAGAGACTAAATGACCAAAGTGAACTATATATTATTATATATTATATATTACTTGCAATATTGTTTTGAACAACAAACTTAAAAAGCTTTAGCTAACAAATATGTTTTAGAACTGTGTGTCCAAAAGAAAATAGGTATACATGGAATAATAATCAAATTAACAATGCAGTAGGTCACAAAGGCAGTATTATCACGTTACAAATAATTACCTATAAGCAATAGTCTATGATAATATCCTAATCTAAATGGATATCAATAGTAAAATAAATTTAAAAAATGAATATCCTGTTAAAAAACATATGTTATATTACAATAGGAATCAAGAAATACTCTGTGGCTGGCAAGATGGCCAAATAGGAACAGCTCCAGTCTGCAGCTCCCAGCGAGATCAACACAGAGTGGGTGATTTCTGCATTTCCAACTCAGGTACCCAGCTCATCTCACTGGGACTGGTTAGATAGGCAGTGGATGCAGCCCACGGAGGGTGAGCCAAAGCACAGTGGGGCATTGCCTCACCCAGAAAGCGCAAGGGGTTGGAGAACTCCATCCCCTAGCCAAGGGAAGCCCTGAGGGACTGTGTGTGAGTAATGGTGCACTCCGGCCCAGATACTATGCTTTTCCCATGGTCTTCACAACCCACAGACAAGGAGATTCCCTACATTGCCTATGACATCATGGCCCAGTTCCTAGCAGACTACAGACCAGACTACAGTACTGGTCCACGGGCCAGGGCTTGGGGACCCCTGCTTTAAACAATTGCCCCCAGGCATGAGGGGGCAGGGCATGACTGAAATCCCATCCTCATGTCTCTCTGGGCTTGCGTAACTCACAGAGCTCAGGCTGCTCTAAGGTATTTTTCTTTTCTGACCCCCAGTGATAGAACAGCTTTATAGATGCAGCAAATTGACCCATTAATTTTTTTTAATTGAGCAAAGAGACAATATAAAAAGAGCAGTTTTCAAAAACCATTCCTCTGTGTCTTATGTGGGTAAGGTTATGCTGCTAGTAGAAGCATAGCTAAAAGCTTTTAAAGCAACTATGCCAGTCTTTTGCTAGCATATCCGTATGAACTTATTCCGTGGTCTCACATAATGATAGTACTTCCTTGGATATGTTTCCAATACACACATTCCTAAAGCAGAGTGAAGGAAAAGAGATCCACTGCTATTCAGTCTCAGCATAGCATCACCTGCATGAAGTACGGCCAAAAGTTAAAGTTACTGCAAAGGCCAAAACTAAATATAGTGACATTGGTTCTGCCTTAAAATATCTTTGTCGGCTGGGCGCGGTGGCTCACGCCTGTAATCCCAGCACTTTGGGAGACCGAGGTGGGCAGATCACGAGGTCAGGAGATCGAGACCATCTTGGCTAACACGGTGAAACCTCGTCTCTACTAAAAATAATTTTAAAAAAATTAGCCAGGCGTGGTGGCGGGCGCCTGTAGTCCCAGCTACTGGGGAGGCTGAGGCCGGAGAATGGCGTGAACTCGGGAGGCAGAGCTTGCAGTAAGCCGAGATCACGCCACTGCACTCCAGCCTGGGCGACAGAGCGAGACTCCGCCTCAAAAAATAAAAAAAAAAATCTTTGTCTCTTATTGGATATCTTGGGTCATTTGTTCGCATTTTCATTTATTTTTGATGTTTTAATAGTGTTGTTTTACCCTATGATTGTTAAATCCTGGTAATAGGATATAGTTACTTCCCCCCAAATTTTTGTTCCTTTTACTGATGAGGAGCAGAATGCATATCCATAATACAGCTTCTAGCACCATAAGCCATTATAATTTTGAGTATCACACAGTGGGCTCCACAACTTTTGCAAAAGTTTCTTCCATCTTGTGCCATGCTGGCTATCTCGGATGATGGAATTATCATGTCCTGGACCGTCTGAGTAGGCCTACAGTATCTGGTTTCACAATGGTATAATTACCTTATGTCAGTAATATAAATTATTTCTTTCTTGGATTTTGGCCAGCACATTCTTTTTAACATGTTTCTACCATTTTGCTCCTTTTTTTTTCTTTGACATTGTCCTCAGCATTACTGAATATGTAAAAATATTGTTCTACTTTACCTAAGCTGATCAGGGGCTGTTGTATATGAATTACAATCTATGATCCCAAGGACAAGAATTCTGTCTTTAGGTAATAGAAGGCTGTTGCATTGAAAGCTGCCTCTTTTATTCATGTGACACGAGTACTTCACACCTATTGGCTAGGTTATTTTCATAGATTTCTTAGGCTGAACTTACAATTTATCATCCAAACCATGTTACTTATGAAAGTTAAAAGGGGTGCTATTATTAATTACATTAGAACATTAGGCATAAGTAAGCACTACTACAATTACATCAACATGTATCCTCATCCCAGTTATTATGCAAGTAGAAGTTAGATATAATAATGCATTTGGAGGGTATTTTGTGTGTGTGATTTCCTTGATCCCTAAAATTACAGTGTTAAAAAGATGGCACATCTCTGAAATGTGTAAAGCAAATTGCTTACAAAACCAAACAATCCTTACTTTGTGCCACTTCTGCTCTTAAATTTTATCTCTATTACTGAACTGGTGACAGATACTGCCATTATTGGTTTATGTCTCTACCTCCATTGCTGTGCTCAAGCCAGGTAAGATGTAGGACTAATATATTGCTTGCAGCCTAGAAGGAGCTCAATGGGTATTTTTTGAATTGAACCCATTTGAATAAAAATGAATTGAAAAGAATAGAATGTTTTAGGAACTTTCCATATTAGGAGCATTAATAAAGAAAGAATTAGCTGTGCAAAAGATACAGTGTGTTACGTGTAGTGTACTTGTATGTAAATATAGTACCAGAGAGCACACTGACATAGAACTGTGCAATTTATAAGAATAGCTCAGTGTATCTGGATTTAAGGTACAATACAGTGAAATAGTTAAGAGGATCAACTCTGGAGAAAAACTGCTAAGGATCTGAATCCAGACTTTACTTCTGACTAGCTATGTAACCTTGGAAAAATTAATCTATGCATCTGTTTCTACCTATAAAATGAGAAAATTTTCTCATGCAGTTGTGAAAAATAAAATGTGTTATTTTCCATAAGGAGTTTTAGACACTACCCAATTTATTATAAACACTCAATAATTGGCCATAAATTTATTATTTTTATTGTTGATATTATTAAAGATGGAAACCTCACATGCACAGATCAGTAGGATATATATGTATAAGTTATACTCAAAGATTAAGAGTACAACTTGATACTTTGTTTATTCATATAATAAAAAATCAACTGTTGGATTTAAATTAAATAGTAATTTAAGGATGCGAATAGGACTAAATAGGCCAAAGAATTCACATGCGAAGAGCCAATCTGACTTAAATTATAATCTACAGGCTTACCCAACATGCTAAAGGCTATACCCGCTTCTTCAATTTTCTGGAAGAGTTTCAGAGGAATTGGTATTCATTTTTCTCTAAATGTTTAATAGAATTCAGCAGAGAAGCTATCAGGTCCTGGGCTTTTCTTTGAGAGGAGATTTTTCATTACTGATTTAATCTTATTACTCATAATTAGTCTGTTCAAGATTTCTATTAATTTTTGGCTCAGTCTTAGTAGATTGTGTGCGTCCAGGAATTTACTTATTTTTCCTAGGTTTTCCAATTTGTTAGTTTACAGTTGTTCATAATAGTCTCTAATGATCCTTTTTAGTTCTGTGGTATCAGTGGTAACGTACCCCTTTAATTTTTATTTGATTTATTTGGTTATCTTTTTTTTGTCTTTTTTTCCTTTGTTAGTCTAGTTAGTGGCTTGTCAGTTCTCAAAATTTTATAGAAAATTGGGCCAGGTACAGTGGCTCATGCCAATAATCCTAGCCCTTTAACAGGCCGAGTCAGGAGGATTACTTGAGCCCCATAGTTTGAAACCTACCTGGGTAATATAGCAAGACCTTGTCTCTAATAAAAATAAAAATAGTTCTCCTTGAAGAGGTCCTTCACGTCCCTTGTAAGTTGGATTCCTAGGTATTTTATTCTCTTTGAAGCAATTGTGAATGAGAATCACTCATGATTTGGCTTTCTGTTTGTCTGTTATTGGTGTATAAGAATGCTTGTGATTTTTGCACATTGATTTTGTATCCTGACACTTGCTGAAGCTGCCTATCAGCTAGGCAATACCATTCAGGACATAGGCATGGGCAAGGACTTCATGTCTAAAACACCAAAAACAATGGCAACAAAAGCCAAAATTGACAAATGGGATCTAATTAAACGAAAGAGCTTCTGCACAGCAAAAGAAACTACCATCAGAGTGAACAGGCAACCTACAGAATTGGAGAAAGTTTTTTTGCAATCTACTCATCTGACAAAGGGCTAATAATCAGAATCTACAATGAACTCAAACAAATTTACAAGAAAAAAACAAACAACCCCATCAAAAAGTGGGCGAAGGATATGAACAGACACTTCTCAAAAGAAGACATTTATGCAGCCAAAAGACACATGAAAAAATGCTCATCATCACTGGCCATCAGAGAAATGCAGCTCAAAACCACAATGAGATACCATCTCACACCAGTTAGAATGGTGATCATTAAAAAGTCAAGAAACAACAGGTGCTGGAGAGGATGTGGAGAAATAGGAACACTTTTACACTGTTGGTGGGACTGTAAACTAGTTCAACCATTGTGGAAGTCAGTGTGGCGATTCCTCAGGGATCTAGAACTAGAAATACAATTTGACCCAGCCATCCCATTACTGGGTATATACCCAAAGGATTACAAATCATGCTGCTATAAAGATACATGCACATGTATATTTATTGCGACACTACTCACAATAGCAAAGACTTGGAACCAACACAGATGTCCAACAATGATAGACTGGATCAAGAAAATGTGGCACATATACACCATGGAATACTATGCAGCCATAAAAAATGATGAGTTCATGTCCTTGTAGGAACATGGATGAAGCTGGAAACCATCATTCTCAGCAAACTATCGCAAGGACAAAAAACCAAACACCACATGTTCTCACTCATAGGTGGGAATTGAACAATGAGAACACATGGACCCAGGAAGGGGAACATCACACACCAGGGCCTGTTGTGGGGTGGTGGGAGGGGGGAAGGATAGCATTAGGAGATATACCTAATGTTAAATGCGAGTTAATGGGTGCAGCACACCAACATGGCACATGTATACATATGTAACAAACCTGCACGTTGTGCACATGTACCCTACAACTTAAAGTATAATAGCAAAATTAAAAAATAAAATAAATAAATAAAAAATAAATTAGCCAGGCATGCCTGGCATGTACCTGTAGTTCTAGCTACTCAGGAGACTGAAGCAGGAGAATAGCTTGAGCCCAGGAGTTTGAGATGGCAGTGAGCTATGAACACGGCATTGCACTCCAGCCTGGGCAATGGAGTGAGACAGACACAGAAAGAAAAGAAAAGAAGAAAGAAAAGAAAAGAGAAAAGAAGAGTGGAGAGAGAGAGAAAGGGAGAAGGGGAGAAGAAAGGGAGATGGGGGAGAGAAAGAGAGAGAGAGGTAGAAAGAAAGGAAGGAAGGAAGGAAGGAAGGAAGGAAGGAAGGAAGGAAGGAAGGAAGGAAAATTTAAGGAAGTAATTCTTCCAAATTCATTCTTTGTTTGATTCTATGAGGCTAGCATTACCCTGTACCAAAACCAGATAAGGATACAAACACAAAAATAGAAACCTACAGGCCAATATGCCTGATGAATACAGATTTTAAAAAATCCTCAACAAAATTCTAGCAAACTGAATCCGGTAACACATTAAAAAAATCATTCACCATGATCAGGTAGGATTTATCCCAAGGTTGTAAGGATGGTTCAACATACAAAAATCAATAAATATGATACATTACATTAATATAATAAAATAATACAATCATCCCAATATATGCAGAAAAAGCATCTGATAAAATTTAATGTCCCTGCATAAATAAGACTCTCAACAAACTAGGTATAGAAGGAACATACCCCAACATAATAAAGGCCATATATGACAAACCCACAGCTAACATCATACTTAACAGGAAAAAGTTAAAAGCTTTTCCTCTAAGAACTGGAATAAGACAGTAATGTCTACTTTCACCACGCTTATTCAACATAGTACTGAAAGTCTTGGCTAGAACAATCAGGCAGGAGAAAATAATAAACGGCATCCAAACTGGAAAGGGGGAAGTCAATTTGTTCCTATTTAAAGATGACATTATCTTATATATATATTTTTAAACCCTAAAAACTCTACCAAAAAACCCTTAAAACTGATAAACATATTTGGTAAAAATACAGGCAACAAAATCTACATACAAAAATGAATAGCATTTCTCTACACCAACAACTAGCAAAAAAAAGAAATTAAGAAAACAATTATATTCATAATATCCACGAAATATACCTATGAATTGATTTAACCAAAGAGGCGAAAGATCCCTATAAGAAAAACTATAAAACACTGATGAAAAAAAAATTGGAAAAAAACACAAATGGAAAGACATCCTGTGTTCATGGATTCAAATAATTAATATTGTGAAAATAACCATACTGCCAAAAGCAATCTATAGATTCAGTTCAATCTCTATCCCAATTCTAATGAAATTCCTTACAAAAATAGAAAAGGACAACCCTAAAATTCATATGAAACCACAAAAGACCCCCAAAAAGCCAAAGCAATTCTCAGGAAATAGAACAAAACTGGAGGCATCACACTACCTGACTTTAAAGTATACTACAAAGTTATACCAAAACAGCCTGGTAGTGGCATAAAAACTGACATATAGACTGATGGAACAAAATAGAGAAACTAGAAACAGCCACTGATTTTTGACAAAAGCAACAAAAACAGTCTTTGGGAAAGACTGTCTCTTTAATAAATAGTGGTGGGAAAACTGAATTTCCACGTGCAGAAGAATAAAACTAGACCTCCCTCATCATATTAAAAAAATCAACTCAAAATGAATTAAAGACATAAATGGTTTAAGACCCCAAATTTTGAAACTACTAGAGGACAACATAGGGGAAATGTTTCAGGACATTGGTCTAGGCAAAGATTTTATGGAGAAGGCCTTAATAGCCCAGGCAACAAAAGCGAAAATAGACAAATGGGACTATATCAAACTAAAAAGCTTCTGTACAGCAAAGTAAACAATGAACAGAGTAAACAGAAAATCAGTAGAAAAATATCTGCAAGTAATAATCCAACAAGGAATTAGTAGCCAGAATATACAAGAACTGAAACAACTCAGCCAATAAACAAGTACCTTGATTAAAAATTAGCAAATGAGCTGAATAAACATTTCCAAAATAGGAATATAAATGGCCAATAGGTATATTTAACAAAAAGTGCTCACCATCACTAATCATCAGGGAAATGCAAATCAAAACCACAATAAAACATCACCTCATTCCAATTAGCATGGCTATCAACAAAAAGACAAAATACAACAAATGTTGGCAAGAATGTGGAGAAAGGAGGACCCTGATACACTGTGGTGGGAATGTAAATTAGTAAAGCCATTTTGGAAACCTATATGGAGTTTCATCAAAAACTACAAGTAGAACTACCATATGATCCAGCAATCCCACTACTGGCTATTTATGAAAAATAAAGGAAATCAGTATGTCAAAAAGACCTCTGAACTGAAGCATGTTTATTGCAGTACTATTCACAATAGCCCTAGATATGAATCAACTTAAGTTTTCATCAGTAGATGAATGGATAAAGAAAATATGGTATATATACACAATGGAATACTATTCAGCCATGAAAAAAAAGAAATCCTGTTATTTGTAGCGATATGGATGAGCTTGGAGAACATGATGTTAAGTGAAATAACCCAGGCACAGAAAGACAAATACCATATAGTCTCACTCATATGTGGAAGTTTAAAAAGTTGAGCTTATAGAAGTAGAGGGTACTAGAATAGTGGCTACTAGGAGTTTGAATGGATGGGATAGATAGAAATTGTCAGAGATTTTGGCTAATGGACACAAAATTACATCTAGATAGGAGGAATACATTCTATCATTCTACAGTGCTTACGGTGAGTAGAACAGAATTTACAACAATTTATTGTTTATTTTCAAATAGAAGAGTGGATTTGGAATATTCTCAACACAAAGAAATGATAAATGTTTGAGGTGATGAATATGTTAATTGCCCTGATTTTGTCATTACACATTGTAAAAATATATCAAAATATCACTGTACTCATAAATATGCACAATTATGTCAATTAAAAATAATAAAAGCAAAAGATTATGAAAATATGTAAAACATTACCTTTACTTTCTATTTTCTTTTCCAAATTTCAAAGAGTAGAAACGTATTTAAAATATTTTCATATATTTATGAAGATAGGAAATAATCTTTTCTTTATTCCCTTCTTTAGGTAGGACTCCACCATTTCACTTAAAAACAAAGGAATTGTATTTGCATCAAGAAAAAAGGACAATTGGCTTTTCCAAATATTTATTAATTGGGAAGTCAATTTAATGTGTTGAAAATATAATCTTTTTAGTGTGTATGTATAAAATGATTTAAATGTATATTTCTATAAACACTTTATGCTAAAAATGTTTACAAATTCTAACATAAAAGCTTCCTACATAAAATTACTAAAAGTAGGTTATGGGTTAAGTGTTTACAAAGAGAATTTCTAAACTCATAATGATTTTTAAGCACCGTCTCTCTAGTGTTTGATATTATGTTTTATAGAGTTTGTCTTTAAGGAAATTTTAAGTCTGTTTCCACTCAGAACCAAGTCAATCATATACAGGATTATTGAATTCTACCATATGATAGACATGTATCTGGCTTTGAGCCTTCAGATACTAGATGCCGATAGTCTTAAGCTGTTACGTGACATGCTACATTTCTAGGCTACATTTCTTTCCTTTGGACTCTGCCTCAAAATTAGACATGTCTTTGTATTAACATTTTAATTTCATATCTGAGTTTGATACGATGAATCTCGTAAAGAATGAACCTCCACACATTACATGCATCATTACACGAAGTATTAGTAGACTGTATTCACTGCCATTTGTCACTGATTGAATGTTAAAATCATGTGTATGCTGGTGGGTGGGTACTCATATATTAATCAAGCAAATGCTTTCTTTTTAAAAAAAATCCACTGATTATTTTTTCTAGTTGTTCTGTTTGTTTACCCTAAAAGTTGACATGCAGAACAGGTGCAAAACTGAAAGATCAGCCATTTTCAAAGGGCATGGCAGCAGTTAAGAAGATTGAGTTTCTTACACTTTATGTCTTGTGATGTTTGTTGGTTTTTAAGCTACTGAGCTACCTTATTTGAAAACATGTCTTGTTCTATTTTCACCTTAGCCAGTGAATTAAGTTTGCATTATTGTTCTTTTAACATATAATTGGTATTTTATTCTCCATGAAATAAAGGGAATGATTCATGTGCTAGAAAAAAATTATAAATATAATAAATCAACTTAATTCTTAAGAGAAATGGAGAGAAAGGGGATGTTTCTTTCCTCCCTACCTCCCAAATCCATTGTACCATTCTGTCCTTTTTTTCTCAATGTCTCTGCCTTTTTCAACCTTGTGTTTGGTAGTTTACTAAAGCATTCTAGTTTTGATTCGGTTAAATTTATTCCTTTTTAAATCAGACCTCAGAGTATCCTGTCTTCATTTTAAGGATAATAAAGACCTCACTGCAATTCAATTCTATCCACAAGTATTGACTGAACGTTCCTACAAACTAGACCTTGCAGTGTGATAGAAAACCTTGTCCGTCTTGAACAAGCAGACAGTCCAGTTAGAATAATGAGTCAAATCCCTAGTGCATGCAAGAAGAAGGTTGGTCAGAGATATGAAAGTGGAGAGATCCTACTGACTGAAACAGGATACTTCCAAAAGACAGGGACTTGAATTTCCATAGCAAAGTGTGCAGAACTGGATAGGAAGAGAGAAGTAGAGATAACCGAAAGCATCCTTTAGGCAGGGAGGCATACATGAACAGTCATGGAGGAACAGATTCCTATGGCATGTTCTGGGGATGATGTCACTGACTAAGGGCTTGAGACAGGGAGCAGTGAGAAATAAGGTTGAATGGTTCCAGTAGGGGTATGAGTAGGAAGATGCATCAATTGTAACCAAGGCCAGTTTAATTAGGCATTGAAATCTGCTGCAAATCCTATGTTGGAGGCATCACAGCTAAATAAAGGTAATTTCTCTATAATCTATTGCTTTACCCACGCCTCTCTTTACCATTAATACAAAGAATTCAGTATGTTAGGAAAAAGGGAGTTCATCAAATTTTCACATTTGTTTCATATTTGAAAAATGAACATAATATGAATGCATTTCAAATATAGAAGTGACACAAAATAAAAATGTTATGCTTTTTAAAGAGTTGTTTAATAAGGTTTTAACACACTAAAATAAAGACATTTCTTATAAAACATGATCATTCAAACCTAGTGAAAATTTAATTCGTTGTTTTAAATAGGTTTTGGCAAAGTGGTGGAAACATATTGGATTAATGGCAAAATCTATTTTTAAAAGATGAAAAGTGAATTATGTTGCCATGATTTTTATTATAAATTATTTCCAAAAACAGAAAAAATAAGCAAATGAATTTAACCAAATAAATACCAGTAATTTTTTTTACTGTTCTCTTCATATGGGAGTACAGATAGAGGTGCTTGAAGAGCTTGGCTTCTCATTTATTTCAGATCTTGTTGCAGAATCAAAGTCAATCCTATTTCTCAGTTCTACAGGAACTGGCTAAGACAGATTCAAATAACTAAATAAGATCCTATTGCATAATTCAATTTCTATGTTTTCAGTAAAAATTTGAAAGGAAAGTCAGAGATCACAAAAACAGAAATCAGTAGAGGAATCTGCTTGTATTTTTACTAGTTCTTCTGCTAGTTTGTTTTGTTTGCTTTTTTGGTTCATTTATATACAAAGCTTGCCATGGATATTTTTAAGTTTCCATTTCCCCAGCAGACTGGTTTGAGATAACAAATTAAAGATAGGCCTGCTTAATAAATTGATAGATGATATAGAGATAGATACATTATTTGAAATAATTCACTATCAAAATACTGGAGCTCAGCAGGAAACCATGGCTGCATTAACCCAATGTTCTTTTATGTTGAAGGGTGAATGTCATCTCATGAGCTTATTTTCTTACCTTGAGAAATCTATTGTGATATTGATGGCCTATACTGCTGTGATTTTTTTTTAAAGATAATTGTTTTTGCTACCCATACTTACTTGACTTGCAAATTTTTAGAATTTTGTTTCTAAAAGTCAGAAGCCCAGCAAAATAAAGACTAGGTTATGTTTCTTACCCAACATATGAAGCAGATGTGTGATGCACCTCTAACTCTCCTGACATGCCCTCGTTTGGGCCTTAACGGGTACTTGGAGAGACAGAGTGCAGGCAGCTATGCTTATGAAGATTACCCTTAACATCATGACTCACAGCCAGATCTCCATTAACCAGGGGCTGCTAGTCCTCCCCTGAGATCCACTTTTCTTGCTCGGCATAGTGATGTGACCAAAACAGGTTGCAATAACCCATCTCTTCACACATCAATAGTTTCATAGGTTCTTACTTTATTTCAAGGTCATAAGTAATGTTTGGAGATGCAGTTGAATCATGAATTATTTCTTCATTGAATTCAGAGAAGTACAATTATTTCAAATCTTTTTAAATTTGTTTTGTCATATTAAAAATGTATAGGAGAAGATTTGGTAAGTTAATATTACCAAAAAGTAAATAAAAGACATAAAATGTTGTCTTTTAAGAGAATAATTCTAGTTCAGACACCTGTGTTCATAAAGTAATGTAGTGTTCTCTGCAATAATGATATGGCATGTTGACTAAAACCCTTAAAGGTAGAATTCAAAAACTGAGACATTAAGAACTAAGGAAATCCTAACCTTAACTTCATTGTAATTTAGACCTGTCAACAAAATTATCAGGATAGCAATTTTAGAGATTATTTCTAAGTACTGCCTACAGTACTTCTCTTGTATTGAATTAAATTGTGCCCTCTCAATCAAATATTTGCCCTAAGCTCTACTTTAGGATGTTTGTATTTGGTCAACTAAAAAGTTGAAGTCAAGCATTCATTTTCAATGGGACTTGAGAGTAGTATGCAATTAGAGGATTTGGAAATAGTTGTGTACCTAATAAAAATTAAGGAAATCATTTACTACCAGATGAAAGTCAGTATAAGTGTTTCATTCTTATTTTGTCTTCCCATAAATGCATATGTCTTAGCTATATGGGATGACATATGCAAGTTTTACACATTGACTTTGCCCTTACAGGTAAATAAACTGATTGCTTTTTCTATCTGAAGATCAGTGTTACATGTTTTATGAAAGAATTTCCTATGAAAAAAGAACCAGCCAAAGAGGCCCCCTCTGGGTGACTTTCTTCCATAATTTCAGTGAAGTCAAAAGTGGCACACTACGTACCTTTGCCTGGAACTATCTATACAGCATATCAAAGGAAGTGCTATGCCACAGAACAGAGCACAGAGTATTGCCTATAGTAGTCATTCAATAAATAGTTGAAATAAACTATGCGAATCTTCACATTGCCTCTACTTGATTAAAATGATGAGTTTCATTATCATACACACTTAGCTATAGGTAATAACAGCAGTCAAAGTCACTGCTATACTGGATATTCATTTCTTCTTCAGATTTCCACATTACCTATTTGACTACTGAAAATTTTGAGTTATCATCTAACAACCTGATAATCACATAATAAATATCACCAAAGACTGTTTTCTAAATGCACTTTGGGGGATAATTCATTGTCTTAGGAGAAAATATCAAAACTTTGTTTGAAGGCAAAAATACTACAATGTGGAACAAATAGTCCATTTGGAATTTTTATTGTCATTTACTGCCTTATGCTTTATAGGTACAAATTCATTCTGAAGCAATGCTTGTGGAAATTTTAATTTACATTTTCAATTCTGAATAGTTGACATTGAAATAGTTCAGCTGTGTTACAGTCTTCCCTCACAAGAGAAAAGCATTGCTTAAAGACAGGCCACCCACAGAATTTTGCAGAATTGAAAGATAATCTCCCAATTGTTTCAGTCTTGTGAGATTTTGCTTATGAACGCCCTGACTTCGTAGCTATAAAAAAGGTATAAGATGTGTGTGTGTGTGTATGCACATCAAGTATTACACTCAAGTGAACAGAATATGTTTAAGTTTACATTTCAATATATATGGGTGTTTTCTTAAAAATATGAAAGGTTGAAATATTTTATCAATGAATCCTGATAAATGATACAGTGTCAAATACAAAATTCATGTTCAATACTAAAAGACCAAAAAGGTCCTCTGCCATTGTCCATATTTTATCTGTTTTTTTAAAACCGTAGGGGAAAATATATACTCTCAGGGGAAAAAAAATGAAGCTTTATTGCAAGAGAAATGAATTCAAGAAATAGCACTTTAAGTAGTGACGAGATGTGAAGCATTGCAACTTCATAGCCTGCTAAGGAGCAACAGCTGTACCTAATTTCAACTTGACGTGCTTCAGATCTCATATTCATATAGGTATTTAATGATCCAAACATAATGGTCCTATATAGAATAATTACTTATATGAAGGAGCAAACTTATTCGCGTTCCTTTTTAAATGATCCTTCAAGAGAAAAACTGCACTGGATCTTTCAACAATGAATAGTCCCATTCACCAATCCAAATGTTTGGGGTTAAATAGCTTATCTTTTAAGAGAGAATAGTAGTGCTGGGGTCACTTCTTTTTGACAGACTCTTTTTGTCTACCTTCTTCCCAGGATAGCCAGGACAATGACAAAAGGTAGAATGCCAAGCCAATCATTAAGTCATAATGGTAGACAGTTACAAGAAATATCAGAAACAAAAGGAAATAAGGTATTTTAGAGTTGGTATATTTTGAAAACAAAGATTCATTGCTTTGAGCTTGACTTTCCTGGACAGGAAGACTAGCAGAAGCAGAGGTCTCAGATTCCTTTTCACCTGAAGAGCATAGTGATTGCCCAGAGCTTACTAATCCTTCATTTTCATGCCTTGCTTCTTCCATATTCTCAAGAGGTTTGCTGATTAAAATCATTGGCCCTAGAGATTTTTCCACACTACACTCTTCTGTTTGGAAAAACTGGCCTATGCATCTTTCTTTTCTACTACCTGATGTCACTATTCCTGAACTTCTGGAAACTACTTCAGGTTTAGACTCAGGATAAGGGTGCTTCTCAATACCCTGGATTTCTCCTGTTGAATTACAAATATTTTCTGATTTCATAGAAATAGGTTGGCTAGCCATGGTAGTAACTGCATGCTCTACAGCAATTGCCTGCTCATTAGTTGACACTGAAATTTCAGTATGATGTTTGGAAAAAGGAGAGCTACTCTGAGGAGCTCTATTAGTGTCTGAGTTAAAAGCAGAATGCACAATGGCATCCAAGTCTGTTTTCTTTGATAATTCTTGAACCTGCCTGTGATCTCTGTTTTCCAAAAATACCGTTTTGTCTGTTGGTAACATTCCCAACTGTAAATCCAGTTTTGAAGTTGCTTTTTGATATTCTGTAATGACCCGTGAGGATTCTTCCACAGATGTTATATTTCCAGTGCCACACTTCTCCCTGTCATGTGTCTTCCTAGGATTGTACATAGACATGGTTTCTTCCTTCTCCATTTCATCTACACGTACATTACAAATACCTAAACGTGATTCCTTTTCAAAATCATTGTCATAGATTACACCTACTGTAGCTCGTTGACAAAGGGTATAATGTGAATCATCACTTCTCCCTTCATGTGGATCAAACGCTGTTTCCTTTACCTCGATGGGCCTGTCACTTCGTGCTGTCTCTTGAGGTAGCTTAGCAATTATTGCTTTTTCTCTAGCAGACATGCTTTCTGGAGTACTTTCTGATGTTGTCTTAATTATATAGGCTGTGCCAGCTTCTGCTTTCTCAGTAATACCATGATCAGCTAGAGAAGACAGTTCACAGCACACTGTTTCTTGGCAGGTAAACAATTCTTCTGTAGTAGCTTTCAAACTCCTCGTATTATCTCTTTTTCCCCACACATCTTCCCAATCTGTTTGTTCTTTGATATGTTCTGTTATGTTTGTCTTATTCTCTCTTGATTTTCCCTGACTTTCCAGAACACTCCAACTTTGTTTATGCTGTGGGCCATTATCCTGATCTTCAGAATTAATCCCATCTGATTTTTCTTCAACTTGGAAAAGATAATCATTCCTCAAAACATTTCCAGTTTTTGATGAACAAACTTGACCAGTTATCCCTCCTAAAGCGCTGCCTTCACTGGTCAAACGATGATGCTCTGGGGATAACATAGTTTCTTCCCAACTTAAATTTGTCCTTGGTGAATGAGACATGTCTGCTGTGATTGCCCGAGTGGGGATTGCAGTATCTTCGCTCAGAAGAGCAGTCAGGTCTCTGTTACTAGCTCCAATCCCTTCCACACTTATTTTAGGGTTGCCCATCTTCCTTTCTTGGTCATGTAAGATCGTTTGGAAAGTTTTTCTTTGTTTTTCATTAACACATAAATATCTTCTTTGTTCTTCATCATCCTTACCATTGCCATAATCTTCCTTAGAAGATCCTTCTTCTGTTGATTCTTTGAGACATGCAGATGTATCTGAATGGAAATCTCTTCGTAAACATCCCAAATCTTTTATTTCAATTTTTTTAGCTCCTCCTTCATGTTTTTTATTAAGGTTTCCTGCCATTAGTTGATCTGAAGAGGGGCAAGGTATTTGCATTGCGCCATTGCTATGGGCTGGATTAGCATTATCATCCAGGACTTCTTTGCTGCCAGTGTGTAATTGCACTAGTTCATCACTACTAGTATCTCCCAACGATGGCTTGATTTCTCCCATATTTGAAGTAATTTCCTCTGAAGGTTGATGCATACAGTCATTTCCTGAGGAATATCTTTCATTGCAGTAAAAATCTCCCTTTACTGAGCTTTCTGCTGATGAACTTGGAGACAGAGACCTTTGGAACAAGTCAGTACATATTTCACCATGGATTTGCTTCTTCTCTAACCCCTCTGCTTTATTTGGAAAATTGACTGGATCTGTTGAAAATGTATTCCTTTCATCTCTGGAAGCAGTACTTCTGGTTCTTATTAAGTGTTGATTTATCTTATGGGATAAAAACAACAAAGAAATAATGACCATAAGATCTTTTTAAATATACAGTGAATTAGATAGGTTTTATTAACTCGGCTAGTAATTATCTGGTAGATTTCTTTGACTGATTTCATTTGTGGATTTCATATAAACTCTTGAAGCCAGATGTTTTGGGGAGATCCTTGCAGGCTATGACTGGGGAACAAGATTAGTAAGAAAGGGGGCCCAAATTAATCACTCTCCTTCCCAGCTTCCAAATATCACATTGTATTATTCAACTGTTCTTGCTTGTCATTGCACTTTCTCCTCACTTAGGCTATACACATTGATAGCTCCATGCTAATCAATTAGAGAGCAGCTTCCTGGGTGCCCCTTGCCGCATTTACACTTGCTGTAGGTGCCCCCATTACAGTTTCTCTTATTAATATGTTTTCTGCAAAGCCTCTGCAAACTATTAATAGCAAAACGTCACTCAAAGAAAAGTGAGGGAGTTAATGTCTCTGCAAATTCTGTTTTAATGACCCTCTGCCAACTAGTACTCAAATGTTATTTGAGCTCTTCAGTGATGGCAACTGTCAGGATTTAACAGTGAGATGCCTGTGTTTTTTTTTTTTCCTCCTCATAACTGACATTTGCATGATCTCAATAATTATATGCAAATCTTACGTTTTCCCCTTCTTCTCACATAAGGCTCATGTTACTTGTCAACTGCACAGCTGTCTTGTAAGCCAATGCCTGTGGGTTCCACAGATTTGGTTGTATTTCCATCTATTATAGAGCTTCATTGTTTTATGCATTAACGTCAGCATGGAGCAAATTAGCATCTAAATTACAGCTCCTTGTTCATTTATTGGATGTACAATCTCAGTAACTTCTAAACAAACTTTTATATTTGAGCCTGCTCATCGTAATGAGATGTATTGGTGAAGTATGTGATTTTTCAGGGCCCTTTCATTATATTCTGTGGTTTGAAAAAAATGGCCATGTTAACTTTCAGCTGGTGAGAATTCTCACAATGGGTGACAACTTTGTAGTTTCTTAAAGTTGGAGCAAAGTAAATTGCATACTTTAGTGATGCAGCTCCCAGATCACTATAGAAAAGGTGGAATATGCGGGGAAATAGATGAGCTCTATTTCTTTCCTGTTTCAGCACTGACACTTGAAGAGGCAAATGTCATTTTAATCTTAGATGATTATGAATCCATGTATTCCAATGATAGGAGCTCCATCCAAATACAGTAAAGGATAAATTGCATTATGTGACTCATTTACTCCTATTTTTTCCTTTGTGATAAAAGTGCTGTCTAAACCATCCCCCCAAAAATTCCAAATAGACTGAATGCTCACCAAATATGAAATTTATAACAAATTTAATACTAAGTTGTATAGTACTGAATTTGTTTCCTCTTTTAAAATTATGGCACAGGGTATTTTTTTTTTACTTGGTAATTTAATACTCTACAATGATATAGAACTTGGAGATTCTCACAAGGATGGAATTTTTTTGAAAATGCTGTTACATGTGAGAATCATAGCTTGTAGAGTAGGACAGGACACTAACAATCCTCTAGTCCAGCCCTCTCATTTTATAGACGAGTTTATGCTAAGTATACACTTGTCACAAAGATTAGAAATGCACATCAGGATAGTGTTACCTCTCCTGTAATTCCTAAAACTATTACTCAGAGCCACTGGTAAAGAGATAAGAAATGAATGTCATTAATTTACCACTGCACAGACCAGAAGTAACATACAGAAATCAAAGTGCCTTGTTGATCAAGCTAGAGATGCAAGGACAGAATAGGCTGTGCTTTCACATTTGCAAATTATATTAGTTGAAGCTATTGAGAGGCAGGCATTGCAGCATCTTTGAAGCAGAAATGGATTCATCTTCTCTAATACCGTGGCAACCAGAACACTTACCATCAACTCTAATTCTTTTTCATTATGTTCATCATGTTCTCTGTTTACATCTTTTACATTTTGATTACTGGCTTCCAAATCTTCCTTGTCCTCATGAGAACAAACGATCGTTGGGATATAGGTATCTGTAAAGTTAATATAATTGTGCCTATGTAAGATTGTTTTAATTGTAGACTTTAACGAAAGAGACAAATTTGGTTTTAAAATTAATGAATATTACCTGTACTCTTTGGATTCTCAAAGTTATTTTCTTCTGATGTTACTGATGATTCTTCTTTACTGTTAAATTTAAAGGAAAATGTTATATATTTTTCTGGGACTGCATCTTCTAAGTATTTTTACACAGGGGGAAATTCAGTCAGTAACAAGCCAAATAAACATTATGTAGCCTTTCTTATTTTCCTATATTACTTGGGATTTTTTGAAATAAAAATTATCTTTTTGGAATGATGCAATAGTAAGTATTGGTTGTAGAAAAATTTAAAAGTAATTCAAACAATGCCATATTTCTAAACAGTGTATTTCTCATGTTAAAACTTATATAACCAAAGTAAAAATATATGTAAATGTAGATTATTCTATCTTCAATAAATTTCATCTTTTCAAGTGAGAATGTTTTTCTCATGGCTTAATGATAAAATTTTATGAACTGACAGTCCATTTGTGGTCATGGAAATTGCTAGCATTTCAATTAATTTTTTGTGTTCCATTTTACCAAAATTATTCCAGTTAGACTAACATTAACTCTCTCTCCAGAAAAGCAAAAAAAAAAAAAAAAAAAAACCCACAAAAAGTAAAAGAAAGAAACAAGCTAACTAAAAAACTGAAAGGCAGCTGAATTTATACTCAGTTAAAAGACTTTATATATGTATTGCCACAGGCCAATTTTATAAGCAAGACTTTGGATCATTTATATGCAAGCATATACTTTCCTTCTTTAAAATGATTTGGGTTACATTTCCTTTTCTAGCATACCCTGCATACTGATTGCAAAAGACAAATACCTTTTTCTTTCAAATGGAATCTATTTGTAGTTATCTTTGTGGAGTCATTAGAATTTAGATTTGTCCATGAAACTCAGTAGGAAAAATGTTGGTAAAAAAGCCCACTTTGTGTATAGTTATGTCACAAGTCAATTTATAAGAAATACTTGGCCCAATATACACATTTTCTTGTACTGTCTTCAACTGAATTTACTTTTGGTGACTATTCTCAAGGACTTTTCTGCAACAAAAGAAATCTGGAAAGTTGGCAATGGCTGACAAATTTGTGTAATAAGAGTCTAGACTTCATTGCATGAGCAATTCTGATCCAAATCCCAGCAAGGCCAATTTTATATCCACAAATCATGAGAAATTGAAAATTCTTCCATCCTGACCACGCAAGAAGATAATTCAGTTTTATATATTTTTATGATTAATAATTTTAACTTTAATAAAAACATTTGGTATCTTTAGTGGGCCCACATATAGAAAATAATGCTTCTATACAATTTTATTAGAAAAATATACTGCTTGCATAATTGATACTGACTTAATCTATAAATCTATATTGCTTAATGAGGTCAAAAACTATGCCAACGTTTATTTTTACGAAGTCCAACTGCAGGCTGACACACCTTTCCTTCTCCATGTACATAATGTTTATGTGCTTTAAAATATATAAGCCATTAAACAGCATTTATTTATTCCTGCTTCGTCTCTATTCCCATAACAATACTGAAAGTATTATTTGTAGAAGAAAAATAGTCAAAGATTTTTGTTTTTATCTAATCAAAATGCTATCAATCACTTCTCTAATTCAATTCTCTAATATAGTTTAATTCTTAAAAAATGATAGAGTCAAAAGGACAGGAGCCTGCTTTAACTTATTTGGGGACAAAATAAGTATTCGACTATGTATTCTTATGTTAGTGTCTTAAAATGTAAACATAGAAATATATGAGAAAAACTTCAAATTCAGGAACAAGTACAAATAAAAGTAGAAATAAATGAAATTTAAACATATGAAATAATCTATAAACAAAAACAGAAAATATGTAAGATTTCTATGGGGAAAGTAATAAAATTATATCAAAGAATGTTAACGATCCTCAAAAAGTTGATAAACATACCATGTTCATAGATAGAAAATATTAT
The DNA here is from genome assembly GCF_009828535.3 of Hylobates moloch. Lineage (NCBI taxonomy): Eukaryota > Metazoa > Chordata > Mammalia > Primates > Hylobatidae > Hylobates > Hylobates moloch. The sequence continues at coordinate 194,710,297 of NW_026652276.1, forward strand.
GAAGATGTCAATTCTCTCACATATTGATCTGCAAATTCAATACTAACCAAAACACCAAAACATTTTTTATAGAATTTGAAAATATTACTCTAAACAGAAAAATAAAGGGCAAATGATGGCTAAAATGTTTCTGAGAAATAGCAGGGAGGGGGAACTTTATCAGATTAAGTATTTTTAATGAAGATTTATTTATTAAGATAGTGTTATATTGGTTCAGAGTCAGGCAAACTAATAAGACAACATTGAGAGCTTAGAAACTTTGGTATATGACAAATGGTATATCCAGAACATTGGTATATGACAAACATAGCATGTCAGAGAATAGGAAATATGGTATCAGAGAATAGGAAATATGGTACTTTTCAGTAAATTGAGATAGAGAAAATGGCTACCAATTGGATTTAGATCTTAAATGTCAAAAACCTTGAAATTCTTAGTAGAAAATATATGTGAATATCTTCTGGGCCTAAGAGGAAATATTTTCTTAAGAAAAAAAAAAGATTAAAAAAATTGGTCAGTTTAACTGTAGTAAAATTTAAAATGTTTATTAAGAGACTATGCAGTAAAAATAGAAGTTACAAAGTAGGAGAAGATGCTTTCATTACACAAAATCAACACAAATAAGCATCAAGAATACACAATGAACTCTTACAAATCAACAAGAAAGTACAAACAATTCATTGTGTGTAGGGGGGCAAGGGTGCAGACATTTCAGAGAAGAGAAAACGCATAGCCAATAAGTATATAATGGGACGGTCAGCATTATTAGAAAATAAATGAAATCAAGATCACAAAGAGTTATAATTTTATACTCATTTAATTGATACAAAATTAAAAGTCTATTAATACCAAGAGTTGAAGATGGTTGAAGCTGCAGGCTTTTTTTTAAATTTTTTTGGAGACAACGTTTTGCTCTGACATCCAGGCTAGAGTCCAGTGCGCAATCTTAGCTCACTGCAAATTCCGCCTCCCAGATTCTTGTGCCTCAGCCTCCCAAGTAGCTGAGATTACAGGCACAGACACGTGACACCACATCCTGCTAATTTGTATTTTAGTAGAGACGAGGTTTCACCATGTTGCCCAGGCTAGCCTTGAACTACTAAGCTCAGGCAATCCACCCGCGTGAGCCTCCCAAAGTGCTAGGATTACAGGCATGAGCCACCGCACCTGGCCCCCAGGCTTTCTTGTACATTGCTGGTGGAAGAATAAATAGGTAAAACCACTTTGAAAAACAGTTTGACTGATATTATCTTCAAAATTCAACATTTACATAAATGATGACCACTACCTTCCACTCCCAGGTGTATACCCAAGAGAAGCTCTTGCATATATTACCTGAGATATCTAAAGGAATGTTGATGGTGTCATTGTTAACTGGAATGTTCATGGTGTCATTGTTAGCTGTATAAGTCTTGAATCAACCCAAATCAACAGAAGAATAGATACAAAATTATTAACATCACAAAAAGGAGTATTATACAACACTCAAAATTAACACACCACAGAAACAATATGGATAAATCTTAGCAATATAATATTAAATGAACCATTCCAAAGTATAACAGAGGACATTCTTTTTATTAAGCTAAAAACTACCTATATATGTAAATAAAATTACTTGTCCCTTGCTATATACATAGTTATATAGAAATTATACAGTTATAGCTATATATACCTATATATAATATTTAATATATTTATATAATATAAATTACAGAGTTACATATAGTTATGTAACTTTAATTTATAATATATATGGCAAGGGATAAGTAATTTTATTTACATATGTGTAGTTTTTAGCTTAATAAGAATGTCCTCTAATATTTTGGAACTGTTCATTTAATATTATATTGGTAAGATTTATACATACTGTTGTATGTCTCTGTGGTTTGTTATATAAATTACATATTAAATTACTTATCACTTGCTATATATAATAAATAGTTACACTAAAAATAACTTGATTTTCAAGATATTATGGTTATATCAGGTGGTGATATGGTTTGGCTGTGTCCCCACCCAAATTTCATATTGAACTGTAACTCCCACAATTCCCACGTGTCATGGGAAGAACCCGGAGGGAGGTGATTGAATTATGGCAGTGAGTCTTTTCTGCACCATTCTCATGATAGTAAATGACTCTCGTGAGATTTGATGTTTTAAAAACAGGAGTTTCCCTGCACAAGCTCTCTCTTTGCCTGCTGCCACCCACGTAAGATGTGACTTGCTCCTCCTTGCCTTCTGCCATGATTGTGAGATGTGGAACTGTGAGTCCATTAAACCTCTTTCTTTTGTAAATTGCCCAGTCTTGGGTATGTCTTTATCAGCAGCATGAAAACAGACTAATATAGGTGGGTCAAATTAGGGGGAAGGAATCAGGAAATGAAATGGGTAGAATTCAGTCACTGTTTTGGGTGACTGTTTTGCAGGTGCTTATTAATAATTTGAAATATCTAAATAGTTCAATTCTAGTTTCAAATAAGTTATGCAGATAGATGGATTACTGTCTGGCCCACATTAGAGGATGCCTATTAATAAAATACCACTCTGAAATTCAAAGTACTAGCCATATGACCAATTACATCTAAAGAGATGAATTCAAGAGCTTTAGAACATTTGGGAAAAACGACAAAGAACTTGATGGTTGATGATGATAGGGCCCAGAACTATGACAATTGTGACATGAAGAAAGTACACTTTTGAATATCTCTCATTTCCCCTTTATGTTCCTTGAGTTCTTTTTGATAAAGGAAAGTTTCATATTTTTCTGTATTCTCAGTGGCTAACACAGTGCCTGACACATAGTAGTGGCATAAGAAATGCTGTTGAGTGAATAAATGCACAGCATCCCTTCCACCCTCCCTTCTCTCTACCTTTTGCCAACATTACTATGACAGTGTTCTCTTATTTCCTCATCTAATTTCAGAAAATAATATGATATTTTAAAATATGTATATTTTTGTTTATCTTCTAAGACAAAGTATTACCCCTTTGGAGTTCAGGACAATGTTTTCAATTATGGAGTTAATAATGAGTCAAGATTTAAGCATAATTTAAAAATTATTATAATTTTAGAAATTAAAAAGTAAAAAAGAAATTAATTAATGGAACAATACTTTGTTTCCAGTGTACCTTAAATTAGATAATAGTCATCTATATTATTTAATCATGGTCTTTTTTCTAACAGATATTTTAAAATATCTGTGTGTCATGAATTATAACAAACACTGAGAAATTGAAAATAAACATGCCCTAGTTTCTTATCTCAAGGAAGCTGTAATGTGAAGATGGAAATAGACATATCAACAGGTAATTATAATTACTATAAGTGATAAGTATTATAATAAACAATGGGATATGATAGATATTCTCTTAGAAATAAGAAGAAAGGACAGAAGTCATCAGGAGACTGTTGGAGGAATCAGGAAGTTTATCTCAAAGTTCCCAACATTCTGATTTAGGTTTTAGGGATAACTAGAAGCTTCCCAATTAGAGAAGAATACAGCCATTGTAGGCAGAGAGAACAACAGGTGGCCAAAGACAAGACTAAAAAAACACAAAACGGCAGGGTGTGGTGGCTCACGCCTGTAATCCCAGCACTTTGGGAAGCCGAGGAGGGTGGATCATGAGGTCAGGAGTTTGAGACCAGCCTGGCCAACATAATGAAACCCCATCTCTACTAAAAATACAAAAAATTAGCTGGGCGTGGTGGCAGGCACCTGTAATCCCAGCTACTCGGGAGGCTGAGGCAGGAGAATCACGTGAACCTGGGAAGAGGAGGTTGCAGTGAGCAGAGATCGTGCCATTGCACTCCAGCCTGGGCAACAGAGCGAGACTCTGTCTCAAGAAAAAAAAAAAAAAGGCACAAAAGAAAAAGTCACATCTAGAAACAATGAAATGTTCAGAGGGCTGGACTCTGTTTGGGGAAAGAATGCCAAGGGGAAGAATGAGAGTTAGTTCAAGCCAGATTGTAAAGGGCATAGCATAGCAGGCAAAATGAGGTTGAATTATTTAGGTACTTTTTCACCAGTGGCATGGGGATTAGGGCTAAACAGGAGAGAGACGTGGTCAGATTTACATTTACCAACCTATTTCTGGAGGTAATGTACAGGAGAAACTGGATGGGATGAGCCACAATGGAGCAGAAAGACTAATCAGAGGCTCCTGAAACATTTCAGGCACAAAATGATAAGGGCGAAGGGTACTATTAATGAAGAAAGAGAAAAAGAATCAAATATGAGTTTTAATTTTTGATGTAGCATCAATGTGATTTGATCAATATGCTGTACATAGATTTTTTAATGCCCTTCTCTACCCAACCTCAGTCGCATTCATCAGAATTAGAAATCTACATTGTTGCCCCTTCCAAGACCTAGGCAAAGACAGTTAACTGAGGGGTCCTGCACTACAAGTCAGCAAGATCCTGAACTAGTCTGCAGGTTGGTTTTCATGTTTTACGTGCTGGGAGACTTGCTTCCCAGGAGTTTATGTGGACACCTTTTTCAGGGTTACTCCCCAACCTCTGGCACACATATCTAGATGGTGAACCAGCAAGTTATTTCTAGGTTTCTGATTCCAGTTGTTCACTGAGGAAAATAAAATGTTTTCTCATTCACACTAGTCACCTGGGTCTATAACATTCTATGGAGTTCTTACCAACATTTAGAATGCCCCCTTGGGCATTCTACTAGATGAATTTCTAAGGAACTAGAAATCAAGTTCACAAAGGAACTTTAAACTTCTCAGTTGTTTAGAAGCCCTGTTACCTTGTCTCTCCCCTCTCTCATAAATACAATAGATCTCAAATATAACAATAGTTCCCAGAATTGCCTTTCATGTCAGAAACTTCAGGCCCTACCTCTGTAAAATCTAAATTAATTTAGACCTGTATATGGAGGTGAAGATGGGGAATAGAGAATGATGGTGCTAAAAATTTCCTAAAATGATTTTGATGTGAGGCCAGATTTGCAAACTCCTAGTATGGACAACAATGCATCTCACTGCCCCACTGGATTTAGCTATGCAGACTGCTCCTCCCTAGATGATAGGCAGATGGGAGAGTCATTCCTTTAGTTGCAATTCCTGGCCTCAAACCCAGTTCCCCTGCTTCTTACTAGTTCCATATGAGTTTAAAGCATGCTTTGCTACTGTTTACCTAACTCTTAAGATAATCAAGAAATAAAGAATTATGCAGAGGTTTCTAACTTGGAGATCTAAAAGGATGGAACCACCATTACTTGACATGGAGATTTAAAAGGAAAAGCATGGGTGAAAGAAAGAGGATAAGCTTTATTGAAGGAAATACGTTAAACTTGTAAACTCTTTAACCAAATGGGAAGTGAAAACTAGTGTTTGTTTAATGGAAAATGCCCAGACTGACATTTTTTCCTTTTTCCCTTACAATATCATTGCACAAAGGTTTGCACTATCTTTATAAGTTGAGGTAAATTTTCCCTCACTTCAAAGAAATGAGACATAATATTGAAATTTTATGTGATGACTTCTAGTAGACATTAAATAAATATGTGCTGAACATAAGAAATGAATGTTTTCCAGGCAATAGTTACACTTGTAAAATGTAGTAGCAATTTTAAATTTATAGCAATCTGTATTTATTCATTCAATCCATCACCATTTAACAAATATTTAGTGAGTACCCAACAATTGTGAAATGTGCTAGATTACCACAAAAAGCAAGACAGAGTCCCTGCCCTCAAAAGGCTCACAAGCTAATGGGGAGAGTGGACAAGTACAGCCCCAGGGTATGATAACTGTGCTCCGTGAGGAACAGAGTGGGGTAGGAATACCTTCTAGAAGGACATGGCCTGTAAGCTGAAACCTAAATAAGAAGCCTTAGCTAGAGAAAAGGAGAGAAGCAATTCCAAGCTTATAAAAATCTTATAAGTAAAAAAAAAAGAATTATTCTCAACATGTCAAGTAATCCAAGATACAATTTAGCAAAAATGAAAGACTAAAGGCCCAGGGCATCAACCAATTTGTAGTCAACTAGCTTAAGAGGCACAAATTCAAACCCAAACAGTGCCTCTCAAAATATGGTTCACAGACCTCCTATATGAAAATGACCTGGTACTTATAACAAATGCTGCTTCAGGGGCCAGAAATCGGATCTACTGCATCAGCATCTCTGAGTGGGCAGTGGGAATCTGTATTTTTAACTGGAACCTCAGAGTTAGCTGAAGTGCACTAAAATTGGATCTACTGAATCAGCATCTCTGAGTGGGCAGTGGGAATCTGCATTTTTAACTGGAACCTCAGAGTTAGCTGAGGTGCACTAGTGCTTGTCTAACTACATATATTAAAAAAGAATATCTGCAGGCAGACACTCAAGACTCCAGGAATTTGGTACATGAAGTGCCTCTTTACGTCTCAAACTTTTCCAGCAAGTTACACACAATTATGCCATAGCTCTACACACAAAAGAATAAATGTGTATCTCATACATACCCAGGAAAGAAGAAACACATTGAAGAATAGACCAATCATCTTCTGTGACTTACAGAATAAAATAATGAAACATCAATGGGATAGAAATTGAAGGACATTTTCAACCTATCTAACAAGTAAGCAAAAAATAATTTGTGTTTCTAAGTCAGCTATTGATCATTCAAAAATGTGAGTTCTACAGACTCTACCTCTGAGCCCCATGCAACTTACAGAAAGTTTATTTTACTTTTTATGCCAAATTCCTCTCAGATTTGTAAGAGACCTCATACTTGGATTGTCTCATCCCATCATTTTATAGAGAAAAGAAAACTAAAGCCCAGTTAAACAATATGGCAGAAGTCATACCAACCAACTAGTGGAAAATCCATAACTAGCTCCAAGTTTCTTAGTCATTATGTTAGTGTTCTTTCCATAAAGGGTCAGTCTGTGGTGAAAAAAAGCAAAAAAAAAAACAACAACAACAACAACAAAAAAAAACCTGCATGCAAATCTCGGTCTTTCCGGTTACTTAACACTTACTAACTCAATTACTCACCATGTGACTTCAGTCAAGATACTTAATCAACCTCTCTGCACCTCATTTTTCTCCAAAATCTTGCCTCCTCCTAACACAGAGTAATTATTTAGCATAGTTTCCAACACATGAAAGTGTTTAATAAATTATTATTGTTATTAGGAAATGTAGTAAATGGCACACTGATCATTAATTCTACATTATCACAAAAACCAATTTGTATGCTGCTTCTTTTACTCTGAGTTATCTATATTTTTAATGTTTACCAAATTCTCTCATATCTTTAATATTCAAGGTACTTCTAAGAGTAAAATTTGCAGTCTATGATAGCATACTTGCTCAGCCATGTAAATATACCCTTATTATCAGAAGAGCACCCTTCAAAGAAAAATCATTAGATCTTCAGTGACAGTAACCTTTTGTCTGAAAGTATCCTCTCTAAATACAATGTACACTGGCATGGTAATTTGCACCTTCTTTCATTACCCAATTGATGTATTCAGTGCCAGGATTTAGGCACCATGTTAATATTACTGCAGTTTCTGGATATGTTGCACTTTTGCTTTTGGAATTACAATTAATTTTAACATTGTCAAAATGTAGTCATTTTTAGTATAATAATATGGTTTTTCCAAAGGTCCTATAATGCCGTTGTGCTAAAACCCCATATGTCTCTTAAAAAACGAGCAAAACCTCTTAAAGATCTATGCCACAAAGTCTAAGTCTGATGTGATTGAATTACCCAACCAGTTAAGGTGAATGGCAGGATTAGGTTGTAAACAGCAAAGTCTAACTCTGCTCCAAGAGGAATGAAAATGTTGGCATGAAAAGGGATCATTTCCAAAGTGAATCATGAATATTGTATTTGTGTCTCCTTAACACTCAGCCTGAAAGTGCTCAGAATTTTCTAAATAGGACCCACTTGGAATTCTTGGGCATCACCTCTCACTCTATGATAAACAGCTAAAAAGTAAATGTGAAACTACTCAAGTTCAGACCAGCCCTCCTCGTTCAAAGCTTGTGATCTCGTTTCTTTCACTCTCCTTCTCTCCACAAAAGAAAGGAAAATAAATAACCTTTAAAGTCAGAAATATGAGCCTCCTTTGAGATTTTTTAAAAAGTCACTCAAGAATAGTATATCACGTTGGCACTAAGTGGACACAAACAGAAATGTCGAACAGGTTTTCCAAGGGTAAATAATTATATAGTGTATTGTGGACTGTTTCTTTTCATAATGTTATGTTGCAGTTTCTCTAAAAATTGACTTTCTAGAATTCTGCCATTTCATAGCCACTCATATATTGAAGAAAGGAATATTCAATATGCCTATTGTAAAGACTTAACAATAGGCAAAATTCATAATACATTAGCCAACTACTACAGCTTAACATATTTTCCTTTGGTGTTACAGTACTGGCTAATCTTCTCTTGATCAGGAATAAAACCAAAAGCAGAAGAGAAACATTTGATTAAAAGAGGGATCAGTGTCTAATTGTGAAGAGAAGCACCTGAGGAAAAACAAATTTATGGAACTATGCAGAAGGAATTAAGGATGGAAAGATGCATTAGGTTCAGTTTCTTGATGATAATGCCAGAAATGAAAACGAAATGAATACAGTTGGGCATGATTAACAGGCATTGAAAGAAGCAAAAATAATCTCAAGAAAAAAAGTGAGAATTTTAAAAATGTCTTTATATTCTTCTATGCTGAATCTGGGGACTAATAACTGACACAGTAAGGCACATCGTTTTGTTTTGGTTTTGACAGACACATTGTTTTTTTGTAGGCATCACATTTCTTATCTGTAAAGTGAAAGCTCTGGATTAGATTAGAAGGCCACAAATACAATACAGTCATGCTGACCTTTCTCTCTAACCCTCATGGCAAGCACTGATAACAGATAAAGGGACTTCCTTGCTGTGGCCATATTGAGCCCCCCTACCTTTCTTTTACACAGCCAGGCAGCCACTACCCATCAACCCCTTCATTGCTCAAAATGGAACCAATTTCACTTCTCAGCTTTAATATTAAATAACCATGCCTTGCAGTTTAAGAGCTCTACATCTGCATAACTAATAGGAATATTCTGAGTATCATTTAGAGGTATTTAATTGAACAAATTCTTAATATTTTTCAAAAACAAAAATGCTGGTAGAATCAATAGAAGTAACTGCTAACCTAAAATTGCAATATAGCCAAGGATAAATTGTCAATTAAATCATATGATCGGTATTATTAATTTAAATTTAATGCCACAGAAATCTCACCTGCATAGTTTGTGAGCTAGTCTTATATTATTTCTACTACATGTAATGGAATGGTTTATTTCCATGATATTTTATTTACTGGCAAAGAAAACCTTTTTAAAATTAAAACATTACCAATATGTATAATTGATTAAGAAAAATACTTTGAATATACCTATTATATAAGCTAATTTATTAATTTTAAAATGTGACTATAAACCATGGAAAACCACAAGTCCATTGGGGAAATTGTACTAAACTGCTCAAGCATTTTAGTAAGTTAGAACATACCAGTATGTTTGTGACCAGATTGTTTCATTGAATTATCTTCCTCTTTGCCTAAAACTGAGTTGTTGCATTTCTAAAAATCTTCTCTATTTCAATATCTAAGTTAGAACACTGCCCAGTACCTCGGAGCTTGATCTTACTGAAAACAAGAGGTACTTTGCCTTATTGATCCAGGAAATTTCAACAGCAGACAGAAAAGCAACTGAAAAACAATCTTATTGGAGAATTGTTTGCTAAATCTCTCTTCAAAAGTTTCTTCATTTTGTTAACTCTTCAGTTCCTACCAAGGATAACAGGTCTAAATTTACTTTGTCCTGACAAAGTGGTAGGGGGTGGTGTTTTTTTCTAGCTTACCCCAAAGGAAGTAGGGAGAAAAGACATTTTAGACTTAATTCTCTGATTGGTTTGGGCACCATGTGTGATTCTGTAGAGCTATGTACTCTCCAAAGAGGCACTCAATTGTCAGGATCTAACGCATAACTAAGTAGAATCTGGGAGGTCCAAGTGCGAACCAAAAAACATTCAGGTTGCTTTGGAATGAGATGTAATTACAAGCAGCATTCATAAATTGTAAGCGGAAGAAGACTTACAGATAAAGCTGGCCCAAAGAACTCCATTATAACCTGCCAATCATATTCAATTGAGAGAAAAATACAAATGTTTTTCAGTGACGGATACTGGAACAACTGAATATACTTCAGAGAGATACCATTAAAAAAATCTCAAATTTATTGGCCTAAAGTCCTTATCTTACCTGCGTTCTTAAACAATAGTCACCCTTGGAACAGGTGGGTAGCAAGAAAGTAGCGATTGTCCAGCTGAGAGTCTTGCTACCTCAGAAGTCTTATCTCCACAATTCTGTCTCCACAATTTCCTCACAACATAACTGCTGACAGCTTTATACTACCTACAGCCTTCAAAAATAATCAGTGTATTGTCATGTGTGTTTTTTTCCTAGGGATACTAAATTTCAGGCATTATTTTCTTCATAATGATGCTAATTTTTTGTGATTGTATAAAAAATCATTATTAGAGTCATGACCACTGAGTCAACTAATTCCATTTCAACAAAACCTGTTTCCTCCATGGAATCTACAGTAAACTTCACCTAAGTCACTTGATTTGTTAAATATTGAGCTCTAACCTCCAAACTCTACAGTATTTGAATTAATATATTATTTTGAAAACTGTTGTTAAGAAAAGGTGATCTTAAACGTAAACCAATATTCTCAGTATATGTTTGGAAGGGTTTGGAGAAGGAACGAATACAGCAGGACATGAGACTTCCAAACTTTGAAGTCAAATCATTCAGAAGTGACAGCTCTCAGGAGAGGAATATCTTACCCAATAGGGTGGCAGGTGTGACCTCAGAGCATCAAACTGCAGCCACTCATCTGAACATGTGTGGCCTCTAATGTTCCCCAAGATAGGATGTTTTCATGCGGTTTGTTTATTTTTTAAGGAGAACAAAGTACCAAACTTCAACTTTTTTTCCCAGCTTCTATCTCATTCCTGGCTCTTGACAACGAATTTCAAATGTGTGTCAACAGCCCTCCCATTATCTGGAGAATAAATCATGTGAAATGATGCATAACTCAATAAAAATACTGGAAAAGCAATGCTTCAATATGTTTTATGGTAAATCATAGATTTTACATTTGTTAAAAAAAAAACCAGATATCTTAAATAATTTGGACTAATAAAATTAAAGCATGCCAAAGCAAGTTAGAATGTTAAAAGTAGTCACAACAATGAAGTGAATATCTTATTTAAATATTAACTTTAAAAGCTATGAAGTCATTTTTTAGATCCTGGGCATGTTTCTGGATTGCTATGCAATCAAATATATGTCTAGTATTTCCTCTATGTTTTTGTTTATATTATCAGTTACTGCTTTATAGTTTTTATAAGTGGTTAGATGTCTCTATGATATGAAATCTGTTGGAATTTATATCTATTTTCAAGCAATTCCATTTTACAAACATATTTTCAAATCAGTTATTCTACTTATGCTAATCATGCCATAAATTAATGTATCAGGGAAAATAGAAATACAGTAAATTGGGTTAGTTTGCATTAAAATCCAAACAAGAACCCTATTATTAAACTGGATTTGTATTTAACAGCATTTGAAAAGTTTTCTATGCAGACTCAGTAAGTCTTAAAGCATTATTTCTAAATTTAATGCTTTGATGAACTTACGTCACACATTAAAATCATCTTAATGCACCTTTTTGTCAATTCTTCACAATAGTATTACAAAAGGAAGAGAAGAGAGGATATATTTATAAAGCAAATGAAAAAGAACTCAATGGAAGCCTATTAGGCTACCTGTTGATGAGTGTATAAGACAGTCATTAATATGCGGATCATTGACATGATAGGCCATAATGACTCCTCCAGGGACTATCAGTCTATTGTGTCAGAGACTAGTTGGGGATTCATTAACGTGCAGACGCGTGACTTCTTAATATGCAAATTATGAATGCCAAGCACTGAGGCATACCTCACAAATGCCCATATTTTGTGTTACACATTTTCTTTGTCAACCCCTCACCCACACCTTTTGTGAACTATTTTGTTTCTTCCATCCTCTGTCACAGATTTCTTCATAAAAGAGCCTATACTGATATGGAATCTACCACTTCACATTCAGAGAACTCCTCTTCAGTTCATGGGTTTTTTTTTTTTTTTTTTTTAGTTTTGGGTTTCTGTTGTTTTTTACTTAAGGCTAGTTTATACATACAAACCACTTGCTTGCACCGTTTTGACTAAACCAGTCAAAATTCAGTACAAAAGCTGCTTTTATATTTTTCTCCAATGTGAAATTGGTTTTTGGCTAAAGACATATCAAAGTGAAGAAAGCACTTGTTTTTAAAAATGAAACATGAGTAGCATAATTAGCAGTTGAATAATTTGGACTGAAGGTGGGTGGGGAAAACACAGTGGAATGGAATACCGAAAAAGAGAGCAGAGAAAGGCCCAAGAGAGGACACCAGACAAAAGAATGCAATTAAATCAAGTAAGAGTATTTGATACCAATGTAACACAATAAATGAGGAAACAGATGTAAGCCACTCAATGTCTGGCATACAGCAAGCAAGCAGGAAGCATCACCTATTATTATTATATTGGCATTTTGCATTTATGCAAAAAAATTAACACATTCCCTTATGAAAAAAACATATGGAGTAAAAGTTGTTCAGTCTTTGAACTAACAGTCTATGAAGAAGGGAATCAAACTTACATTCCTGCAAGAGAATTAGCTACAGAATCCATGGAAAGGTATTCAAGTATTTTTTGAAGCCTATTCATATGCCATGTTATGGAAAATATGTTACAGTATAACTTTTCATATGAGACTTTAAATATTGCTTATATTCACTTTCTTGACACTTTATTATTCTAGCCTGATCTAAAGTACAACACAATCTTTCATTACTATTTCTCTCCTAAATTTCGGGAGATACAGACCCTTAGTTCTTTACTTATAAACTCCATATATCCTAAGCACTGCAGTGGGTCTACAGAAGTCTATATTTATTGAGTATAAAATAATTATATCTCCATATATATAAATTAATTTGTATAATTTTTAAGTTAGCTTTAAGGTCCTCACTATCTTGAGGAGATCCTACATAGATTTTATTTGATTAAAACTCTTTAAATATGAGGTAATATGTTTTACAATAAATTATGCTAATTAACATGATTATCACAAGCAGCTAATTACACTTCTTATTCTGGCTAACATTGATTTCAATATTGAATGCCAGAAAACATCAAATAGTTACTGGAGTTCGAAGCTGCAGTGAGCTATGATTGCACCACTGCAATCCAGCCTGAGCAGCAGAATGAGGCCCTGTCCCTTAAAAGAAAAAAAAAAAAGTTATGCAAATTATGTAGGAAGCTTAGAAGTTTACAGCATAGACACCATCTTATATTCGCTGGAGCCACTCACTGGAGGGGATGAAGGAGGTCAGGATGAGCTTATAAGTGCCAAGACAACTTGCCCCATTGAAGGCTTTTGGGTCCCTGATTAAATGAGTAGAATTTATTACCAGAAAATCCTAACATGAAGTGAGAAGCGTTCACTAAGATGACTACTGTTGAAAATTAGTATAAGAGCAATATGGTGTTCTGGAAAGGTCAAGTTGAGAACCAGATAAAACGAGAAAGGCAAACAGCAGGTGACTGAGGAAATGGACCACGCACGGGGATTGCTAAAGGAGTGAAGTGCAAGAGCCAAACTCTGCTGAGATGCAGTTATGTTGATAAGGATGGGGATCTCTGTCACACTTTTAACAAAGCAGCACAGGACATTATAGTCGACACTTGGAAGGACACTGCTACCCAGTGAGTTTAAAGGACTCAATCCGTCTATTGCATATGATACCAATTCAGAGTAATGTTGGATAAAATTCAACATGTGTTCATTCAACAAATATTTAATTTGTACTGGGCTAGAAGCTAAACCCCTAGCTCAGGTTGACATCAAATTCTGCCTTTATAAAGTTTACAGTCTAATGAAGGATAACACAAAACAGCACTTTAAAATCACAGCTGTAAGCTTAATGACTGGGGTAGCATGGAGTTCAATAGAAGAAAATAATAAGAGAACTAAGTCAAACTCAGAGAACAGAGGTGGCCAGGGAAGGCCTCCTGGCAGAGGGAACATTTTGTTTGAGTCCTGAGGGCTTAGTATCACTACTGAGATGAAGAAGACAGAGCAGAATATTCCAGGCAGATGGAATATCATGGGGCATGGTAGTGAGAGAGATATGTGTCCAACAAAAACAACTAAAAGATGAGTACAATTAGATCTTAGTGACAAAGATAATGATAAAAATTTTCTCTTTGACCAAACTCTAGCCAGGCTCTTCAGGCCCATATTCTTGACTAGGCCTCAACCCTGGCCTACACAAACTACAGCCTCTCAACACAAATGGTTTTGTCCTCCTCCTTTCCCCACAATAAAAGACTTAAGCAAATACTAACATCTTTTCTAAAGCTCAAGGCCATATTTCTAGGATGACCCTAGCCATACTTAAAGCGCCTGCTTGAGAAAGCTCAAGGCTGCCAAAAGAATTTATTGTTCGTTCCAGCCAACACCTGAAGATAAGGCCCCGGCCACCATTTCTTAGAGTTTTACTAAAAAGGGCGCACAAGTGTAAATCCTTTCTCTGTGTGTTAAGATGTATATGTGTGTCCTACAATTCAGTATTGTCTTTTTCCAGGGCCTGAAAGCCATTTCATTAAAATGTAATCATCCGGAAGGATAGGGTCTCTATTTCCCAGTCTATGGAAGGACAGAATCCTAACTAGAATTTCAAGCTAACAGACTGACTGGCCTAATCAGCATTTATAAAGACCAGTCCTTTGCAATTTTTCAGTTTCCTGACTCTACTAAGAGTCAGGAACTCACCCGGACACTATTTGCCCCTTCTCTACTTAAAAATTCTCCCCTAAAAATGCCCAGTCACCTCTGTACCAATTCAAGCTGAGTTCAGTTCATGATGTACCCCACTTCCTTATTTCAGTAGTGTATTATTGATTAAAATCTGTGCTTACCACTTCATCCAATGTCTTTAAAAAGAAAAATGAATACTTTCTAAAAGTTTACTTCATTCTAAATGAAAATTAACTTTGCCACGCTGTGTGATGTACCTTTTCTCCCAAAGAAATGTTCTCTTTTTTTCCAAGTCATCACTGAGGCAGCAAAGTATCTTTAATAAATATATAAAGCTTATCTTTGTATCTGAATGTCCCACATCCTTAATATTGTTTCTAATACTTAAAAATACTTCATGCCACATTTTCTAAAGTGTTGTTTTATTTGGATTTACTAATTTTTATTTGTTTAAATAGCATTATTCTTTTGGTGGATAGTGTGACTAGTTACAAGATCTTCATTATTTTTTAAATTATAACTCAAAACACCAGTATTTATGTCCTTTGTTTACATCAGTCATTCTCAATCTTTGTGCACATTAGAGTAGTCTGGAGACCTTTTAAAAATACCAAGCCTGAAACCACCCCAGACCAATTAACTTACAGTCTTTGTAGTTGGATCTGGGTGTGGGTGCCTTATTTTTCTCTTTGCTATGTGCAGCCAGTTTTGAGAAGCACTGGTTTATACTGCTATTCTACATCGGCTTTTACTATATGAAGGTATGGTTAATGTGAAATTAAGCCCTTTAGTAAAAATATTCTGCTATTAAGGTTTTCTAGAGGAGTGAGGACGAGAGGGGCATGCATAATCAAACATGCTAGCATTAATGTAAATTGTATATGGATTGCACTTCTGCTACTAAGTCTATAAAACAATTAATTTTCACTCATCATGAGGATTATCTCTCCATACTTCAATGCATTTAAATTTACTTTTTTTTTTAACTGAAAGGAAGCCTAGATGATGTTTTAGGTAGGAAACATTTATCATTTCTATGTTAACAACTTCTGCTTATTACAAACTTGATCATGTTTATGAAGATTTAGACTTGGGCTAGCAAAATGTTTTCCAGTTGTCGCACTATGTAGTGAATAGTGCAATTACTATAAATGCAAGTACCACAAAGTATATCTCATAAAATAAATAGAGTCTTGAGGTGAAAATAATAAAGTGGCAGTTATTGAAGAAGGTAGAACTGCAATATAATGGTTTAAATGCAAGTTCATGGATAATGTTGGTAGTTTAATGTATTAGGAGTTTATTATGTGTAAGAGAATATTTCATATAAAAATACCATAACCATATATATTCTGGTCTTTTTCTTTCTTCCTAATATGGTATATAAGTGAAGGCACTTGCAAGATTACACTTGCAGTCTTTCAGAATCATCGCTTTCCAATGGTTTGCTTGATTTATACAGACATCATTATATATGTCATTATACATAAAATATTGATATATATCATACATATATAGTATGTATATACTCTTATTGTATATATGACATATTAAAAATGTATATTTACATATTATATATAGCACTTTATGTGTATATATAGTGATTTTTATATATACATACAGTGCTATACATGATATATCTAAGTATGTATAATGGTAAATAGTATACATGTATATATACTAATTTTATAAAAAATATTTTCTAAGTACTAATTTACATAAACTTATCCAACTTGCACAGTACTAGAAATTAATATTCAAGTTAAGATATTTTGAAACAAAAAATGATAGTTACAATGATTAAGTATTTTTTTTAAATAATGCAGATGTAGAATTTCTTCTTTGAAGAGATTTACTGTAACACAATTCTACTTCCACTCAGAATTAGCAACTGGGTCCTTCAGTGGGAGAAGATGAACCTGAAGGATAGAATTTGAAGATCTGGACAGCAAGAAGGCAGCTAGAGTAAAGGTAAAAGGGATCCCCAAAGAGTTCAAAGACAAGCCACCAATTGCATGTGTTCATCCGCACTTTTCCTGCACTCTCCCTCACTATGGGTAGTGACATTTCTGTGTGAAATAATCCAAAGAGGGTATAGGAGCCCCAAGGAGCATTAAAACCCAATGAAAACAGATGGAGAAGGTCCATTACCTGAACATTTTCCAAACATAGACACCATCCCCCTTCTAAATTAGACTCTCCAACTCTATAGCTGGCCCACGACAGTGTACCTAATATATTGATGAGCAGAAAAAAGCAGGTCGTAGTCCAATACACAGGCATTGCATAATTTCACTTCTATTTAAAACATGGCAACAGTGTGTATATACATTTGCATCAACCTAGGAAAAAACCTGGAAGTTTATATTCCAAATTAATTTCTCCTCAATGAAATAAAATTGTGAATGGGTTAAAGTAGGAATGTCACAGAAAAAATTATGAAATAAAGAATGTGTTTTGCTTTTTTCATTTTAATATTCTTAACCCTCCTTGCCAACGATCTTCGTGACAGAACTCTTTCTAACTAAGCAAACTGGTCCAGGGTTAGCTGCGAGTGGTAAGGGGTCATGTGGCAGGACACAGTAGAAAGATCATATGCAGTGGTGTCAAAAGTATTCTTTTCAATTACCCTCAAAACCAACATACTCATTCTGTGACCTCAAAAGGTATTGCAAGCCTCTTTAATCCTCTTTCTGCAATTGTCACAATGGAGATAATAACATCAGCCTGACCTACATCACAGGGTTGTTGAAAAAAGATCATAAACAAATGCCACCTTTTGCAAACTACGAGCATCAAAACAGGGATTTTTAAGTTTATAACTGAAGTCATTTCGTATATACAATTTTAGTCATAACTTTTAGAAAACAAGAAGCATGTTGTATAACTTGGCTCCTAATTTTAACGATCTTTGTTTTCTTCCTTATCTTTTTTCCTGGCCTCTTAATGTTGGAATCTCTGAGAACTCAGTCCTGTTCCTCTTTTCTCTTTGTGTGTGTGTGTTTTTTTTTTAAGAGATGGAGTCTCACCTTGTCACCCAGGCTGGAGTGGAGGGGCACAATCATTATTCACTGCAGACTCCAACTCCTGAACTCAAGTGATACTCCAGCCTCAGCCTCCCAAGTATATGGGACTATAGGCACAAACCACAGCGCCTGGCCTGTTATCTTCTTTATGTATGATATATTCTTGGTGATGACTTCTAGTCTTACATTTTAATATACCGTTTATAGCCTGAAGACTCCTAAATTTGTACTAGCCCAGAACTCTCTCCCAAATGGCAGACTACATCTAATTGTCCACTCTACATCTCCACTTGGATAAAGACTTACAATGCACTTTAATGCAATCCATGCAGTCAGAGTCAGCTTGCCTCTCTGTGAGCTCTCCGCATCTCCTGCTGTGTTCACCTTCACTCACTCTGCTTTAGCCACACTGGCCTTCTTGCTAGTCTGCAGACATTCCTGTTCACTCCCTTCTTAGAGAATTTGTACCGGGTGGTTCCTTCAGCGTAGAACAGAGTCGTCACTGACTCTTTTCAAGTCTCTGATCAATTGTCACCTTCTCGATGAAGTGCATTCTTTTGAGAAAGTGAAGGAAGAACACTCATTCTGCTTATGCTTCTCAATTGCATTTATCTGGTAACTTTAGTTGTTCTTTATACTTATAACTTATTATTAGTTTTCTTTCCATTAGGATGTAAGCTACATAAGAATAGCATTGTCTTTTTGCTAATGTATCCTCAGTGCTTAGAACAATATTGGCACATAGTATGTTTTCAATAATATTTATTGAATGACTGATGGTCCTTCATCATTCATTTCTTCCAGTCACTGATTGTTTTTTTTTTTACTTTCCATCAATACACAAGCTAAGAGCATAGTAAGAGTTTTGCTAGATATTTGTGTATTTTTTTCTTTAATGTTAACCAAGATCCATACCCTCTCAACCTTGAAGTCACTGGTATTACAGAAGAAACCATAGTAGAGTAGTTCCCATATATCCATCTAAGAGGATAAAGATTGAGGTGCCTAGATTAATCCTTTTCATTAGGTAAAAGTGTAAACTTTAGATTTTTAAGGAATAATTTGGATTAAACTAATTACAATAAGAAAATTCCCTTAAGCACCGCCAGAGTAGTAAGATGAATCACCCATGAAATAGGTATAGAAATAGCTAAAATCTGTGCAATATGTATCTTATTTATATAAAAAATGACCTATAGAAGAATTGAGTACTTAATATTGATAATGGGAAAAGGATGAAACCCATGTTTTAAACATAGCAACAAGTATAGACAAGTAAATAAAAATGCTTATGAACACAGAAACAATTATTTAAACTATGACGTCCCCAAAATATGCCCTGTAAGTATCATGGTGTTCATAAATTCCTTCAGCAGAAGGCAATGAAGGACCATTCGTATAACATCATCAATGCAAAACCTCTAAGGAGAAAAAAGTTGGGAAATCATACTCAATACGATTACATTCAATTCTCTTCCTTACAGTTAGCAAACTGAATCATACATTTTTCTCCATTCTAATGTGCCCTCCAAACTCTTTCTGGATTAATATAACCAAAAATACTTTGTTCTTGAGCATAGAGACTAAAGCACAAAATCTTCAGCCTAGCAAGACTGTACAACTCTTTTTCAATCTTGCTTTTCAAGATTGACTCCCACAATTCCTTTCATTTCAGGCAGTGTGATTAATAACATCTTCAACTTACTTTCTGTACATTCATCTCCATAAGCATATTTATACTGTATGTAAATATTCTTCTGTTCCTTCTCCACCTTCACAAATTTTACCATTTGCAGGTCAAATTCAATTCCTCTGTGGTGCTGTCTCTAATCGTGGTAGCCTGCAGTATAATCGTTTTTCTAATGCCTATTGCTCTTTATCTCCTATGAATTCGTCCAAGTATGTTTCACTCTATTTGGTAAATACCATGTCGATAGCTAACTTCTCATGTGTACAAATATTATCACTAAACCAAATCTTTGCTTAGAGACAGAAGCTACCTAAAAGAGTTCTATGTAAATTAGGGACTATAAATTCTTTATGAATAATTAGTTTATGGAAGCACTATGCCTCAGAGCTATAGGGAGTTAAAGACCTTAAATCCCAAACCCAGCTTTGCCTGTTACATATTTCCTGGACTTGATCAAATAAATCTCCTTTGACAAATTTCTTCTTATGTGAAATGGGACTGGCTCTGCTTACTACAATGTAACTGTGAAGTAATGGGAGATAATGTTATATCACCTAAGAAGTCATAATAGAGAGATTTAAAAAATATAATTTTATGTAATAGCAAATTCTAAATTGATGAAGAACAAGCTAACTTATTAACATGGTAAAAACACCATAAATCTCAAGTTCTCAATACACTACAGTTCACTATACACGAGATGAGATTCTTACCTGGTTTTGTAGCCAAGTTCTAACAAATGTTACAGACCCTCAAATACAAAATTAAAAGAATAAAAGGAAATTGGTCCAAAATCATCATAAGTGGTCAAAGAATTACCCAGAAATTGAGGAAATACAATATAGTTATGTATATAGTATATATATAGTATGTATGTAGTATATAGTATATATATATATAGTATGTATATATAGTTATGTATATAGGAAACGTATATAGGAAATACAAAATAATTATGTCAGCAAAATTATATAAAGGGTTTCAAAAATTAATTGCTTCATAAGTCACAGTTTGTACAGACAAGTATATTCTATTGTACTAAAAACAGTATCCCTCCATATTGTTCAGTCAACAGCTAATTCTTTCTCAAAAATATGTTTAATTCAATCTCACAATGTTTTCACTGGGACCCATATTTGTATATTGAAGCTAATAGGAAAACAACAAAATGTATCAATAAAATTTTACCTTTTAGCCACTTTCACGGAAACAATTATTCTGAGAAAGTGGAAAGCAAAATACTTACAAATACCACATATTACCTACCTCCATAACACATTTTTACTTTGGGTGGAGACTTCAGGTTTTGTACAATGAAGTTCGCAAGAGTATTAGGAAAAATTATACTAGAATTCTTAATGAAAACTATGAGGATTAAAGACAGTAATGTAAGAATTAATTGATGTATAATAGATGGATTATTTTTGCTATATAAAATACATAATTATTTAGACTTCACCTTAATTTCCTAAAATATGTTTCCAATTGTCATAAAAATACTATAATTTTAAGAGTTATGAGTGTCATAATATGCCTGATAGTACTATTCTGTTTGAGTGTGTCAATATTTTCACAAAATATTTAAAATGTTTTATATTCAGTAAAATCAGCAATCAGCTACAAACTAAAAATTCCCATTGCTTAAAGTTTACAAAAGTAAAAGCCCTTGCCTACAAGAATCAATGCAACTAGACCCCTCTGTTACACAGTTTAAAATATTTATATACATGAATATGGGAATTGTTTCTATTCTTCCTGTAACTTTTCTATAAATCTAAAATTTTATCAAAAGTCATTTTTAAAAACCTTTTAAGTAGTATACAATAGAGTGTAGCAGACACATCACACTAAATTTTTGTAGGTCTTCAGTTTAAACATTCAGATGCATTGCATTACTCTTACTGGTTCTAGGTTTTTGTTTTGCTCTTTGTTTCATTTAGGGAAGGACCAAGACTCCGCAATCTCAAGATAGAAATGTCAGTGGAATACAACCAGTAGAATGTCTAGGGATGCCAGCATCAGTGAGGACCACATAAGCGTCAGCACTAATATGAGCAGTGGCCCTGTCAAGAAGAAAAAGGTAAGTAAATCATTTCTGATCGGTGAACATAGAATTTCTACCTTTGGTCTTTTGTTATTCAGCCTATTGGATGTTTCTTGTTCTGGTCCCACTGGTATGAATCATAAAGAAGGCCAAAGGCTGACCAATAAATATTTCTTTTGAGATGTTAGAATTACTTGAACTTATAGAAAAGTAAAATTATGATGGCACAATTAATCATTTATTTAGAAGTCATAGAAAAGAGGAAAGTGTTGAACAATTAGAGTATGCTGTAGGAGATTATATTATTTCTCAATTCAATTTTTCGTTGATATCCTTGTAACTGAAAGAAACCATCTAAATTTAGACTGTCTACAAGATGTTACAATGATTAATGTGTTCAATTATCTATTAATTTTTATTCAATTTAGACAACAAACATGTAGTTATTGCAGGGACAAATCCCCTTCTATCTGTTGTTTTTAACATATGTAAATATAGCCTGTATATTCTACTGCATTCTTAATTTTTAAAATAATTTGTATTTTTGATCAAAGGAACAATCATCACCGCCATGGCCATATAATATAATATGGATGTAGAATAGGAGTTGGCAAAGGTAAATGAGGTATGATATTAAAGTTTCTTATTTGAATGATAGGAATGATGACTATGACTTAAACAAAATATAAAATATAAGATGAAGAAATAGGATTGAGGGATAAATGTAACTTTGACTTGGGACATAAAGTAATTTGCAACTTGGAGATCCAGATGGAGATGCATAGGGGGCATCTGATTTTTAAAAATCATGAAAACAATAAATGCATTCATCATTTGAACTATAATAAACATAATTCATTATTTAACTATTCAGAAGTCTTTTTGGATTTTATTATGCCTCAGAGTTATCTATGAGAAAACTATTTGCCATTAATAGTTTTTCAAAGGTTTTTGTTAGTCACATGGGGACGAATACTTAGACTAATATACCATTCCCGACCTCAAAGAACTTGGGGAAAAGGTCACACGTACAAGTTCTTAAGTGCAGAAATAGGTAATATTTAACATTTACCAGATGAATGATGTAGGCATTAAATGCTGAGCCTAGAGAAAGGAAGGATCTGGATAAATTAGAGACGTTAGGAAAGCCTCAAGTAAGAGGGAAAATCAAACTGGTTCTTGTGGAAGGTGGAAATGGAATAGAAAGAGACAAGGAAAAAAATGTTTTCAAAGCACGCAAGTGGCTTGAATAGAAACAGTGAACACAAGTGGAAGAGCTAGTGTCTGCATAACAGAAAGCTCTAAAAACATACTTTTGGCTGTATTCATGTTTACCTGTAAGTCAGAATCTTTTATTATTAATAGGATTGTTAAACCCCATAATGTATTATTTTTATCACTACTGCTCATGAATAGCATCAGAAACCAGGAAAGTCCTATTACAATCACATTGTATTCATAAATTTGGAGGAGCTTTCTAAATATTTACATTTCAGCATATTGAGGGTATACTACTTTATTGAGATTTAATATCCTTTACTGTTCACAAATGGCTACCTAATGAGGCAGCATTAGTAGTGAAGGGGAAGGTGGTTTTGACATCAAAAGCGGCTGTAATCCCAGTTTCATCAAGAGTTACCTTGAAAAGTCTGAGTTTCAGTTTCTTCATCTATAACTACCTCATGGGATTAAGGGAATACATTTCCAGAATTTAACCAAAAAAAATCAACATATTTGTTCCCATCACCCTGCCTATATTATGGCCAGCAAGATGTAGTTTCGTAATTGGTTTTTTTTTTAAATGGTGTAAATGTAATAAATGACCTTTGAAAGTAGCCTAAGAATTAACTGAAGTGTTTTACAATAAAATAATTTTTGAATTTTTCACAAGGGAATAAAACTACTTATTAAAATATAAAAATTATGAATGATAAAATATAATGTTATGGTTTGAAAAAAAATAGACCATACCTGGAGGCTGCCTAGAAATGCCACCATTGTAAACATGCTGACTAAACAGATATAGAGGGCAGTGTGGCAAAGGTTCTATTTCTTCCAGACACAAAAATATCTGGTAAGTCTTTTGCTAGGTGTTAATTTCTTCGCCTATAAATAAATTGCATCAGATGTAATAGTGACAAACAGCAACTTTTTATTTAGGAAAAGTTGTGCTCTAGAATTAGCTTTTTCATGGGAAAATGTTGCTAGAAATACTGGTAAATTAAAGGAAGTAAAAACAGTAATCAGAGGTCAAAGCAAGTTCCATAATATGGATAGACAGTAGCACTAGGGGTCCTGTTGAACTAAATGGGTTTTATGAGATTTGCAAGCAAATGCCTTGAATGTTCACATAATTGCCAACGTCTAAAAACTTAACTCGGTTTACCAACGTTAACTTGGAATGAGATATTACCGATATAGAAAATATAAAATACCAATTAACATACGAACTCTCTGAAGAATGTCTTTATTATAGGGATTACACACACACATAAGAAAGAGATCAGGTTAAGTGAAAAGCTCATGTGTGTGCGCACGTGTGTGTGTGTGTGTGTGTATTTTTTCCACAGAAAAAAGTGGTGCATCAAGGATGAGTTGAGTGTAACTGGGCAGTATTACACTGATCCCCATGTTTAATTTCCTAAATAAACAACTGGAATGGCTGTACCAATATTCTGTATATATTCATTGATAGAATAGCTTTTAGTTAAAATTATATATACACACAAAGTCAAGAAATTTAGCATATATTCAAATAATTTCTGCTTGTAGACACAATATTAACCTTTTTAAAACAAAGGGATACAATCTAAACCACTTTAAATTTCACTGGGTCTAAACTGCATTTTATTTTTATAAATTTATTCAACGTTTGTTTTCCAGACACACTCGTAGATGTTATTGTAGCACTGTTCACAATAGCAAAGTCATGGAATGAACCTAAGTGTCCATTGAGGGTGGATTATATAAAGAAAAAGTATATATACACTATGGAATACAATGCATCTCTTAAAAATAATGAAATTATGTCCTTCACAACAACATGGATCTAACTGGAGGCCATTATTCTAAGTGAATCAACATAGAAACAGAAACTCAAATACTGCATGTTCTCACTTATAAGTGAGCGATAAATAATTGGTACATACGGCCATAAAGATGGAAACAATAGACACGGGGGATGATAGAATTGTGAAGAGAAAGAGGGGAGCAAGGTTTGAAAAACCACCTCATGGTTACTACATTTACGATACGAGTAATGGAAGTCCAAACCCCAGCCTTATGCAATAAACCCATGTAACAAACCTGCACACATCTTTGAATCTAAAATAAAATAAAAATGTAAAAAAGAAATTTATAACGGCTAAAAAGTTATGTTCAGCATCTTATTTATACAGTTACATTCTGGAAAGAAATGTTATTTTAAAATTAGGTATCTAGAAAATAGTGTAACTTTAATTCTTAATTGCTCATTATTTGTCCAGTTTTCAAGAATTCTAATATAGCTATCTTTTTAGGTAAGATAGAAGAATAAATGAAGCGATCTTCTGAAGTACTTTTAACTTTCTAATTTTATAAAATAAAGTTTCCTTTCCTTCTCTGACTCCCAGAAGAAATGCTGTAATAATAGTACCTCCAACACTGAGAATTCAAAGAAGGCAGGACTTGGAGATCGTCTTAGTTAAACTACTGTTGACCAACTGGGCTATTCCTGATCCATCAGTATTGGCAATGTATGGTCCTGGTAATAGTGACACCATTCACCCCGTATGAGAATTCAGTTGATGATGGGGTTTTTTCTTCTCTGGCATATGCATTAAAACACTACAAACTTGTTTTCTAGTTAACTAATTCAGACCTCAAGGCAAAAACAAAGTTATTGAGGTTATTTGACATGGAAAATAGAAGTCTGTGAGAGAAACAATATAATTTTGCTTGATTTTAATGTATAAGGATAGGGATTCCAACATTTAATTCAACTGAAACAGTAAATAAATGACTAAAGACAGAACAGTATAAGTGGCTACATTAAAGTCATGGAACTTTTCTGATAGAACACATTAATGAAGAACATAATCTTCCCAAGAGATACGTATTAGTTTGTTCTCACACTGCTAATAAAGAGATACCTGGTATCTCTAAGACTAGGTAACTTATAAAGGAAAGAGGTTTAATGGACTTACAGTTCCACTTGGCTGGGGAGGCCTCACAATCACGACGGAAGACAAAGGAGAAGCGAAGGCAGGTCTTACATGACAGCAGGCAAGAGAGCTTGTGCAGGTGAATTCCCATTTATAAAACCATCAGATCTCATGAGATTTATTCACTACCGCGAGAACAGTAGGGCGGGGAAACCGCCCCAGGTGGAGATAATTGAATCAAACCCATGATTCAATTATCTCCACCTGGCCCCACCTTTAACAGGTGGGGATTATTACAATTCAAGGTAAGATTTGGATGAGGACACAGCCAAACCATATCAAGATGATTAAGAAGAAACTATATAACAATTTAACCTGAGTGTTTTCTGAATACTGCTAAAAGCAAAGGACAGAATTAGATGGTCTCTTCTACAAAAGGATTCAACATAAACTGTTCAGAAATCAAGGACTGTATTAACATTGGAAACAATAATTATAACTATATTTACACTAAATACTAAACACAATAAACACAGTAATCTTATGCACCTACTTAAGATTATATGTAAACAATATAATCTATTTTCTGCTGCAGCTAAATGTGACTTTTTAAAACTTCAATTTTTCTATTGGTAAGTACTTACAAGATTTAAGTTGTTTTAACATATTATAAAATTATTTATAAATATTAATCTTCAAAAGGTGAGGTTGATAGACTATATTTTGTATTTCAAATATAGTTTGTGAAACTGAAATTTATCTTAGCAATTCTATGTGATTTGTAATTGTGTTAACACATCCACAGTAATTTTTAAAAATGAAAATCAGCTGGAGGTTATTCATACAGCTTTAGAGTCAATAGGTTAGGTTTGTACCATGGCTTAATTCTCCAAATACCACGGATGGTATTCTGATGGTGTCAATGGGCTAAGAAATGTTTTCACATAATTAGGAAAAGCATTTTCACTATTCAGTATAATTTACAAATATCAATGGGGAGGGTACTTGAATCCTTTTTACTACTGCAAATTTCAAAAGGTGTAAATAAAAATCAAAACCATGACTACACATAGGACAACCATTACAATATTAAAATTCAATTTATAGTTGTGACTTGAATAGTGCTGATGTACAACACAGACAGATCATTTTCAGAGTAACTTGGTGTGGAGGGAATTTTAGAATTTCCTAAGACAGGTTTGTTTAATTGGTCTCTGTCCCTGAGCAATGCAGTATAACAGTTAAATTTAGCGACTTCATTGTTTTCATCTTTTTATCATAAGATCTTTAAACAGCAGGATTGCATGATTAAGGCTTCAAAACCAGCTGTTATTTTTATTTAACAGATAATAACACTACCATGCTAGTTAACCTAGTAAAGCTATTAAAGCAGCAGAATGGACACCGGCAAAGATTTGAGAGATAATACTCTGAAAAGAGATATATTCCTTTTCTTATAGTTTTGGGGTACACAGAATGCTTTAAAACAGAGGAATGACCGAAATTTGATGTTGCATAATATATTTTCTTAGAAGAAGAGAATTATATAAACTTCAATTTCATCTTCTATTCATAGGCATAAAGGGATAATAAGGTGAATTGTGTGCAATCAACTCAGTTATTTAGTCCAAAAGAACCATCTTCAGAAGAGCTACCTTAAGAAAAAACATGTCCTCAGTTTCCAATTTATGAACAGGTGATGTTCCAAAGTTTTTTTTTTTTTTTTTTGTAACCCAGAAGTTGCTAAAATTTGGAAATCATTTTCCCATAGAAGCAATGCTATAAATACTCGTCTCCCTGGCTAGTCCCCCAAGACTTATTGAACCATAACGTGATTAATTTTGAAACTATTTGTTTTAGGCTGGGTCCTGGTAGCAGGAATGATAATGAGGGAAAACAGCATTTCTCCATTAATCTCGGGCATAGTACTAGCCATACACAAGATTGGAAAATGTGGAATTTATCACCAATGTCATTAATACTACCATTTTGAGTATCTACAAAATGTCAGCAACTGGAATAGATACTTGTATGTGTTAGCTAATGTATTCCTCATAGCAACTCTGCCAAGTAGAAATTATTATCCCTATTTTACACTTGAATAAAATAGATACAAAATATAATTTATCCAAGTACAAGCAGATAGTAATTAGTTAGAATTAAAGCCTCAAGGCCTTGTCTTACTTTAAAGCTCTTGCTGTTTCCATTATGCTTCAATGTTTTTGGAATTCTCCACCCTCCATATACACATGTACTCCAGACCCCATGAGTCTTATACTACTATGGAACCCTATCACAATGTACTTAAATCTACCTTGTATTCTGTAGTGCTCTCTGCTCTAAAATCAGACATTTCCATTTTCTCAATCCAAACTCAAAGTGCCTCCGCGCAACTGACCTCAATGGGTATAAGATTGAAATAGCTCCTGCCACGCTCGAGGGGTCTGCATTTAAGAAGGAAAATCTCATACGTGTGTGCGTGTGTACATACATATATAAACATACAACACACACACACACACACACACATATATATATATATATATATATACACAAACACATATATGTAAATTTTAGGCAGGGTTACAAAATGAGGTGTCAGATTATAGAGGATTTTTAAAGTTTGATAGGGCCCTGGGCAATCGGATCCACTTCAGATATCTGCCCTTGAGGTCTTTTCCCCTGTGTTATTTCCTGCTGAGGGGTAGGGGTAAAAACCTGGAATAGGGATGAGAGTCACAGTTAGCAGAAGTGGAGGAAGGTGAAAAACTAAGTTGGCCTACTTCGTAACGGTGCCATCTTTTTTTTCTTCCTTTTTTTTTTTCTTTTTTTTTTTTTTTTTTGCCAAGAGCATTTTTGGCTCAGAAATAGTGGGCCCTGCTTTATTTTTACAGGCCACAGATGGGCTTCAGGTGGGGAGGGATAGGATCTCAGAGATCCCAGAGGATCCATTTGAGGCATGGCATTCATAGTGACTCCTTTCAGCCACAGCATGAGAGACACCCCGAAGGAGGATACCCTTTTGTTCCTCTTCTCTCAGAAAAGTTTCAAAACCACTCTAGGGAAAGTCTAGGATGGGGTATGGATTTCCACAAAACCAGGAAACCATGAAGCCTTGGTGGACCTCCAAGGAAACTCGAAGCCAGTTGGCGCCTCGCTGTCAACCAGCTGGCTGCTTCCAAACACCCTCCTGATGGGCCCTGCACAGCTGTGTTTTATGTTTCCACGTGGCCTTGCCAGAGGTCCCTCCTTAAACAGACCCAGCTTCCACAATTAGTGTGGACTCCAAACGAGTTAGTTATGGCATACATGAGGTCCCAAAGGCCTCCTGGGGCTATTTACACCTCTTTGGACTATTTCCAGGACCCCAGATTATACTGTACGTGTAAATTAAGGAAGTCTCACAATCCAACAGCTCTGACTGAAACACAATGTAGCCATATCTTAGACCCCATTTCCCAATGCTTTTCTTGGCCTCATTATCACAGTTTTACCACCCTGAAAGATAAACCCTCTGTATTCTTAAAATTATGTTTTAGAAAGGAGTTCTCCCTTTCCTATTCCTGAACGTACCTGGTTTTTTTTCCTACAGTACAAAAATTAAGGACTAATCAATTTTCTTCTTTGGCATTAAAGTCATTTAGGACTTTATTTGCATTCACCTGGCCAAGTTATAAATACCATCAAACACCTATATCATGCAGTTTCTTTACTTAAAATAATAAATTGGTTTCACTTAATAAAATACAAAACCAGATGAACTCAACCGGTGTACCCAGCCATTAGGAACATACATTTAGCAAGCAGTGGGGAAAAAAAGCCAAGATGCTGAGAAGGGAGACCACCCCCCAGGCCAGTAAGTACACAATGTCAGCTCTAGGTCACATACTCTAGAAAACCTCAAGTGGAAATAATTCTTATTTCATTTTTTATCTATGGCTTCTATTGTATACCCAGAGAATCTGAACTTGGTTTTGGTGTTTTCTCTCTCCCCTTCATTTCTCTCTGCTTTTCAAGGCCTTTTCCCTTGGGGCCTCTTGTCTTCACAGGCACCTGTCTCCAGCCACATTTCTCAGTTAGATACTGCTGCCTAACAACTCAGAACCTGACATACAGTTCTTTAGTAAACATTTGTTGAATAAGTTTTGGAGCCTGAAACAAGGAAACCTATGATGTATGGAGAAATAATGCAAGTTCAAGAGTCAGGACATTAGCTGAACAAGATTCGATAATAATAGGGACAATTGTGATGAAGGGCTTTTGATGATATCCTTATGTGTGTCTAACATGCTATATTAAAAGCTTTAAATATATAAACTTATTTTAATCAATGTGGCACTAGACATCATGACCCTTATTTGACAGGTGAATAAACTGAGGCTTTGAGCTCTGAAGTAATATGCCCACAGCCACATGGCTACTAAGTGTAAACTTTACTGAAATTAATATGCATGTCTGTTCAATCCTAAATGAATGCCTTTTTATCTCTTTTGGTCTAGTTCTTCATTTTTTTCATCTATTAAATGTGGAAATTTTAACATTCACTAAGTTCTCTTCCAGCTTTAAGATAATTCATATATAAAGTGACACATATCTCAAGAAAATTTATAGTTCAGTTAGTTTTCCTTGTTGATCAAAATCTTGCAAGAGACAAAGGAATGGCTCTCCAAAGCTGAAAATTTAGAAGCTCTGGAAGGAAAGAGGAGAAGAAATTTGGTGCAGCTTGAGCCTTGCAGTTTTTCAGATACACCTAAACCTGAAGTTACCATTGCCTTTTTACAGCAGTTAACATTTACTGATAACTTATTATGTGCAGACACTGTGCTAAAAATTTATATGTATTACTTCACCAAAATCTCAACTCCTATGAGATAGAGCTGTGGTTATTCTCAATTAACATACCAGAAAAACAAGCTTAACTTGCCCAAGTTCACATTGCTAGCAAGTAGGAGAGCTTGGATTCAAACTCAGATATCTTTAACTCTGAAGCCTACAAACTTAACTTTGGGGTTATATTGTTGTGCATGCTATTTTAGCTTATTTGTCTATGTACATTTAATGTGATTTATATCAATGTCATTTTTGTCATTGATTTTAAAATAAAACCCATCAGATATATCAGAAATCTGCTTAGTTTGCTAGCATATGTGGTGATACTTAACAAGTACCTCATGATGCATGCCTTTCGGTGCAATTAAATATCTTTGGGTCACTCTCAACCACATGCCTATGAGTTACAAGCTCTGCCTCCTCCTCTCTCTACATAGTTCTTTCTGTCCAAAGTGTATAGACTATCAGGCATCAAAAGAAAATAGACAACCCACACCAATGTGGAGATTTGCAAACTCTTAACATAAGAAAAATCTCCATAGAGAAAACATAATGCCTGGGTGGGTGATTGACTTAACAGAAATCCTACCTAAATGTATTTCCACATTCGTTCATTCCATACTTATTAGAAGGGATTATTGACACTTTCAGAAGATACAATCTCAGGGACCCTGATAGCAAATTAACTTTTGTATTAAGAATAATTGAAGTTAGCTGTTATTCTCTACACTAGGGCAGCCTGATTTTCATTTTAACTATGATATTACACACTATTACTAATCTATTTGCAGGTATAAAGAAAAAAATCATATATATGTATGTATATGTACATACATATATATACACATATATATACATATATACACACATACATACATATGTATATATACGTATATACACATATACATACATGTGTATATACGTATATACACATATACATACATATGTATATATACGTATATACATATACATACATATGTATATATACGTATATACATATACATACATATGTGTATATACGTATATACACATACAAATATATACATATATATATATTCTGTTTTTACCTTCTGAAAGAAATAACCTCCAAATTAAGCTACATAGGAAGTGTAGAAATGCTCAGAAATGACCCATTTAGATTCTGTAACTATTTGGAGAGAGGAGGAGATTTTAGGATCTATAATTTTTTGATCAAATAAGTATTAGTTCATTTTTATTTTAGTCAAGTACATATTTTGTAAAATAACACCAATAAGGTGTGCTGTTTTTCTCTAACCAAACTCTTCACAATAAAATCCAACTGCAATATTCATTTAGAAATTTGATAATGCTCTCTTGTGTGAGTTTTAGGAATATTTGAAACCTCATTGCATATAAATTATATCATGGAAAAGCTGTATAAATATTCTATTATGGCACATGCTGTTCTAAGGATCTGTCAGGATTTCCTTTATGCACTCCATTTTGAGTGGTATATAAATCAGATGTAAAAATTCATGTTGGACTGAAATTCAGCATAAAATGCCTCCTCCAGAGGCAAATGCTTTTTTCAAAATGTGGTTTGAATTATGTTGGTCATTTTTAAGTTACAGAAGTGCAGAAAATGTACTTGTGGTTTTGAGGGAGAGAGATTTTTTCCATTTTTATAACTCATTAGGAAACTTTACAGGCCTTCAGACCATTTTGTGGTTTAGTTCTTCTCAGGTTTTTCCCCAAAGCAATATTAAAACTTGAATGGTGTCCGCTGTGAATCCAGTGATTACTGTTCTGAATACAAATGTATGTGTGGATACATATAGTTCTACATTATCTTCAACTAGGAGAAGTTCCAAAAATATTATGACCAAGGTAGAAGATGAGGCCTATCAGTTGGCTAATCTTTGTCTTGGTATCAGTCAAGTTTGGCCTATCAAAGGAATCAAAGGAATCCCCTATCCAAACCACAGTTCAGCAGGTATTGCTTGAATTTTAAAACTGCATTAAATTGCAGAAAAATCCGCTGAGTTCAACACTGCCTCTTTTATGAGCTTTTAGACAATAATGCTGCGCATTTTCTAAATTTTGTTTTCTCTAACATATAGAGCAAGTTGCAGTGTGTTTAACAGATATTCACTAATGATTATCTCTTTTTAAAGTATTTAATATGTATGTATTTATGCATATAAATTAGTTTGCTAAATAATGTTGAACTTATTTTGTTAGTGTAGCTAATGTGTTAATTTCATAAACATCCAAATTATTATTTTAGCCTATGTAGAGATTATTATTATACTCTCTGTCCTAACAGCATCAGTTAAAATCAAAGAAAGTTTGATTTAGACCAAGAAAGTTGGCCTAATTCATGAAGTTGATTAAGCCGGTATTTCAAATGACTTTAAAGGAAAATGAAAATAAACATAATGTATATGTTTGAATTGCTTCCATCTATACTGCATTTAGTTTATTAATACATTGGAACAATGCATTTAGTGGTTATTATTTATCCTTTAAAGCATAATTTTTTAAAAAATTTCCCAATATAATATCTTATGCTTTGTATTAAATTCCCCTTAGAGAATTAAATCTGGGTGTCTTGTTTCCAAAACAGTTCCCTTCCCTATTTCCTATCTTTCCTATTTCCTATACTACACTATTTCTGGTACAGTTACCAAAATCCTTGGGTTTAGGGACAGTTAGGATGGAGCACTCAGAGGATGATCAAACATTTGCCTGTGGCTGAAGCAATGTAGACTTTCCTTCTGGGATACTGAGGAGCAGAAGGGGTCTCACTTCTCCTGAATGTTTTCTCTACTTACCTAGTGTCACAGAAATTAGCCAGCTATGTACTATCGAGACAGCTGAATGCCAGTTTTTCTTATTTTTCACATTAACAAGACAGCAAGGTTACTAATGAGGGGTCACATCCCAAATCTCTAATCTATATAGCTGAATATCCCTATTTATATTTGGGTCATTTTTTGTTCTGCTCCATTGACTTTTACTAAATTAT
Source organism: Hylobates moloch (assembly GCF_009828535.3). Lineage (NCBI taxonomy): Eukaryota > Metazoa > Chordata > Mammalia > Primates > Hylobatidae > Hylobates > Hylobates moloch. Next base: position 194,743,942 of record NW_026652276.1, read on the forward strand.
ACTAATTTGTGTTCCATAATGTTATTCTTGGTTATAATTAATGAAATTTTGTGTGTAACTCATATATAACTGATGTACTTATGTCCTTCTGTTAATCATTAAGGTCATTTCTTTTATAATTTAAATTAACATGTATCACTTCAAACATCCCTGTATAGCTCAAACAGTTATTAAGAAGTTCTTTGCAGCTTTTGGGAGAAGTTTACAAATTTCTGAGAACTAGATACATATTGAAATATAGTTTTACGTTAGTCAAAATTGTTTCAAAGGAAAGCATAGACATTTAAAAACGACTGAAAATAAAAGTACTTTAAATGTCAAAGTAAATAATTTTATATGTGAATAACCTAGATTTCATGGTTTGAACAGGAATAATTTATAACTCATTAGGCAAGTAGTATACACAGTGCACTTCTCTCCCAACCTATTGCATTATAGCCATATTTTTTCTCACATTTGTAGAAAGGATAACACAGTGCTATTATTTGAATAGCTTTGACCTTGTTAAAGCCTGGCATCATTGTTTTTTACATAGCAAGCAGTATATTTTTAAATAGAGTGACTTTCTTACAACACATGAAATAAAGAATGACATAAAAACTTTAAGATTACGAATAACAAAATTTGTAAGATATATCCTCACCTTGGTTTTACCTTTAAGCAGCCTTTTATTTGTCTGTTAGGAACTTCCTTCCATGGTTTTACAGGCTCTGGCTCTTGTTCTTTCTTTTGACAAATGAATGTATAATTTGTGCCATTATTATTTGACCAAAATGTACCAACAGAAGTTTCATAACGTATACAAAACTCAACTTTACTGCCATCTTTTTGGTAAGGAGGAACCAATGAAATCTTAAAGGAGAACTGGTCAGTTTCACCATCACATGAATTAGGAACATATTCTGCTAAAATGTCATAATGTGTCTGCCAGTCATCTAAAGACATTCTTACATATACTAACTTCTCAAAAGAAACATTCAAAACTCGAATAATACCCTTGATACTTGTAGACCCAGGAGGAGACTCAGTTGACTCCAGTATTGCTTTCTGTATTTGGAGTTGTTGCATAAGATCTTCTTTTGAAGAAGGCAAGTCAAACAGTGGGGCTAAAACATATTCTTCTGTGTGGAAAATGTCCGTCCCTAAGTCAAAAGTAGTTGAAGCACTCGGTAATTCCCAGCAATCAAATTCTTTAACAGACACGAGATTGAATCCAAAGGAATCAGCAAATGAAACTCTTCTAGTACCTGAAGATGGGGTATCCAGGTATATGTCTTCAGAAGAATCAGAACCTCGTCTACTCGGTTGAGGGGAGAAACCAGGTTTGAAAGTAACTTCTTCATCTTCACAAAGAGAGTCACATAAATTAGGAACTTCTAAAAAATTATCTTTGCTAATCTGACTAGGTACTTCAGAAGGCTCCATTGGGCTCTCTGATATTAAATAAGAGAGAAATGTACAACTAGTAGAGGCTGACACTTGAGATACTGAGGCTTAAAATAAGTATAACGTTACAGTTGACACTGCAAAAAGAAGTCAGCTCTATAAATAGGTCCAATGGCGTGTCAACTATGCTAGCCTGCAACCCTGCTAGCCTCCCTCTAAAGGCCTTGAATATGATAGCATCCATGCTACTCCCGCCAGTATGTTTCAGATTTAACTGGCAGTTTTTAAAGTTGTATTTGCTTATGAGCTAAGTTCCACACAGATATTTTTAAATAATGTTCTGCTGTATTGGAAATCCTGGAACTTTAGGATAAAAATATTATTTTAATTAGTTGATGTTAAAAATGGAAATGTGGATTTTTTTAAATAAAATAAAAGTAGTATCACAATACTGAATATGTAGTTTGGACTAAATTAATCCATGGAGCAGGTAAGTGCAAACAGGAAAAGATAAGAACATTTATAGAACTGAAGAGATCCAGAGCCTACTAATAATGACAGCTATCATTTTCAGGGATTTATAAATGTATAGTTTTATTACAAAAGGGTTAAATAGAGGTGCTGAAAGTTCTGAGGAAGGAAACATGATTCAGATGGGGAAGGTATCATTTTAAATAAAGCATGAAGGGGTAGGTGGAATTTAGACATGCAAGCTTGGAACAAGGCAGATTGTCCAGGTAGAAGAAATAGCCTGAGCAAAAGCCTAGAACAAGGAAGTAATCAAATTCATTATTTTAAACATTAGTACATTTATTTTAATTAAGCCATGGGAAAATACAGATAAGACACGTGTTACTGACTTGCAAATATAAGTGGGCAAAGGTAAGCCTGACCCAGGACTAATACATTTATGTAGAATAAAATGTTCTTTTGCAAATGGCCATTTTATGCCCACAAAGCAGAAGTTGATACCATCACACCTTGAAATTTGATATGAGTTTTAAAGTATGAACAGCCTGCTTAAACTGTCACATCTTTTTATGTCATAAAACTCAAGTTGGGGGATGATAATTTTGGTAAAAACCTATAAAAATTTTAACTGCACACAATTTGACCCAGAAATGCCCCAGCTAGAAATTTGCTCTATCAGTATGGGAAAGTATACAGAGATAAATACAGATCTATGTTCATAACAGAATTGTGTGTTTAACAATCTCTACAAACCTGTTAAATGTCCCTCTCGAAAGAGCACTGGATAAATAACCCATACAATAGAATGTTTTAGAAGGATAAAGTAGCACTTTATGTGCTAATATGGAAAGATAACCAAGATAAATGGCTAAGTGAAAAAAAAAGAAAATGTGTACAGATATGTGCATAGAAAATTCCTGGAAGGATACAAAAGACAATGTTAGCAGTATTTACTTCTATCCACAGAACTTAAAGATGGCAGAGGAATGGGGGCTGTATTCATTTTACTTTATGGTCTGCTGTATTGTTTGAAATATTATACATGAGCATGGTTTTCTTGCAAAATATCTATTAATTAAACTGAAAAAATATATAGAGTGTGAAATGTGATTAGTTTTTCTTTTAAAAAAGAGCCCAATAGCATAATTTCTTTCAAGTGAAAACCTCATTAATATGGTATAACTTATTAGGTAATTTGAATTGCATAAAGTAGTGGATGGAGAAATTATTTTCTAAAATTATAAGTGATTAGTGTCTAGAAGGATAAAGAAATGAAATTATTTGAGCTTTATCACCTCCACATAGCTAGAATGGGTGGTGACCACATGGATTGCTCAAGAATGGGTAATGGCTGTGGAAATGTCTGTGCCTTGCAGATTTGATGACCATAAGTAGCTATATTTCAAGGTACCTGAAATACATTGCTATGTAGTCAAGGAAATCAGCAACAAAATGCTTTATGGAAATTAGTAAAATAGTTCATATAGCCATGTAAATAATGGGATAATGAAAATTTAAGATGTAATAATGTATTGAAATATTTTAACTATCCAGGAGTTAGTTAGCAAAGGAATTGACATGAAGACCCCTGGGTCCATTTCTTGGCTCTGCTGCTTACTAGCTGGATGACCTTCCGAATGTTACTCAGATGTTCTAACCCACAGTTGCCTTAATTGTCAAAGTACAATGTTAAAAATTAAACAAGATTCTTGTTAAATGTCTAGCACAAAACCTATAGTAATAGCACCAGTCACTATTTTAATTCCGACATATGTTTGTAAAAGGCTGATTTCTAAGATATATCAATAGATAGATGGATAGATATGTAATCTATCTAGCTACAGAGAATTCATATATATCATTAAGAAATGATTTGTAATTTGTTTCATTTTTGTCTTTTTCAAAGGCTATAGTGTGTAACACTTAGCTTTATAAGACATAATATAGCTCTACATTAGAAAATGGTCCTGTTATTTGATCTAAACTTTTCCCTTGTTAATGTGTCTCTTTACAGAGAGCACTACCTTGATTTGTAGTAATCACTGCCTTTCTTTTGGAATTTATAACCTTCACATAATTGTAGACAGTTGACATGTTCCCCCTTAGTCACCACTTAGCTAAAGCAGAGTGATTTCATCTTTTTAATCTCTTCTCACATGTCAATCCTCCAGTGCTTTTTACCATTTTGTTACTCCTCTATGAACTCCTTCCAGCTTGCCTATATTTTTCTGTTAATGAGCTGCCCCCAGATGAATGCAATATTACAGATCAAGTGTCTCTGGAGCATGAAAAGAAATACTAACAGCCTCAGCCTTGTGACTTGGTGTTTGCATTCAGTTAAAATTCACATTTCCTTGCTTTATTTCCATATCACAGATCAGACCAACGTCCCATTTTCTCATATCCACCACTACCTCAATTTCAACACAATTTATCACACTCTTCTTCAGCTGCTAAGGTATATTGTTTTTAGAAGAATTAGAGCTTTTTCTTTCTTTCTTTTTTTTTTTTTTTTTTTTTTTTTTTTTTACAAACTAAAGCTCAAGTCTCCATGCATTCCACAATTTTTGGTATTAATCAAATATTCTCAAAGGCACCATTAACATAAAAAACAGTATCAGTCAGGAACCCAGTAAATAGGAAATAGATGGCATGCTCAAATAAGATAATTCCAGGAGGATTTATTTACAAGGGTCTATTTATAAAGTGTAAAGGCAGAGAAGCCACAAGAACTAGTATGACAAACTGGGGTCAGTTGCATCAGAGCTTTTACCATCCTCAAGGGATAAGGGAAGGGAACACTTATTAGAACTTGAAAGCAAAGAGTGCCATAAAGAGCTTACCAACTGGAGACCTGGTCAAGGGACACAGCCAGTTGAAGACGACTTTGCCAGGAGTGATCCGGGAGCATAAATAAACTGAATTCATTCTCCCTTTTTATGATGTCCTACTAGAGCTACCTATTGGCCAGAGGGCATGGGAACTATTACAGTTCATTCAGGTCAGTCTCCCGCAGCAGAAAACAGGGAGGAAGATGGTGGAAAGGGTGGTAAGTGGATTTGGAGGAGCAAACAGAAGATATGAGGTATGAAATATATGCAGATATAATTATATATATAACATACATACATATATAACTTAAAATACATATGTGTGTTCCTCTTTATTTATACATACTCTATCTCAATGCCAACTGAGTTTCTATTACCTGATCTTCTACTCTCATGGGTTCAAGAAGAAAAAGTTAAATATCTAAGGTCTGATCAGCTCTGATCCAGTGAGAATCACAAATAAGAGATATTGTGTTTATCCACAAATGGGTAGGAAAGAAATGATCTATTTTGAAATTAATTATGATTTTGCATTTGTTTCCCATGTTAGCATAGGTTTTTGCAACCCAAAGAAAAGTTTTGTCAAGAGAGAGTGTAGAACTGTAGTTTTTAAAACCAGAGATAGATGTCAAAAGTCACTGGGAGAGATGTTCAAATAAGATTTTCCAAGAGGATGATGGTTCACAAGTGATTCTGATATATAGACTTGGTTAAGATGCATGATCTCTGGCTGGGCACAGTGGCTCATGCCTGTAATCCCACCACTTTGGGAGGCCAAGGCGGGCGGATCACCAGGTCAAGAGATCGAGACCATCCTGGCCAACATGGTGAAACCCCATCTCTACTAAAAATACAAAAATTAGCTGGGCATGGTGGTGTGCACCTGTAGTCCCAGCTACTTGGGAGGCTGAGGCAGGAGAATTGCTTGAACCCAGGAGGCGGATGTTGCAGTGAGTGGAGATTGCTCCATTGCCCTCCAGCCTGGAGACAAAGTGAAACTAGGTCTCAAAAAAAAAAAAATGCATGATCTCCTAGTCTGTCTGCCATAGTCAGGGACTTAAGTTCTAGTTATGGAAACAATTGTAGCTATTATCCCTCTACATATGTACTATGTGCTATTTTAGTGTGTGTGTGGGCTATAAAATGCTTTTACAAAAAAAAATAACAAGAATTGGGTAGAACTTTAATGTCACTTAGCAATCATCTAGGCTAGAACCTTCATACTCACATAAGAAAACATAAATTCAGAACAATGAAGGACTCCATTATTTAATAGCAGAGAGCTGACTTGAACTCAGCTCTCTCTTGCTCTCAGTCCAATATTGTCCATATTATTCCATACATATGCCAACTTCTAGTTTTAGAATTCATAATTAACAAATTAATCATTCTTTGAAAATAGTCATTAAAATTAATTTGTTCTAGATTTCATTTATGTTTTTAAAATCAATTAACTTTTGTGAACTTTCTTTTTTCCATTTGATGAAAGATCTCCAGGGGTGTCCAGATAATTTTTCTTTGTGACAAGCTCTCTCAACCTTTTCCAGCTTATGTCCCCTTTAATAAATTTAATATCTTATACTGTTCTCTCTCTCCCTCAGAGACACTGCTATATTTCTATTTGAGAATTACTGATCTAAGTTATAAAAATGAATTATGTAATTTCTTAGAACTAAATTTGATATTTAGTATTTTAAAAGACTACTAGTGAAAGGATATCACTTCAAATATAGTTTGAGACACAGATTTGTTCTTCAGATGTCAGTCACTGAAAAGTTTTCTTTGAAAATGTTCATATATACCAATAGGGCATGCACAGTTAAGTCAGAACAGAATGGAAACTTTGCAAGATATAGGTAATTTTTTCTTTTTTTTGAGACATGGTCTAGTTCTGTTGCCCAGGCTGGAGTGCAGTGGCGTGACCATGGCTCACTGCAGCCTCAGCCTCCTGGGTTCAAGAAATTCTCCTGTCTTAGCCTCCCTAGAAGCTGGGACTACAAGAACATGCCACCACATCCAGCTATTTTTTTTTTGGAGAGATGGGGGTCTCACTATGTTGCCCAGGCTGGTCACTACCTTTGTAAAGGGATGTGTCATTTATTTCTTGAAGAGTTTAATTATTCAATATAGTTAATTGATCATGTTATAGCAGAAGAGTTTGGCCACCAAAGGCAGTATTCAGATTGTTTAGCTTAATTTATCAAAGATAAACTAGTATAATACTCAAGCACCAAGGGCTTATTTTACAGGAATTGTATAATGTGCTTTAAATTTTGACCAAAATAAAGACATACAAATATATAGTCAGAAATCTAGATCTGTAAGGTGTTTAGCAAGCACACATCAGAGATAACCTCTTCATTTTACACTTAAGAAAATTGAAATTTCAGCGGTCAACTGGATTCTCCCTTGACGTGTGATTCCAGCATTAACCCTAGAAGGAAAATATATTATAAGCTTAAAGACAGATACCATCTAATAATATGTTAGCAAATTTTTAATTGACCCATAAAATTTATGCTCATAGTATATGCATTTTGATATTTAAAAATATAGCTAAGCACACTGTATTAGGAGTAAGTAGGCCTAAGTTCTAGAGCCATGCTTATTATTAAGAAACTGTGACCTTGGAAATCATTTAAGTTCTTTGTATAAATGTCTGAATATTACTGAAAATCTCTTCAAAACTGTGAAATCTGCAGACACATGAACATTTTATCATGAAAGTTGTCATTTATTTGTGAAGCAAACGTATATTGACTTCTACTCCATCAGGCACTGTGTTAGATCCTAAGATTACAAAGTAAGTTATAAAATATAGAATCTGTTCTCAATACCCTAGCATCTAATGGAGAGAGGGAACAACAGAAATTCTCCGTCATTATGGATCTCACTTCCTTGTGCTAATAGCTTTGGTTATTGATTGGGAAATCATAAACTTGGCTTTAGGTGTTCTGCCCATAGTCTCCCCTTTATTATGTTAGAATTGGACTCTTGTATCATAGACAGATTTTTACAATTTTTTTTTAGCAGCAAGGGACCATCCATCACTATTTCAAAGAAGTCTGGACTTGAAAACCTGCAAATAATGACTTTTGTGACTATTGACTTTGTTGATTTTGTTAACCATTCAGTGGCAGGGACTCAAGTGCTTGTATGCTAATCAAAAACTCTGCTGATTTTTTACCCCACACTTTCACCCTAGTCAAAAGGCATCAGCCAAGAAATACCAAGGAGTCCATACCAGAGTCAAATATCCCTTGGTATGATACAGATAGCCTTGAATCATTGGTTTGTGCAATTAGGGGGAAAGGCAAAATTTAAAGTTCTATTTATGTTAATATGAATTATCAAAAGATCATTTTAAATTTAAACTTAAACTTATTATTTCTAATAGTTACATTTAGACAATGTATATTTTCACTCATTTTCTGCATGCATATGTCTTTTCTTAACTTTTATTTTAAGTTCATGGGTACATGTGCAGGTTTGTTATACAGGTAAACTCATATCATAGGGATTTGTTATACAGATTTTAGTCACCCAGGTATTAAGCCTAGCACTCACTAGTTATTTTTCCTGATCTTCTCCTTCCTCTAAAACCCCACCCTCTGGTAGGCCCCAGTGTGTGTTGTTCCCTCTATGTGTCCATGTGTTCTCATTGTTTAGCTCCCACTTACAAGTGACTACATGCAGTATTTGGTTTTCTATACCTGAATTAGTTTGCTAAGGAGAATGGCCTCCAGCTCTATCCATGTTCCTGCAAAGGACATGATCTCATTCTCTTCTATGGCTACATAGTATTCCATCATGTATATGTACCACATTTTCTTTATCCAGTCTACCATTGATGGGCACTTATGCTGATCCCATGTCTTTGCTATTGTGAACAGTGCTGCAATAAACATATGTGTGCATGTATCATTGTAATAGAACAATTTATATTCCTTTGGATATGTACCCAGTAATGGTATTGCTGGGTTGAATAGTGTTTCTGTTTCTGGGTCTTTGAGGAATTGCCACACTGTTTTCCACAATAGTTGAACTAATTTACACTCCCACCAACAGTATATAAGTATTTCCTTTGCTCCACAGCCTTGCCAGCACCTTTTATTTTTTACTTTTTAATAATAGTCATTCTGACTGGTGTGAGATGCTCTCTTATTGTGGGTTTGATGTTTATTTCTCTAACGATCAGTGATATTAAGCTTTTGTTCATATTCTTCTTGGCTGCATGTTATGTCTTCTTTTAAAAAGTGTCTGTTCAGGTCCTTTGCCCACTTTTTAATGGGGTTGTTTGCTTTTATTCTGTATATTTGTTTAAGTTCTTTATTAGACCTTTGTCAGATGCATAGTTTGAAAATATTTTCTCCCATTCTGTAGATTGTCTGTTTACTCTGTTATGGTTTCTTTTGCTATGCAGAAGCTCTTTAGTTTAATTGGATCCCATTTGTCAACTGTTGCTTTTGTTGCAATTACTTTTGGTGTCTTTGTCATGAAATCTTTGTTCAGAGTGGACACCAAAAGTAATTGCAACAAAAGCAACAATTGACAGATGGGACCTAATTAAACTTAAGAGCTTCTGCACAGCAAAAGAAACTATCAACAGAGTAACCTACAGAATGGGAGAAAATATTTTCAAACTATTCATCTGATAAAGATCTAACATTCAGCATCTATAAGGAACTTAAACAAATGTACAGAGTGTTTCTATGTTCAGAATGGTATTTCCTAGGTTGTCTTCCATGGTTTTTATACTTTGGGGTTTTATATTTAAGTCTTTAATCCATCTTGAGTCAATTGTTTTATATGGTGTAAGGAAGGGGGTCCAGTTTCAAACTTCCATATATGGCTAGCCGGTTATCCCAGCACCGTTTATTGAGTAGATAGTCCTTTCCCCCTTGCTTGTTTTGTCTGCTTTGTCAAATATCAGATGGTTTTAGGTGTACAGCCTTATTTCTGGCTGCTCTCTTCTGTTCCATTGGTCTATGTGTCTGTTTTTGTACCAGTACCATGCTGTTTTGGTTACTGTAACCCTATACTAGAGTTTGACCCTATACTAGAGTTTCAGGTAGCATGGTGCCTCCAGCTTTGTTCTTTTCACTTAGGATTTCCTTGGTTATTTGAGCTTTGTTTTGGTTGCACATGAATTTTAAAATAGTTTTTTTCTCATTCTGTGAATAATATAATTGGTAGGTTGATAGAAATATCATTGAATCTGTAAATTGTTTTGGGCAATACAGCCATTTTTACAATATTGATTCTTCCTGTCCATGAGCATGGAATGTTTTTCTGTTTGTTTCTGTCATCTCTGATTTCTTTGAGCAGTGGTTTTTAGTTCTCATTATAGAGACCTTTCACTTCTCTGGTTAGCTGTATTCCTAGGTATTTGATTCTTTTCATGGCCATTGTGAATGGGATCACATTTCTGATTTGGCTCTCATCGTGACTGTTGTTGGTGTATAGGAATACTAGTGATTATTGTTTGTTGATTTCATATCCTGAATCTTTGCTAAAGTTGTTTATCAACTGAAGGAACTTTTGAGCCAAGACTATGGGGTTTTCTAGATATGGAGTTATGTCATCTGCAAACAGTGATAGTTTGACTTTTTCTCTTCCTATTTGGATGCCTTTTATTTCTCTCCCTTGCCTGATTGCCCTGGCCAGGACTTCCAATACTACATTGAATAGGAGTGACAAGAGACGGCATCCTTGCCTTGTGCCAGTTTTCAAGAAGAATGCTTCCAGCTTATGCCCATTCAGTGTGATGTTGGCTGTGGGTTTGTCATAGATGGTTCTTATTATTTTGAGGTTTATTCCTTCAATACCTATGTTATTGATCGTTTTTAACATGAAGGGATGTTAAATTTTATTGAAAGTCTTTTCTGCATCTATTGAGATAATTATGTGTTTTTGACTTTAGTTCTGTTTGGATCACATTTATTGATTTGTAGATGTTGAGCCAACTTTGTGTCTCAGGAATAAAGCCTACTCAATCATGGTGGATAAGATTTTTGGTGTGCTGCCGGATTTGCTTTGCCAGTATTTTTTGAGAAGTTTTGCAACAATATTCATCAAGAATATTGGCCTGAAGTTTTCTTTTATTGTTGTATCTCTGCAAGGTTGTGGTATCAGGATAATGCTGGCCTCATAGAATGAATTTGGGGGGAGTCCTTCCTCTTCAATTGTTTTGGATAGTTTCAGCAGGAATGGTACAATTTCTTCTTTGTACGTCTGGTAGAATTCAGCTGTGAAACCATCTTGATATGGTTTGGCTATTTCCCCAACCAAATCTCAACTTGGATTGTATCTCCCAGAATTCCCACGTGTTGTGGGAGGGACCCAGCGGGAGGTAAATTGAATTATGGGGGCCAGTCTTTCCAGTGCTATTCTCATGATAGTGAATAAGTCTCACGAGATCTGATGTGTTTATCAGGGGTTTCTGCTTTTGTTTCTTCCTTATTTTTCTCTTGCTACCTCCGTGTAAGAAGTGCCTTTCATCTCCTACCATGATTCTGAGAACTCCCCATCCATGTGGAACTGTAAGTCCAATTAAACCTCTTTTTCTTCCCAGTCTCAGGTATGTCTATATCAGCAGTGTGAAAAGGGACTAATATAGTAAATTGGTACCAGTTGAGTGGGGCATTGCTGAAATATACCCTAAAATGTGGAAGTGACTTTGCAACTGGTTGGAACAGATTGGGGGGCTTGGAAGAAGACAGGAAAATGTGGGAAAATTCAGAACTTCCTTGAGACTTGCTGAATGGCTTTGCCCAAAGTGCTGATAGCAATACAAACAATAAGGTCCAGGCTGAGTTGGTCCCAGACAAAGACGAGAAACGTGTTGCAAACTGGAGCAAAGGTGACTCTTGCTATGTTTTAGTGAAGAGACTGGCAGCATATTGCCCCTGCCTTAGAGAGGGGTGGAACTTTGAACTTGAGAGTGATGATTTAGGGTATCTGGCAGAAGAAATTTCTAAGCAGCAAAGCATTGAAGAGGTGACTTGGGTGCTGTTAAAGATATTCAGTTTTATAAGGGAAGCAGAAGATAAAAGTTTGGAAAATTTGCAGCCTGACTATGCAACAGAAAAGATAAAAACCATTTTCTGGAGAGAAATTCAAGGCAGCTGAGGAATTTGCATAAGTAGCAAGGAGCCTAATGTTAATCCCCAAGACTATGGGGAAAATGTCTCCAGGCCATGTCAGAGACCCTCACAGCACCCCTTCCATCATAGCCCCAGAGGCCAAGGAGAAAGAAGTGGTTTGGTGGGCTGGGCCCAGGGTCCCCTTGCTGTGTGCAGCCTAGGGACTTGGTGCTCTGTGTCCCAGCCACTCCAGCCATGGATGAAAGGGGCCAACATACAGCCTGGGCTGCAGCTTCAGAGGGTAGAAGCCCCAAGCCTTGGCAGCTTCCATGTGGCGTTGAACCTGTGGGTACACAGAAGTCAATAATTGAGGTTTGGGAACCTTTGCCTAAATCTCAGAAGATGTATGGAAATGCCTGGATGCCCAAGCAAAAGTTTGCTGCAGGGGCAGGGCCCTCATGGAGACCCACTGCTAGGGCAGTGCAGAAGGGAAATGTAGGTTTGGAGACTCCACACAGAGTCCCCACTGGGGCACTGCCTCGTGGAGCTGTGAGAAGAGGGCCACTGTCTTCCAGACCCCAGAATGATAGATCCACTGACAGCTTGTACTGTGCACCTGGAAAAGCCACAGACACTCAATATCAGCCTGTGAAAGCAGCCTGGAGGGGGGCTGTACCCTACATAGCAACAGCAGCAGAGCCACCCAATACCATGGGAATCCACCTCTTGCATCAGTGTGACCTGGATGTAAGACCTGAAATCAAAGGGGAGCATTTTGGAGCTTAAAATTTGATGGCCCCACTGGATTTCAGACTTGCATGGGCTCTGTAACCCCTTTGTTTTGACCAATTTCTCCCATTCGTAATAGCAGTATTTACCCAGTACTTGTATCCCCAGTGTATCTAGGAACTAACTAGCTTGCTTTTCATTTTATGGGCTCATAGGTGGAAGGGACTTGCTTTGTCTCATATGAGACTTTGGACTGTGGACTTTTGGGTTAATGCTGAAATTAGTTAAGACTTTGGGGGACTGTTGGGAAGGCATGATTGGTTTGAAATGTGAAGACATGAGATTTGGAGGGCCCAGGGGCAAAATGATACGGTTTGGCTGTCTCCCTATCCAAATTTCAACTTGAATTGTATCTCCTGGAATTCCCACTGGGAGGGACCCAGGAGGAGGTTATTGAATCATAGGAGCTAGTCTTACCCATATTATTCTCGTAATAGTGAATAAGTCTCACTAGATTTAATGGGTATATCCGGAGTTTCTGCTTTTGGTTCTTCCTAATTTTTCTTGTGCTGCTGCCATGTAAGAAGTTCCATTCACCTCCCTCCATGATTCTGAGACCTCGTCAGCCATGCAGAACTGTAAGTCCAATTAAACCTCTTTTTCATCTCAGTCTTGTGTACATCTTTATCATCAACATGAAAACTGACTAATACACATCTGGTCATGGACTTTTTTGGTTGGCAGGCTATGTATTACTGATTTAATTTTGGAGCTCATTGTTGGTCCATTCAGGGATTCAATTTCTTCCTGGTTCAGTCTTGGGAGGGTGTATGTGTCCAGGAATTTATCAATTTCTTCTGTTTTCTAGTTTGTGAGCATAGAGGTGTTCACAATATTCTCTAATGGTTATTTGTATTTCTGTGTGGTCAATGGTAATATCCCCTTCATCATTTCTGTTCTGTTTCTTTGTATCCTCTCTCTTTTCTTCTTTATTTTTCCAGATAGTTGTCTATTTTATTATTTTCTTCAAAAATCCAACCGGATTTGTTGATCTTTTTAATGGTTTTTCATGTATCAATCTCCTTCAGTTCAGCTCTGATTTTGGTCATTTTTTATCTTCTGCTAGCTTTGGAGTTAGTTTGCTCTTGGTTCTTGTAATAGTCCATTTTCATGTTGCTAATAAAAACATACCAAAGACTGAGTAATTTATCAAGAAAAAGAGATTTAATGGACCCACAGCTCCACATGCTAGTTAGGCCTCAGTCTTGGTGGAAGGTGAAAAGCATCTTAAATGGTGGCAGACAAAAGAGAATGAGAGCCAAGCAAAGAGGAAACCCCTTATAAAACCATCAGACTAATAAATAGATCTAATGAGACTAATTCACTACTATAAGGACAGCAGTAGTGAATCACCTTCATTATTCAATTATCTCCCATGGGGTCCCTCCCATGACATGTGTGAATTATGGGAGCTACAATCAAGATGAGATTTGGGTAGGGACACAGCCAAACCATATCATTCTGCCCTGGCCCCTCCCAAATCTCATGTCCTCACATTTTGAAACCAGTCATGTCTTCCCAACAGTCTCCTAAAGTCTTAACTCATTTCAATACTAACTCAAAAGTCCACAGTCCAAAGTCTCATCTCGGACAAGACAAGTCCATTCCACCTATGAGCCTGTAAAATCAAAAGCAAGTTAGTTACTCACAAGATACAAAGGGGTTACAAGCATTGGGTAAATACACCCATTGCAAATGGGAGAAATTGGCCAAAATTTAACAGGCTACAGGCTCCATGCAATTCCAAAATCCAGTGAGGCAGCTAAATCTTAAAGCTCTGAAATGATCCCCTTTGACTTCATGTCTCACATCCAGGTCGCATTGTTCCAAGAGGTGGATTCCCTTGGTCTTGGGCATCTCCGTCCTTGTGGCTTTCCAAGGTATAGCCCTCCCTCCTGGCTGCTTTCATGGGCTGGAGTTGAGTGTCTGTGGCTTTTCCAGGTGCATGGTGCAAGCTGTTGGTGGCTCTATCATTCTGGGGTCTGGTGGATAGTGGCCCTATTCTCACAGCTCCACTAGACAGTGCCCCAGTGGGGACTCTTTGTGGGGGCTCTGATCCCACATTTCCCTTCCACACTGCTCTAGCAATGGTATTCCATGATGGCCTCTCCCCTGCAGCAAACTTCTGCCTGGACATCCAGGCAATTCCGTACATCCTCTGAAATCTAGACAAAGGTTCCCAAAACTCAATTATTGACTTCTGTGGACCCACAGGCTCAACACCACATGGAAGATGCCAAGGCTTTAGACTTGTACCCTCTGAAGCCATGGCCTAAGCTGTACCTTCGCCCCTTGTAAGCCATGCCTAGAGCAACTGGGATGCAGGGCACCGAGTTCCTAGGCTGCAAACCACAGGGGGGCACTGCCCTGGTTCATGAAATCATTTTTTTTCTCCTAGGCCTCCAGGCCTGTGATGGAAGGTGCTGCCACAAAGGTCTCTGACATGCCCTGGAGACATTTTCTCCATTGTTTTAGTGATTAACATTTGGCTTCCTATTAGTTATACAAATTTCTGTAGCCAACTTGAATTTCTCCTCATGAAATGTGTTTTTCTTTTCTATCACATTATCAGGGTGCAAATTTTCTGAACTTTTTTTTTTTTTTGAGACAGAGTCTTGCCCTGTCGCCAGGCTGGCATGCAATGGCAATCTTGGCTCATTGCAACCTCCGACTCCTGGGTCAAGTGATTCTCCTGCTTCAGGCTCCTGAGTAGCTGGGATTATAGGTGCATGCCACCACAACCAGCTAATTTTTGTATTTTTAGTAGAGACGGGGTTTCACCATGTTGGCCAGGATGGTCTCGATCTCTTGAACTCATAATCTGCTCACCTCAGCCTCCCAAAGTGCTGGGATTATAGGCATGAGCCACCGTGCCTGACCCCAAAGTCACCTCTCAAATGATTTTCTGCTTAGATATTTCTTCCACCAGATAACCCAAATCCTCTCCCTCAAGTTTAAAGTTCCACGAATCTCTAGGGCAAGGGCAAAATGCTGCCAGTCTCTTTGCTAAAACATAGCAAGAGTCACTTTTACTCCAGTTCCCAACAAGTACCTCATCTTCATCTGAGACCACCGCAGCCTGGATTTAATTGTCCATATCATTATCAGCATTTTGATCAAAGCCATTCAACAAGTCTCTAGGAAGTTCCAAACTTTTCCACATTTTCCTGTCTTCTTCTGAGCTCTCCAAACTGTTCCACCTTGTGCCTGTTTCCTAGTTCTAAGTCATTTCCACATTTTCAGGTATCTTTACAGCAGCACCCACTCCTTGTACCAATTTACTGTATTAGTCCATTTTCATGCTGCTTATAAAGGCATAACTGAGACTGGGTAGTTTATAAAGAAAAACCATGACTGGGGAGGCTCCACAATCATGATGGAAGGCAAAAGTTTTGTCTTACATGGTGGCAGACAAGACAGAATGGGAGCCAAGTGAAAGGGGAAACCCCTTATAAAGCCATCAAATATTGTGAGACTTATTCACTACCACAAGAACAGTATGGGGCAAACTGGCCCCATGATTCAGTTATCTCCCACAGGGTACCTCCTACAACACATGGAAATTATTGGAGCTACAATTCAAAATGAGATTTGGGAGGGGAGACAGCCAAATCAAATCAGTTCTATAGTTATTTTAGTTGTGATTTTAGGTTGTTAAATTGAGATCTTTCTAACATTTTAATGTGAGCATTTAGTGCTACAAGTTTCCCTTTTAACGCTGCCTTAGCTTTGTCCCATAGATTCTGGCATGTTGTACGTCTTGTCTCACTAGTTTCAGAGAACTTCTTGATTTCTTTCTTAATCTCATTGTGTACTCAAAAGTCATTCAGGGACAGTTTATTGAATCCCAAGTAATTGTACGGTTTTGAGTGAATTTCTTAGTCCTGATTTCTACTTTTATTGTGCTGTGGTCTAAGAGAGTGGTTGTTATTTCAGTTCTTTTGCATTTGCTGAGGAGCATTTTGTCTGATTATGTGTTCTATTTTAGAGTATGTTCCCTGTGGTGAGGAGAAGAATGTATATTCTGCTGTTTTGTGGTGGAGAGTTCTGTAGATATCTATCAGGTTCATTTGAACCAGTGCTGAGTTCAAGTCCTAAATATCTTTGTTAATTTTCTGCCTTGATCTGTCCAGTACTGTCACTGGAATGTTGAAGTCCCCCACTATTGTGTGGGAGTCAAAGTCTTTGAAGGTATCTAAGAACTTGCTTTATAAACGTGGGTGCTCCTGTGTTGTGTCCATATATATTTAAGATAGTTCTTCTTGTTGAGTTGAACCCTTTACCATTATGTAACAGCCTTCTTTTTTTAAAATCCTTGTTGGTTTAAAGTCTATTTTGTCTGAAATTAGGATTGCAACCCATGCTTTTTTCTGTTTTCCATTTGCTTGGTAGATTTTTTTTTCATCCCTTTATTTTGAGCCTACACATGTCACTACATGTGAGATGGGTTTCTTGATGACAGCATACTAATAGATCTTGGTTCTTCATCCAGCCTGTCACTCCATGCCTTTTAATTAGGGGCATTTAGCACATTTAAATTCAAGGTTAGTATTGATACGTGTGGATTTGATACTGTCATCATGATGTTATTTGGTTATTATGCAGACTTGTGTGTTGCTTTAGTGTCACTGGTCTGTGTACTTAAGTGTGTTCTTGTAGTGGCTGCTAATGGTGTTTCATTTCCATATTGAGTGCTTTCTTCAGAACCACTTATAAGGCAGGCCTGGTGGTAACAAATTCCCTCAGCATTGTCTGAAAACAATCTTATTTATCCTTTGCTTATGAAGCTCAGTTTGGCTGGATATGAAGTTAGTCGTTGGAATTTCTTTTCTTTAAGAATGTTGAATACTGGCCCCCAGTCTCTTCTGGCTTGTAGGGTTTCTGCTGGCAGGTCTTCTGTTAGACTGATGGGCTTCCCTTTGTAGATAAACTGACCTTTCTCTATAGCTGCTTTTACCATTTTTTCTTTCATTTTGACCTTAGAGAATCTGATGATTATGTGTCTTGGGGATGGCCTCCTTAAGAAGGGTCTTATTGGGTTTTTCTGCATTTCCTTAATTAGAATGTTGGCCTCTCTAACTAAGTTGGAGAAGTTCTCTTGGACAATACACTGAAATATGTTTTCCAAATTGGTTTCATTCTCCCCATCACTTTCAGGGACATCAATGAGTCATAGAGTTGGTCTGTTTACATAATCACATATTTCTTGGAGGTTTTGTTTGTTCCTTTTTATTCTTTTTTCTCTATTCTTGTCTGGCTGTCTTATTTTAGGAAGCCAGTCTTTAAGTTCTGAGATTCTTTTCTCAGCATTCTCTGTTCTATTATTAATACTTGCATTATGAAATTCTTGTAATGTGTTCATCAGCTCTATCGGATCAGTTACATTCTTTTTTTTGTCAGCTCCTGTATCATTTTTTCATGATTCTTGGCTTCCTTGGATTGTGTTCTGTATTAGTCTGCTCTCACACTGCTATAAAGGTACTACATGAGACTAGGTGATTTATAAGGAAAAGAGGTTTAATTGACTTATAGTTTCACATGGCTAGGGAGGCCTCAGGAAACTTACAATCATGGCAGAAGGCAAAGCAGAAGCAAGGAACATCTTACACGGCAGCAGGAGAGAGAGAGCACACAGGGGAAACTGACACTTTTAAAACCATCAGATCTCATGAGAACTCCCTCACTATCATGAGAACAGCATAGGGGAAACTGTCTCCATGTTCCAATCACCTCGCACCAGGTCCCTCTCTTGACACATAGGAATTACAATTCACGATGATATTTGAGTGGAGACACAGAGTCAAACCACATCAGGTTTCAACACACTTCTGGATCTCAGTGTCTTCATTCCTATCTATATTCTGAATTCTATCTGTCATTTCAGACGTCTCAGCCCAGTTCAGAACCCTTGCTAAAGAGGTAGTGTGGTCATTTAGAGGAAAGAATGCAGTCTGCTTTTCGAGTTTTCAGAGTTCTTGTACTGGCTCATTCTCATCTTTCTGGGCTGATGTTCCTTCTATCTTTGAAGTTGCTGTCCTTTGGATTTTTTTTTTTCATTTTATCCTATTTGATGATCTTGAGAGTTTGATTGTGGTATAAGGTGGGTTCAGTTGACTGGCTTTGTTTCTGGAAGATTTTAGGGACCAAGATTCAGATCCCATCTCCTGGGCTGCATGCTTTAACTCTGAAGGACTTGTAACAGGCCCAACTTTCTTCTCCATCTCCTCGAGCTTAGGAACCCACTGCACCAGTGGAGCCAAGGTCCTCCTGGACCACTGGCCACTACCCTCTGGTGGGTGCCATCCAGCCAAAGTGTTTCATAGGGTGTTGGCAGCAGGATCTGTCCTCATTCACATGTGCCAGCAGCAGCAGTGGCAACACAGCAAGGTATATGCTCATCAGCTGTGGCAGGGTGCTAGCAGGTGCTGGGGTGCCTTCTTCCATGCCTGCATTCACAGCAGCAATGGAGATAGCATGGCTCTAGTGGTACCCACTGGTAACTTTGCACGTAGTCACACTGGTGGTGGTGTTAGCACAGGGGCAGAGCAGTGGCAGATGCAGGCCTGTGTGTGCCCTCTCTGTGCATTAATGCAGTTGGGGGTGGCCACTCAGGGTGAAGGAGTGTCTGCTGTTCTCCAGTGCCTAGTTTCACCCTGGTGGCAGTTTTGGCACAGGGGTGGGGCACTGGTGGGGGTGAGGTGCTGGTGGGGGTGAGGTGCTGGTGGGGATGGGGCTGTCAGGCTCTGTGCCCACCAAGGCTCCAAGTGCAATGGCAATACAGCAGGAGAGGAGGGGCAGAGTGAATTTCCACTGGCAGCAGTGGCAAGGCACGGTGCATGCACATACATGTGCTGTCAGGGCAGGGTGCATGCACATACATGTGCTGGCAGGACTGGGAAGGCAAAATTTGTGTGTGCACACACACCAGCAAAGTGATGTGGGGGTGGCCATGGTCCCCCAAGGAAGCTGCAGTTGGGGAGGGAGCAGGCAGGCTGGTGCATGACCCTATAGGCTGGCTGCCCTGCTGGAGCTGTCTGCTGGTCAGGCATGGTCTGCCTTAGGAGCTATGAATGGGCCCCCAGGGCACCTGAGGATGCAATGCAAGCAGGCATGGACAGGCTGGGGCCCTGGGAGAGGCGAGCAGACCAAGGATTGCTCAGGTAGGACTGGTGTCATCTGATGAGCAAGACTGCCCTGCAGAGCTTAGGTCTGACAGTCTCCCTAGGACCTAAGTCTGCTATGGGTGCAAGTGGAGCCTAGGGGGATGGGCATTCCTGCCCATGCTTTACTACAGATGCTCTCACACCAAACCCTCAGGGCTCTGCACTGGCTGATGTGCTACCCCTAAGACTTCTCTAAGCAGCTTTCCCTGCCAACTCAAGTGTCCATGATGGTCAAGGGGTGTCCTCCTTCCAGGATTCCAGAGTTCTATAATGAGAGCAGGTTGCTCCTTGCCAGTTCAACTCACCCATTCCGCCAGAGTCGGTGGGGGCCAGGTAGGAGTCTTGGTGCAAGCTAGCCCCTTGCAGGGTTCCCAGCTTCCTCCCCTTCAGCCCAGCTTCTGTGTCTTCCCTCCCTGCACTCTCAGGGCCTTCCCTCTGCAGATCTGTTAGGAGTGCACCAGTAGTCCCAGACCCTTAGCGGCAGTTGTTCTACCTGGCTGCATCTAGTTGGCCATGTTGTTCCAATGTATGTCATATTTTTTATACACAATACTTATTATTATTATTATTTTTGAGATGGAGTCTTGCACTGTTGCCCAGGCTGGAGTGCAGTGGCGCGATCTCAGGTCACTGCAAGCTCCACCTCCTGGGTTCACACCATTCTCCTGCCTCAGTCTCCTGAGTAGCTGGGACTACAGGCACCTGCCACCACACCCGGCTAATTTTTTGTACTTTTAGTAGAGACGGGGTTTCACCATGTTAGCCAGGATAGTCTTGATCTCTTGACCTCGTGATCCACCCGCCTCGGCCTCCCAAAGTGCTGGGATTACAGGCGTGAGCCACTGCGCCCGGCCTATACACAATATTTATTTCATTAAACATTTAGCTGGAAGTTTAGCAAGTGGTCAGGAATGTGGGGTTTTTTTCTTTCTTTCTTTAGCTTTTATTTTAGGTTCAAGGGTCCAGGTTTGTTTTATAGGTAAGTTCTGTGTCATGGGGATTTGGTGTACAGATTGTTTCATCACCCAGATAATAAGCATAATACCTGATAGGTAGTTTTTTGTGTTTTTTTGTTTGTTTGTTTTGAGATGGAGTCTCACTTTGTCACCCAGGCTGGAGTGCAGTGGCACAATCTTGGGTCACTGCAACCTCCACCTCCCGGGTTCAAGTGATTCTCTGCCTCAGCCTCCAAGTAGCTGGGACTACAGGCATCTGTCACCATACCCGACTAATTTTTTTTTATTATTTTTAGTAGAGATGGGGTTTCACTATGTTGGCCAGGCTGTTCTCGAACTCCTGACCTCATGATCTGCCCACCTCGGCCTCCCAAAGTGCTACATTACAGGCGTGAGCCACTGTGCCCAGCGGTAGTTTTTAGATTCCCTCTCTCCTCCTACCCTCCACCCTCAAGTAGGCACCAGTGTCTGTTGTTCCCTTCTTTGTGTCCATATGTACTCAATGTTTAGCTCCCACTTATAAGTGAAAACATGCAGGCCAGGAGTGGTGACTCATGCCTGTAATCCCACCACTTTGGGAGGCCGAGGTGGTTGGATCACCTGAGGTCAGGAGTTCGAGACCAGCCTGGCCAACATAGTGAAAAGAGATCTCTACTAAAAATACAAAAATTAGCTGGGCGTGGTGGTACATTCCTGTAATCCTAGCTACTTAGGAGGCTGAGGCAGGAGAATCACTTGAACACAGGAGGCAGAGGTTGCAGTGAGCCAAGATGATGCCATTGCACTCCAGCCTGGGAGACAAGAGGGAAACTCCATCTCAAAAAAAAAAAAAAAAAGTGAGAACATGCAGTATTTGGTTTTCTGCTCCTGCCTTAGTTCACTTAGGATTATGGCCTCTAGCTCCATCCATGTTTTTGCAAATGGCACCATCTTGTTCTTTTTTATGGCTTCTTGGCATAGAATCTGGGTTTTAGAATAAGAGACCTGATTCAAATGCCTGCTCTTTTTCTTATAAGCTGTTTGATCTTGAGCAGGATATTAAATCACTCTGTGTCTTACTTTTCATCCTATGAATGAAGCACAATAATGCCTAACTCATTTGATCACTGGGAGGATTAAACTAGTGCATGTCTATAAGCAGTTATCAATAGTGACAAGTTTATTATAAGCAGTAAAAGTGGCATATATTATTATTGTTATTCTTGCTGATAATATTGCAGTATTGATGATTGTATTAACATACTTCTAATATTGAGAGACAATATAGCTGTGGGGTTCAGAACACAGTGTCACGGTGTCTGAAGAGTCATTGCACAAGCTCAAATCCTGCTTCTTCTATTTATTAGCTGAGTGACCATAGGTAATTATTCACTCTTCCTCTGCTTTTATTCCCCCAACTGTAAAATAAGAACACTAACAGTTACTACCTTAAAAGGATGCTACAGGGATCAAATGAGTTAATAGAAAGCTTTGAAACAATAAAAATATCTGTATCAGTCAAAATAACGTAGTTAAAAATTTACAAGGGAAAAGACTACTTAAAATCCCATTATTTAGTATAGCCATTGCGTATTTTTCTTTCTGAAACTTCCATGACAAAAAAAAATATCTATTTTGTGCAACACTGTATCTCCATAAATCCCATAGTGTGTAAATGAATGAATGGATGGTGTGGATAAATGGATGCATCCATGGATCAATAGATCGATGACTGGATAGATGGATGGGTAAATGGATAGATACCAGGCAGAATGAATGAATTTAACATAAGCCCTCATCTTCCTAGTAGTCTATTTATGATACATTTTCTTGCTATTTCTGTACTTCTACAATATAGTAAAAATCAATGTTCAACAATATAAGATCTTGAAGTACCTTCTAAATCATTACAAAATGGTTATTCATGTGTGGTATATGTGGCAATTCTCCATCTCCAAAGCATTTTTTAAACAGAAATCTCTATTCTTTGTTTAGATCAGGTATTTTCCATACTAAAGAGAGTAAATCCCAATGCATGATATTGATGACCCTCCATCATGTGTATACCCAAATAAGAGCAGAAGAATTGCTTAGTTGTTTTGGATTTGCTTTATACTACTCTATTTTAGACGCATATGTTTTCTTTAGACTGTCGCTATTAGTACAGATTACTAAAAGACTTTTGCCTTCTTCACTAGACCAATTATGTGACTTCTTCACTATGTACTTTTCCACTAGTCCATATTAGTCCTTCCTGTTGTCATAGAATTCAATAAATGGTTTAAAATAGGAAGAAACAACATAAGACATGGAAGAAAACAAAATTTGATTGTGGAAAATTAAGAGTTACTGGGATTTTATTACGGGGTCCTACATAAATCAGCATACAAAAATTTTCATTTTTTCCAACCTGTTTATAGGGTAGTATTGTAAGATATGTGACTTATTTTTTTTTTTTTTTTTTTTTTTTTGGAGGGGGGGCCCCCTATCCCACCCGGGGTGGAGTGGGGGGGCGCCGTCTCGCCTCACTCCCCCGCCCCCCAGGTTCGCGCCATTCTCCTGCCTCCGTCTCTCCGAGTAGCTGGGACTACAGGCGCCCGCCACTCCCCCGGGTAATTTTTTTTTTTTTGTATTTTTAGTAGAGACGGGGTTTCACCGTGGTCTCGATCTCCTGACCTCGTGATCCGCCCGCCTCGGCCTCCCAAAGTGCTGGGATTACAAGCGTGAGCCACCGCGCCCGGCCGTGACTTATTTTTTTATGGATCTTCTATCATTTGGGTTACTTAATATAGGTAAAAATTCAGCAATAAGTATGAATTTCTCCAAAAGTTTCAAAGATTATGCATATGCTTTATGCAGTACTTGGCACAGTTTGGGTGATAATGAATACTTTATGTCTCTGCAACAATTTAAAGAATTGACTGAATTTAGCCTGCAGGGTAGGATGCTTAATAATGTTTAATAATATGAAAAAGCCAGAAAAATTAGCTAGTTGTCTAAATGTTGTATTTTACTAGTTTGCCAGGCCAGGAGTTTGTAATCTAGCACATGCACACCCCGCAGAGTCTGTACATGGAAAACAAAGGGTCCAAAATATTATTTAAAATTATATTTTGTTTGTGCATGTCTACATTTCACTATGTAGAATATATGAAATTCTCGGCCCAGGTACCTGAATCAAAAATTTAGGAATGTCTCTGTATAATTTTTTCAAATTGTTTGTATGCTTTAAATTTTTATAATAAAATAATAGAAAATAAAAAATTTGAATCTGCAGATGATGATTATTATTATTGATATATGCAAATCATTATTTAACAATCAAGAGGAGTTGATCCTATGAATTAAAAGTAAAGTATATGCCAGTATTTACCTTTTATGCATCTAAAGTTATTGTTCAGCTAAAATTAAATCAGTATCTGTTATTAAATTATCTTTGCTATGTAATACGAAGGCATATACATATTATGTATATATAATCTGAATATTCAGGTGAGAAATAAATAGCAACTTGCTTAATTTTTTAAGGTATTTCCTAGTACAGTGAATAGATATATTTAGCATCCTTCTAAATTTTCCTATGGCAAATCATCTTTTACCACTATAGCAGTCAACTATCTTTAGATTATTTTGGATTTTTCTTAAGAATAGAAAGAAAAAAAAAACCTAGGCATAATCTCTTTCCTAGCCCAGTAGCTGAGTCATATATATTTTTAAATCATGTAACAAAAGTTGTCAAAAATAGAAGGAAGTGAGGAATATATGTTCTTTCAAGTGGAATCAGTTTGAAAGTTTAAGTGATTTGTTCACTGATGAACAGTGTTTGGCAAATTATGTGGTATAACCCATTTGGGAACTTGTATTATGTGGAATTATACAACTTAAGTTATATAGTCTTAGAGTTGAAAAGCTGCTTGGAAGTCATTTTGTCCAACCTTCACCTTTTAAAGCCTCCCCATAAGATATGTTAACAGGAATGCTTCAGCTTGCCTACATCCAATGATAACAAATTCACTGCTGCATACAACAGCACCTTTCATTTTTGAAAAACTTTAATTAAAACTTCTTTCTAATTTTGTGCCACAATATAATGCGTATCAGTTTTTGTGTTTTATTTTTATTTTTGTTTTAGAAGCAGCATTTGATATTCTCATAAGAATGTATTGTGTGAACCAAAGTCTTCATAAAAATTTATTGTAACTGCTGCAAAATGTTTAAGTATTACTTTCGTACAGAACAATTCACAAGCCATAAATATACAGCTCAGTGAATTTTTCAAAAGTAAACTTAGTTATATAACCCTCAACTAGTTCAAAAAAGAGATCATCAGCACTTCAGCCAGAAATTCATTTTATGTCTATTCCTAATATGTGCCTCTTAAAGTGCACCACTATCCTAACTTCTATCATTGGTAGAAAAATACTGATTAGTATTGCAGGTTTTGAACTTCATATAAATAGAGCCAGACTCTTCAGTGTCTAGCTTTTCTCCCTAATATATTATGTTTGTGAGATTCACCTATTTTTCTTGATGTATAATATTCTATTTTATAAATAACTCATAATAAACATTACGGTTTGTTTCTAGGTTTGAACCTCTAAAAATGGTTCTCTGAACATTCTTGCATATGTCATTTAATGCACAAGTATACACATTTCCATTAGATATATGCTTTAGTAGATACTGCCAAATAGTTTTCTAAAGTGATGGGACAAATTTTCACTCCCAAACAGCAATGTGTAAGAATTTGAGTTGCATCATATCCTTGCAAACACTTGATATTGTCAATATTTTTGCTTGTCACTCTGGTCGTTTTACGGTGGTATCCTTTGTTTCTCATTTGAGTTTTCCTAATGTCTAATAAATTTGAGCACCTTTTTTTTTTGGCCATTGGATCTTTTGCTTTTTTGAAGTGAAGTTCAAGTCAGGTAGATAGACACAAATATATGTACATATGCGTTGTCTTTCACAAAGAGATGTGTATATGTCTATATGTGATTATTTCTCCCATTATGTGACTTGTCTTTCCACTCTGAATGGTGTTTTTTGATGAATAGAACTTATTTTAAATGGAGTCCATTTGCTAGTTCTTTATGTAAATCCTTTAAAATTTTTCTTTCACATTTAGATCTAGAGTCCATGTGGAATTAATCTGTAGGTATGATATGAAGTAGGAGAATCAAGATATATTATTGTTGCATAAGGATATCCAATTTATCCAACAGCATTTATTGAAAAGATTACTCTTTTTCCATATACTGTGGTGTCACCTTTATAATAAAATTAATAACCATATGTGTGGAGATCTGTTTTTGTAGTCTATAATCTACAGTCTGAACAACTGGTTTATTTTATTATTTTATGCTAGGATTATATTTTTCATTACTGAGATTTTATTATAAGCCTTAACATCCTGCAAAGTAAATTCCAGATTCATTATCCTTCACAATTTTCTTGGCCCTTTGCAATTCCATTTAAATTTTAGAATCAGCTTAATTTCTCCCAAAAATACTGCTAGGATTTTATTTAGAATACATTGAGCCTATAGGATATTTGAAGAGAATTTGAAAATAATTGACATTTTTACATTATTGACCTTTCCAGTTGGTAAACATTGTGTAGCCCTTCATATTCTAGCTTTTTAAAATTTATCTCAATAATATTTGGTAGATTGCATTGAGCGGCCCTTGCACATCTATCATTAGATGAATTCTTTGGTATTTTATTTGTTATGCTAGCATAAATAGTGTCCTTTAAAACATATCATTTTCAAATTTTCCTTTTGTTTCTATATAGAAATATAATTGATTTTTCCATACTGATTTTGAATCTAATGATCTTACTAAGTTTATTAATTATAGTTTATTTTGCATTTTATGTGTACAATATCATGTCTTTTGTGAATAATTATAGTTCATTTCCCAATTTCTCCTCTGTATATCTTTTGTGCTATTTTACTGCTTTATTGCACTGGCAAAAATTATAATGCAATATTCAATAGTAGTTCCTATAAATAGCATCCTTGTTTAAGTTCTCACCTGGTAAAAAGATTTTAGTATTTTATCATTAAGTATAGCATTTAATTCTGAATAAACTGGATATCCACATGCAAAATAATTAAGTTGTTCCCACCTCCCACCATATATAAAAATTAACCCAAAATGGAATAAAATATGTAAATGTAGGAGCTAAAACTATAAAACTTATAGACAGAAATATAGGCATAAATCTTCATGAGTTTGGAGTAGACAATTTTACTTATCTAGGTCTCCAAAATTACAAGTGATTAAAAAAATGAACTTCATCAAAATTAAAAACCTTTGTGCTCCAAAGGACATTATCAAGAAAGTTAAAAGACCACCTACAGAAAATGATAAAATATTTGTTAATAATATATTTGATAAAGGACTCATAAATAGCATCTCTATAGTGTTTAAAACTCATCAGAATAAAAAATCAAATACCCCAGTTCGAAAATGGGCAGAAACTTTTTTTCCCAAGATGTTGGACTGGAGAATTTGTTAGCATGCCTCTCCCACTTGGAAAGACAAAATAGTGTATAGAGATTCATGTTGTGAACTTTTTCCCAAGAAGCAACACAGGAACTTAACAGGAAAAGTGAAAGAAACCACAGGCCCTTTGAAAAAAAGTGACAGACAGAGACTATACCATAAATCAGGTAGAAAACTGTGAGTCTCCAGAGTGTGAGATGGGGAGAGACTGTCTCTGTAATATACAATCCCACTGGGAAACCTTAGCAACCCTATCTAGAACCAGAGCTGATGTAGTGAGCAGTGAGGAGTACAGAAGGAGCAGCATCAGGGTGTGCTTTGCATGCACTCCCAGACTCCAGCAGAGAAGAAGGGAAGCCATTCCTGATCTTGTCTCACAAGGGACCTCATGGAACTCAGCCAGCTAACTCAGGTGGCATTCACAAGTTGAGAGAAGCTCCCAACTGAGATTTATGATATAATCTTGAGTGGGAACAAACCCCTTTGGCCAGAACCAAGGGGCAAGTAGGAAGTATGCTGTAGCCGCAGCTGCAGAAGCTGGGCATCCCTGCTTTGCAGGCAAACCAGGAGTGGCATGGCCTGAAAGCTGTGGCTTCTGTCTTAGTAGGGAAGGCTTATGGCCTGGGGCAGTTTTGAGTTCTGAGTGTAGGCTGGCTGGAACCCAGCTAGCTGCTGGAACACTGTGGGTGTAAAACCTGCCTTGCCAAGTACATGGGAGCTGGGTGGGGCTTACTGCTGCCTGCTACCCCCACTTCCCTGTGCAGGTTCTTTTGTACAGCAGATGTAGCTGCACTTCTCCCTGGAACATTACCCCAGTGGCCAGAGAAATGCCCTCCCATCCCCACTGGAGCTGCTGCTTGTACCTGCACGTGGGGAGCCAAACCATAGACTTACCTGACCTAGCCCCAACCTGGCTTTGTCCCCCCACCTGACCTGGTAGTTTATCACAAAGGATGGGGACTTTGGGTAACCCCAATGCCCCACCCATTGCCTGTGAAATCAGAGTACCTTCTCTGGCAAGGACATAAGACAAGCACAAATCCTACCACTACCAGTGCAGCTGGTGCTTTTTTGCAAGTACCAGCTCCTGGCTGGAGGCCAGCCAACACAATCCAGTATAGCATCCGCAGGCAGAATAACACAGAGCCCAAGAAGGAGAAAACTTTTGCATGACCTCAGCTGTCACCACTGCTGCATCACCCTGGCTAACCAGGAGGTCGTGAGTCTGTCCATGTGACCAATACATTACTACTACAGCTGGCAGTTGAGAAAGCCAACACTCTAAGGCTATTTATAACCAAGGAAATCTCACAGAGTCTACATCAGTCCCCTGCTACCCCCAGCAGAGTGTGCGCTGGTACCCACTGCTAGAAGACTACCGCACAGGTCAGATCACTAGGTTCCTTGCATACATTCCCCAGTACCAGTCTGAAGCATGGCAGCCCCACTAAGCAGTTAGACCCAGAGGAGCAGAAGGATTTGTAGTTCTCTGGCCCTCAGGGACTCCTACTCCAAGGGAAAGAGAAAGTGCATCACATCAAGGGAGCACCTTGTAGGACAAAAGAATCCAGACTGCAGGTCTTGAGTCCCAGAACTTTTAGTTTATGAGAAGTTTCTTTCAGCAGAGGCACAGGTGCAATGCTTGGCTCAGTGGGGAAAGTCTGCAGCTCTACCCCAACAGTCAGGCAGCCCTGGGGCTCATGAAGAGTCTTGGAGGAGGGGGCTTTTTCTCCATCTCATCTACTACTACAGACTTTGGGTCTTCTCCCATGGGAGCTCAGCATAGGTGCATTTGCGACAGTCTCTCTGCAACACTTCAAGTTGACTGCATCCCCACAGGAGGAGTGCCCTCCAGGTTCAGGCTTGCATGAGGGACAGCCACAGTCTCTCTCTACATGGAACAATAGCATTCCTGCAGATGAAAAGAGGTACCTGTCTGATCTGAATAGCTGGAACACTGGATCAGGAGTGGGACTGGAAGGTGGATTGCATTCCTGATGGCCGGGTAAGAGAGCTGAAGTTGCTCTCTCTTTTCCCCCTAAAAAGATCTCAGTGTGTTTCACTGAGAGCTCCCCCAGCTATCTTTGTCAAGGCTGGAACCTCTGCCCACCATTGGGCATTGCATTTATCCACCTGATTTAGCTGCAGCTGGTTTTTATCTGTGGAAACCTCCTTTGGACTGAAGGCTGAACTGTTCAACCAAGTGAATAAAATATTGGGGGGAAAATAATTTAAAAAGTGAATACCACTGGGGAATAAGATAAGCTTCATGAAACCTTTGCCATTCTGGCCTGACAGGAGACAGTGAACACACTGAGTACATCACTACTGCAATCGGAATCTGAGAAAACCATCACACAAAGACTCTATAACCAAAAAACTCACACAGAGCCTGTACCAGTGAAATCACCCAGAGCTGATTTAGGTTTCAATAAACTACAAACATTAAAGTCAGATCCTTAAGGGGAAAAATAAAAAATAAAAAAGAGCACAATCAACTCAAAAATAAATTCAACTTCCCAAAGTCCATAGTATCATTCTTATGCCTTTGCATCCTCATAGCTTAGCTCCAACTTGTGGGTGAGAACATACAATGTTTGCTTTTCCATTTCTGAGTTACTTCACTTAAGAATAATGATCTCCAGTTCCATCCAGGTTGCTGAAAATTTATTTTGTTCCTTTTTATGGCTGAATAGTATTCCATGGTGTGTGTGTGCGTATGTGTATATATTTGTATATATATGTGTATATATATGTATATACGTATATATTGCATATACGTATATACATGTATATATGTGTACATGTATATACATGTATATATACGTATACATGTATATATATGTATATATACGTATACATGTATATACATGTATATATACGTATGCATGTATATATATGTATATATACGTATACATGTATATACATGTATATATACGTATATATATATAAAAAAAGAATAATGATCTCCAGTTCCATCCAGGTTGCTGAAAATGCCATTATTTTGTTCCTTTTTATGGCTGAATAGTATTCCATGGTGTGTGTGTGTGTATGTGTATATATTTGTATATATATGTGTATATATATGTATATATGTATATATTGCATATATGTGAGATACCATCTCACACCAGTTAGAATGGCCATCATTAAAAAAGCAGGAAACAACGGGTGCTGGAGAGGATGTGGAGAAATAGGAACACTTTTACACTGTTGGTGGGACTGTAAACTAGTTCAACCATTGTGGAAGTCAGTGTGGCGATTCCTCAGGGATCTAGAACTAGAAATACCATTGGACCCAGCCATCCCATTACTGAGTATATACCCAAAGGACTATAAATCATGCTGCTATAAAGACACATGCACACGTACGTTTATTGCGGCACTATTCACAATAGCAAAGAGTTGGAACCAACCCAAATGTCCAACAACCATAGACTGGATTAAGAAAATGTGGCACATATACACCATGGAATACTATGCAGCCATAAAAAATGATGAGTTCGTGTCCTTTGTAGGGACATGGATGAAACTGGAAAACATCATTCTCAGTAAACTATCGCAAGGACAAAAAACCAAACACCACATGTTCTCACTCATAGGTGGGAATTGAACAATGAGAACTCATGGACACAGGAAGGGGAACATCACACTCCAGGGACTGTTGTGGGGTGGGGGGAAGGGGGAGGGACAGCATTAGGAGACATACCTAATGCTAAATGACGAGTTAATGGGTGCAGGAAATCAACATGGCACATGGATACATATGTAACAAACCTGCACATTGTGCACATGTACCCTAAAACCTAAAGTATAATAATAAAAAAAAATTAGATAAATACATAAAAAAAAAAAAGTGAGACAATATAGAGCTACACCGTCCAACATGGCAGCCACTAGTCACATATGGCTATTGATCACTGGACATGTGGCTAGTCAGAATTAAGATGTGCTGTGTGTGTGCAATGCACACTAGATTTCAAAGATTTAAAACAAAAAAGAATGTGAAATCTCTCATTAATATTTTGTAATGATTACATCTTAAAATGGCAATACAGGAATATATTGGGATAAATAGAATATATTATTAAAATTAATTTGAAATTTCTTCTGACTTTTTAAAATGTGACTATTAGAAAATCTTAAATTACATACCTGCTTCACATTTTCTCTGGGATAGTGCTGAGCTAGAGCTTCTTATTTATCCGAGAATTTTTTTTAATTAAATCATTTTTGGATGACTTTAAGGTTACTTAATTTTAGCATAAAAGAAATTTTAAAACCAGGAAAACAATAAGGGTTGCTATATAAAATCTTAAAAGATAATGATATAAATAAATGCTCAAGATATATTAACTAAAGTATCATTAAAACATCATAGTACATCATGCTCCCAAGTTTGAAAAACAAATTAAACACACATAGATAAAATAACAGGAAATCTCTTCACAAAAGTATTAATAATAAATTTTCTCTCAATAACAGTAAAAAAATAAAAAATAAAAAAATAATGATCCCCAGTTCCATCCAGGTTGCTGAAAATGCCATTATTTTGTTCCTTTTTATGGCTGAATAGTATTCCATGGTGTGTGTGTGTGTATGTGTATATATTTGTATATATATGTGTATATATATGTATATATGTGTATATATGTAGATATTGCATATATGTATATACATGTATATATGTATACACATGTATATATGTATACATGTATATATGTATATATATATGTATATATGTACATGTATATATTGAGAGATAGAGAAATTGTGATATATATATATCAGCCAGAAATTCATATATATATATCACAGTTTCTCTCTCCACTCACTAATTGATGGGCATTTGGGCTGGTTCCATATTTTGCAATTGCAATTTGTACTGCTATAAACATGTGAGTGCAATCATCTTTTTCATATAATGACTTCTTTTCGTCTAGGTAGACACCTAGTAGTGGGATTGCTGCATCAAATGGTAGTTCTATTTTTATTACTTTAAGGAATCTCCACACTGTGTTCAATAGTGGCTGTACTAGTTAAAGGGTGGAAGAGGGGTGAGAGATAAAATACTACAAATTCAGTACAATGTATACTACTTGGGTGATGGGTACCCCAAAATCTCACAAAGCACCACTAAAGAACTTACTCATGTAAACAAACACCACTTGTTCCCCAAAAACCTATGGAAATAAAAAATAAATAATATATTAAAATAAATTAATTAATTAAAAAATAATTAGAAGATGTGAACCAAAAAATGATTCTGGCAATATGACAAAACATGGTTCTATAATAGACCCTGAAATTACACTAGCTGTCTAGCAATGAATTCAAACCAAGATGAAATCTTCAAAATACCAAATAAAGAATTCAAAAAGATGATTAACAAGTTACTCAAGGAGATACAAGAGAAAGGTGAAAACTAACATAAAGAAATTTTAAAAATAATTCAGTATGTGATTGAAAACAATTTAAATAGAGATTTTTAAATACGAAACAATCATAACTTTTGGAAACAAAAGACACACTTAGAGAATTAGAAAATGCGGTGGAAAGTTTTAATAATAGACTAGACCAAGTAGAAGAGAGAATTTCAGAGCTCAAATACAAAAGCCTTCAAATTAACCCAATCAGACAAAAATAAAGAACAAAGAATTAAAAGAAATGAATACTGTCTCCAAGAATCATCAGATTATGTAACATGGCAAAACCTAGGAATCATTGGTGTTCTGAAGGAAGAAGAAAAAATAAAACAAGTTAGGAAAACTTTCATAGTTTAGTGATATAAACATCAAAATATGAAAAGCTCAAAGAACTCTTGGGAAATTCACTGCAAAAAGGACATCACCAAGGTATACAGTCATCAGGCTATCTAAAGTTAATGCGAAGGAAAGAATTATAAGAGTAGTGAGAAAAAAGCATCAGGTAACCTATAAAAGAAAACCTGTCAGACTAACAGCAGACTTCTCAGCAGAAACCTTACAAGCCAGAAGGGACTGCGGTTCTAAATTTAGTCTCCTTCAACAGAGTAACTGTCAGCCCAAAATTTTATAACCAGCAAAACTGAGTTCTGTAAATGAAGGATAAATAAAGTCTTTCTCAGACAAGCATATGCTGGGGGAATTTGTCACTACAAGAACAACCCCACAAAAAAATGCTGAAAGGAGTTTTATCCCTTGAAACAAAAGATTGGTATGCACCAGAATAGAAACTCTTAAGAGCATAAAATTCTGATCCTATAAAAGAATAATACAATGAAAAGAAAAAGTAGGTAACAATCATCAAAATGACAGGAACATAGAATCTCGCATCTCACTATTAATGACCTTATTTATCCTTTTTTAATGTTGTTTGTTTTTAAGGATAGATGGTGACTCCTAGGTTTGGCCATTTTACATAATCCCATATGTCTTGGAGACATTGTTAATTTCTTTTAATTACTTTTTATTTATTTTTGTCTGATTTGGTTAACTTGAAAGCCTCTGTCTTTGAGTTCTGAAATGCTCTCTTCTATTCGGTCTAGTCTATTATTAAGACTTTCCACATTTCAATATTAGCATTGCAGGTAAATAGTCTAAATGTTCCACTTAAATGGCAGAATGGATAAAAAATTACAAGCCAAATATGTTGTCTTCAAGAGGCACATAAGGATTGTTATAGACTCAATATAAAAGGGTGGAAAATATATTCCATGCAAACAGAAACCAAAAGCAAGCAGGCATAGCTAATCTTATGTCAGATAAAACAGACCTTAAAGCAACAACAGTAGAAAAAGAAAAAGAAGGTCATTATAGAATGATAAAAAGATCAATTCAGCAAGAAGATACAACAACCGTAAATATATATGCACCTAAATCTGGAGCTCTCAGATTCATAAAACAATTATGACTAGACATAAGAAAAGAGGTAGACAGCAACACAATAATAGTAGGGTCTTCAACACTCCACTGACAGCTAGACAGGTCTTCAAGGGAGAGAGTCAACTGAGAGACACTGCACCTAAACTGCACTCTAGAGAAAATGGACCTAACAGATATTTACAGAACATTTTACCCAAGAACTTCATTATATGCATTCATCTCATTAGCAAAGGAAACATTCTCCAGGCTACACCATATAATAAGCCACAGGACGAGTCTCATAGAGATTTTTTTTTTTTTTTTAGATCAATTCTTCTTTTTTTTTTTTTTTCATTTTTTATTTTTTTATTTTTTTATTTTATTTTTTATTTTTTTACTTTTATTATACTTTAGGTTTTAGAGTACATGTGCACAATGTGCAGGTTTGTTACATATGTATCCATGTGCCATGTTGATTTCCTGCACCCATTAGCTCGTCATTTAGCATTAGGTATATCTCCTAATGCTGTCCCCGCCCCCCCCACCCCCCACCCCACAACAGTACCCGGAATGTGATGTTCCCCTTCCTGTGTCCAGAGATTTTAAAGAAAAAATTAACATCACTTAGAGATTTTTTTCAGGGGTACCTGTGCAGGTTTGTTACATAGGTAAACTTGTGTCATGAGGGTTTGTTGTACAGATTATTTCATCACCTAAGTATTAAGCCTACTACCCATTCATTATTTTTCCTGATAATCTGCCTTCTTCCACCCTCCACCATCTAAAAGGCCCCAGTGTGTGTTGTTCTCTGCTATGTGTGTCCATGTGTTCTTATCATTTAGCTCCGACTTGTAAGTAAGAACATACAATATTTGGTTTTCTGTTCCTGTGTTAATTTGCTAAGGATAATGGCTTCAACCTCTATTCATCTTCCTGCAAAGGACATAATCTTGTTCTTTTTTATAGGTGCATAGTATTCCATGGCAAATATGTATCACATTTTCTTTATCCAGTCTAACATTCATGGGAATTTAGGTTGATTCCATGTCTTTGCTACTGTGAATAGTGCTGCAATGAACAAACACATGCTTGTGTCTCTGTAACAGACTGATTTATATTCCTTTGGGTATATACTCCGTAATGGGATTGCTGAATCAAATGGTATTTTCATCTTTAGGTCTTCAAAGAATCACCCCACAATGTTTTCCACAATTACTGAACTAATTTACATTGCTACCAACAGTGTACAAGCATTCTTTTTTCTCCACAACCTTGCCAGAATTCATTATTTTTTGACATTCTGGTAATAACCATTCTGACTGGTGTGAGATACCATCTCATTGTGGTTTTGATTTGCATTTCTTGAATGATCGGTGATGCTGAGTTTTTTTCATATAATTGCTGGCCATATGTATGTCTTCTTTTGAAAAGTGTCTGTTTATGTCCTTTGCCCACTTTTTGATGAGGTTGTTTTTATTTTGTAAGTTTGTTTAAGTTCCTTTTAGATGCTAGATATTAGACCTTTGCCCAATGCATATTTTGTAAAAATTTTCTCTCATTTTATAGGTTGTCTGTTTACTCTGTTGAGAGTTTCTTTTGCTGTGCAGAAACTCTTTGGCTTAATTAGATCCCACTTGTCAATTTTTGCATTTTTTGCAATTGCTTTTGGCAACTTTGTCATGAAATCTTTGCTTATGCCTATGTCCTGAATAGTATTGTCTAGGTTGTCTTCCAGGATTTTTATAATTCTGGGTTTATGTTTAAGTCTTTAATCCACCTTGAGTTAATTTTTGTATATGGAAATGGTCCAGTTTTAATCTTCTGCATATGGCTAGCCAGTTATCCCATAACCATTTATTTAATAGGGAATCCTTTCCCCATTTATTTTTTTTGAAAATTAGTTGCAGGTGTACAGTCTTATTTCTCAATTCTCTACTCTGTTCCATTGGTCTATATGTCTTTCTTTGTACCACTATCATGCTGTTTTGGTTACTGTATCCCTGAAGTATAGTTTTACGTTGAGTAGCGTGATGCCTCTAGCTTTGGTTTTTTTGTTTGTTTGTTTGTTTGCTTATGATTGCCTTGGCTATTTGGGCTCTTTTTTGGTTCCATATGAATTTTAAAATTGTTTTCTCTAGTTCTGCAAAGAATTTCAGTGAGAGTTTAATATGAATAGCAGTAAATCTATAAATTGCTTTGGAGAACATGGCCCTTTTAATGATAGTAATACTTCTATCCATGAGCATGGGATATTTTTCCATTTGTTTGTGTCATCTCTGGTTTATTTGAGCAGTGGCTTGTAGTTCTCCTTGTAGAGATCTTTTACCTCCCTAGTTAGCTGTATTCCTAGGTATTTTATTCTTTTTGTGGCAATTGTGAATGGGAGTTCATTCCTGATTTGGCTCTTGCTTTGACTGTTGTCGATGTATAGGAATGCTAGTGATTTCTACACATTGATTTTGTATCCTGAGACTTTTTTGAAATTGTTTATTAGCTTAAGAAGCTTTTGTGCTGATACTATGGGATTTTGTAGATATAAGATTATATTGTCTGCAGACAGTGATAGTTTGACTTCCCCTTTTCCTATTTGATACCCTTTATTTATCCCTCTTGCCTGATTTCTCTGGCTGGGACTTCCAATACTATGTTGAATACGGGTGGTGAGAGAGAACATTCTTGACTTGTGCTGGTTTTCAAGGGGAATGCTTCCAGCTTTTGCCCATTCAGTATGATGTTGGCTGTAAGTTTTTCATATATGGCTCCTATTATTTTGAGATGTGTTCCTTTAATACCTAGTTTGTTGAGAGTTTTTAACAGAAATAGATGTTGAATTTTATCAAAAGCTTTTTCTGCATCTATTGAGATCATTACGTGGTTTTTGTCTTTGGTTCTGTGTATGTGATGAATCACATTTATCGATTATTTGCAGGTATTGAACCAATCTTGCATCCCAGAGATAAAGCGTACTTGATCATGGTGGATAAGCTTTTTGACGTGCCACTGGATTTGGTTTGCCAGGATTTTGTTGAGCATTTTGCATAAATATTCATCAAGGATATTGGACTGAAGTCTTCTTTTTTGTTGTATCTCTGCCAGGTTTTGGTATCAGGATGATGCTGGCTTCATAGAATGAGTTAAGGAGGAGTCCCTTCTTCTCAATTTTTGGAATAGTTTCAGTAGAAATGGTACCAACTCTCATGGCCGGTGATGATGAGCATTTTTTCATGTGTTTTTTGGCTGCATAAATGTCTTCTTTTGAGAAGTGTCTGTTCATGTCCTTTGCCCACTTTTTGATGGGGTTGTTTGTTTTTTTCTTGTAAATTTGTTTGAGTTCATTGTAGATTCTGGATATTAGCCCTTTGACAGATGAGTAGGTTGCAAAAATTTTCTCCCATTCTGTAGTTTGCCTGTTCACTCTGATGGTAGTTTCTTTTGCTGTGCAGAAGCTCTTTAGTTTAATGAGATCCCATTTGTCAATTTTGGCTCTAAAACCTAAAGTATAATAATAATAAAAAAAAGAAATGGTACCAACTCTTCTTTATACATCTGGTAGATTTCAGCTGTAAATCCATCTGCTCTTGGGCTTTTAATTTCATTTTTTGGTTGGTGGGCTATTTATTACTGCCTAATTTCAGAGCTGATTATTGGCTCTGGGACTCAATTTCTTCCTGGTTCAGTCTTGGAAGGGTGTATGTGTCCAGGAATTTATCCATTTCTTCTAGATTTTCTAGTTTATACGCATAGAGGTATTCACAATATTCTCTAATGGTTGTTTGTACTTCTGTAGTGTCAGTGGTAATGTCCCCCTTGTAATTTCCAATTTTGTTTATTTAGAGCTTCTCTCTTTTCTTTTTTATTAGTCTAGCTAGTGGTCTGTTTTCTTTATTTAAAAAAAAACAGCTCTTGGATTTGCTGATCTTTTAAATGATTTTGTGTCTCAATCTTCTTTAGTTCAGCTCTGATTGTGGTTATTTCTTGTCTTTTGCTAGCTTTGGGGTTGGTTTGCTCTTAGTTCTCTTGTTCCATTAGTTGTGATGTTAGCTTGTTAAGTTGAAATCATTTTAACTTTTTGATATGGGCATTTATTGCTATAAACTTCCCTGTTAACACTGCCTTAGATTTGTCGTAGAGTTGCTGGTATGTTATATCTTCGTTCTCATTAGTTTCAAAGAACTTTTTGATTTTGGCCTTACTTTTATCATTTACCCAAGAGTTACTCAGGAGTAGGTTATTTAATTTCCATGTAATTGTATCACTTTGAGTGAACTTCTTAGTCTTGATTTCTAATTTTATTGCACTGTTGTCCAAAAGACTGTTCGTTGATATTTCAATTCTTTTGCATTTGCTAAGGAGTGTTTTGCTCCTGATTATGTAATTGACTTTAAATATGTGCCATGTGTTGACAAGAAGAATGTAAATTCTGCTGATTTTGTGTGGTGACTTCTGTAGCTATTTATCAGGTCTATTTGATCTAATGCTGAGTTCAGGTCCTGAATATCTTTGTTATTTTTCTGCCTTGATGATCTGTCCAGTGCTATCAGTGGAGTGTTGAAGTCTCCCACTATTATTGTGTGAGAATCTAAGTCTCTTTGAAGATCTCTATAAACTTGCTTTGTGAATCTGGGTGCTCCTGTGTTGGGTGCATATTTATTTAGAATAATTAGATTTTCTTATTGAATTGAAACCTTTTTCTTTTTTGATCTTTGCTGGTTTAAAGTCTGTTTTGTCAAAACTAGGATTGCAATTAATGCTTTTGTGTTTGTTTGTTTTCCATTTATTTGGTATTTTTTTAGCCATCCCTTTATTTTAAGTCTATGTTTGTCACTGCATGTGAGATGGGTCTCTTGAAAACAGCATACTAATGGGTCTTAGTTATTTATACAGCTTCCCACTATGTGTCTTTTAATTAGGGCATTTAGCCAATTTACATTTAAAGTTACTACTGATATGTGTGGATTTGAGTCTGTCATCATGACGTTAGCTAGGTATTTTGCAGCACTATGATAAACCACACTGTTTATGTACACAATGGTCTGTGTACTTCATTGTGCTTTTGTAGTGACTGGTAATGGCCTTTCCTTTCCATATTTAGTGCTTCCTTCAGGAGTTCTTTTAAGGGAGGTCTGATGGTAACAAATTTCTTCAGCATTTGCTTGTCTGAAAAGGATCATCTTTCTCCTTCACTTATAAAGTTTAGTTTGAATGGGTAAGAAATTATTTGTTAAAATTTCCTTTTGAATATTGGTCCCTAATTTCTTCTGGCTTGTAGGGTTTTATCCAAGAGGTTCATTGTGAGTCTGATGGGCTTCCCTTTGTAGGTGACCTGGCCTTTCTCTCTGTCTGCTTTTAACATTTTTTCTTTCACTTTGACCTTGGATAATCTGAGCATTACGTGTCTTGGGGATGATTTTGTGGAGTGTCTTACTGGGGCTCTCTGCATTTCCTGAATTTGAATATTGGCTTTTCTATCTAGGTTGAAGAAGTTTTCATGGATGATATTCTGCAATATGTTTTCCAAGTTGGTTCCATTATCCTTATTTCTTTCAGGCACACCAGTCAGTCGCAGAGTAAGTCTCTTTACATAATCCCATATTTCTCAGAGGTTTTGTTCATTCCTTTTGATTCTTTTTTCTCTGTTCTTCTCTGTCTATGTCATTTCAGCAAGCCAGTTTTCAAGCTCTGAGATTATTTCTCCACTTGGTCTATTCTGATGTTCATAATAATGATTGCATTGTGAAATTCTTGTAGTGTGTTTATCAGCTCTATTAGATTGGTTACATTCCTCTCTATACTGGCTATTTTGTCTGTCAGCTTCTGTAATATTTTATCATAATTTTTAGCTTCCTTGCATTGGGTTA
The DNA here is from genome assembly GCF_009828535.3 of Hylobates moloch. NCBI lineage: Eukaryota > Metazoa > Chordata > Mammalia > Primates > Hylobatidae > Hylobates > Hylobates moloch. The sequence goes on from NW_026652276.1 coordinate 194,783,814, forward strand.
CAGTGTACTCCTGTAGCTCAGTGAACTTCATTTCTATGCATATTCTGAATTATATTTCTGTTATTGCAGCCATCTCAGTGTCAGCCTAGTTCCAAACACTTGCTGGAGATTTTATGTGGCTATTTATAAGAAAGATGGCATTCTGACTTTCTGAGTTTTCAGTGATCTTGTGCTGATTCTTTCTTACCTTTGTGGGCTTATCTACCTTCAATCTTTGAAGTTGCTGACCTTTGGATGAGTTTCTTTTCTTTTTATTTTCTTTTATCCCATTTGGTGACATTGAAGGTTTTATTGTGGTATAAGGAAGATTCAGCTGACTGGCTTCATTTCTGGGAGATTTTAGGGGGCCAATCATTAGCTCCAGGCTCCCGGACTATGTGCTGTTACTCTGGGAAACTTGTATTGAGCCCCATCATTTTTTTCTGGCTTCTTGAGGTTTGGAGTCCGCTGCACTGGGGGGACCAAAGTGTGGCAGCTGCAGCAGAGTGCTAGCAGATACAGGGGTGCCTGCCTCCCTGCAGGTGCTTATCACAGTGGTGGAGGCAAGGCAGCCTGGGGGGGAAGCAAGGGTCCCCTCCTGATGATTGTGTGCACTGTTGCACTGGAGGCAGTGTTAGCTTGGGGCAGGGTGCTGGCCAGTGCAGGTCTGGGTGCCTTGTCTGTGCCCTGCAAGCAGGAGTGTCACTCAGGGTGTGGGAAGATCACTCAGGGTGTGGGAAGATCCCCTGATCTCTGCACAATGTTAGAACAAGGGTGAAGTGCTGACAGGGGTGGTGCTTCCTGGCTCTGTGCATCAAGGCTCCATCTGTAATGGTGGTTGGTGGGGGTGGAAGGGCACACTGCACTCACACATTCTGGTGGGGCAAGTGATGCAAAACCCACCCATGCAGATACATGCCAGCAAAATGATGTGGGGAGTTGCCATGGGCTCAAAGAAAGCTAACCAGCTCTCCGCCAATCAGGTGTGGTCCACAGACACAGAAGCTATAGTGTGGGCCCCCAGGGCACCTGAGACTGCCCTGTAAGCAGACATGGCCACGCTGGTGCCCCAAGTGAGGCCAGCAGACCAACCATCAGGTTGGACCAGCCCCATCTGATGTTCAAGACTACCCCACAGAGATCAGATCTGACAGTTCCCCTAGGACTAAAGTCTTATGGGAGTAAGTTGAGCCTAGAAGGATAATTGACCCTGGCCACACTCCACTACAGACTCTCCTGCACCAAAGCCTCTGGTCTCCACATCAGCTGGCTTGCTCCTCCACCACTTAGCTTGACTCCTGGGGCTCCATTCCAGAGAGATATGGGTCAGCAATTGGTCAGGATGGAGGGCCTGTGCTGTGGGCTGAAGCCAGGAGTTCCCTGTCTGGTAACAAGTAGTGGGGGTGTTTAGGACCCATGGGAGACAGGCTGGCCTCCTCTCCTTGCATTGACTGTTGGAGGTATGGATGAGAAGCTTAGGGTCTTTGCTCCTTTGTTAGTCTGAGTGTAGCAAGGATAGTTCCACTGCAGAGACAGTGGCAGAGAGGCTTTCAGTTGCCCCTGGAGGTTCTTTCCAGGGAGTTGCTTAATTGCTACTGGCATAATAGCTCTGGCAGGGGGTGGCTACAGGCCCAGACCTGGAGAACCTGCCCAGTGAGGAAATATGGGAATGGGCACCAATGTTAGAGTCTGGCCATTTTTTCATAGGGCTACTGCAGTATGCTGGGAGTCCACTCCAGTCCCTAGTCACCTCAGATTTTCTAGTACCTGGAAGTGTCACCAGTGAAGGCTGAAAAACCGCAAAGATGGCAGCCTGCCCCTCCCTCTGGAGCTCCCCTCCCTCTGGGAGCTCTGTCCCAGGGATGTACAAACCTGTTGCCAGCCTGAACAGACCTGTAGGAGGTGGCTGGAGACCCCAATTGGCAGGTATCACACAGTGACAAGGAACAAGATCAGGAACTCAATTTTCAAAGTAGTCTGACCACATTTTTGTAGAGAAGCTATGCTGTGCTGGGGATCTACTTCAGTCCCCAGTCACCTTGGACCCTCCAAAGCCTGAAGGGTGAAACAGTTAAGTCACCTAAACAGCACAGATGGTGGCACACCCCAGCACCTGAGAGCTCCATCTCAGAGAGGCCTGAAACCTCTGTCAGCCATAGAATACCGGCAGGGGCAGCCAGAGACCCTGGTTGGGAGGCCCTACCCAATGATGAGGAACGGGATCAGGGACCCATTTAAAACTCATTCTGGCCACATTTATGTAGGGCAGCTGTACTGTGATGGGGTACCACTTCTACCCCCGGTCAGCTTGGATTCTCTAAAGCCCAAAGGCTGGAACAGCTAAGTTGCCCAAACAGCAAAGATGGCGGCCCACCCCTTCCTCTGGAAGCTCCATCCCAAGCAGTTTTCCAAATCTCTGTAGGCTGCAGAATACTGGCAGGAGAGGCTGGAGGCCCCAGATGCGAGGTCCTGCCCAATGAGGAGGAACAGGATCAGGGACTAACTTAAAGAAGCACTGTGGCCATGTTTTTATAGAGAAGCTATGCTGTACTGGGGCATCCCTTCTACCCATGGTTGATTTGGACTCTCCAAAGCCTGAAGGGCAGAACAGATAAGTCACCCAAACTGCAAAGTTGTTAGCCCACCCCAGCCCCTGGGAGTGCCATCTCAGGGGACCTGAAACTTCTGTCAGCCAGAAAATACCAATAGGGGTAGCTGGAGATCCTGGTTGGGAGGCTCCACCCAGTGATGAGGAATGGGATCAGGAACCCACTTAAAAAATCAGGCTGGCAACATTTAATTTTTCCATCTTCCATCCCCAAATTCTATCAGCTTGTTTGAAAAACACACTCCCATGTACTCCAAAACCACAACCAAAATAACTATATAAAACATAAGTACCTAGAAGTTGAAAGGGTAAAGACGTAGGAATACAAAAAAAACAAACAAACTGATACTATTCTTTCTATAATTCTGGAATTTAAACTTATTTTCATTTAATAATTCCCTCAGAAATGTTAAACATAAAACTCTCATCTTTAGCTCTCACAGAATGAAAACATGATTTCCAGTTATGTTATTTCATTATAAAAATGTTATCATAAATAATTAGAATATTTATAAGGCATTTTTAATTTTGTAATTCTAACTCTATGGCCCACAGAGTTTATTATACTGTAATTGAATCTGTATATTGAATTGTACCTATTTTTTCGGTGTGTGTGTACATGTATATGTTGGGACTAGCACTACTGATTGATTCTAAAAACTTCCATTCTATGAAATTTCATTCAGTAAATACTTATTGATATTCTTATGACAGGCCCTGTACCTAGAAAATGATTGAGGAAGTTTCTGTGCCCTCAAAGGAACCAGAATTTATAACAGAAAATTTAGCTTATATAACTTCTCCATTCTGAATTAGACAAATATTTTTAGATACAATAATTACAGTTCTTCCTTTTACTTCCTTTAAACTTTACCAACCTGTGACATTCTAATTTTTAAAATTTTAATAGTTAGCTTTCTACACACCATTTAGGTCATCTGCCTACATCAAAAATGCATCACATTGAACTTTGCTGATTAACGGCATTTATAACCATGGATTGCCACGGCAAATGGTACTTCACTCTTGTCATGCAGTCTGCATGCCCAACAAACAGGCAATGAAGATATAATCATAGGTATCGCCAGGTCCAGATTAGATGGATTAGACAGCATTACGGAATCTTTCCATTGCTTGCATAATACCGTAGGATTGGCTCAAAGTTTAAGCTGAATTTTCTCTATTATTTATAGACATGCTAAAGTGAGAACTGCTTATTAAAAATCTGGAAAAGTGTTTCTATGATACCATGTTTCTCACAGCTCCGGAATACGGCCTTACCAGTAGACGTTTGTATACTAGAACATATTTTAACTGAAAGTGATTCTAGAGAGCATTTAGATTCTCTGCGTCATTTTATTGTAAAAAGAAGGCCTACAGAGAAGAAGAGAGTTTTTTTCCCTCCTCTTTTTAGTGCACTTGCAGCATAGGCAAAGCCAGAATTTGGTCAGCTGGCTCATAATCCAATGGCCTTTTTCCTTGAACTTGTTAAGTAGACATTTAATTTGAATAATTAAGAAAACTCCTTAAAATGTGTCCCTGTGTCACTCCTGAAGGTGCCCTCTTAAACATTAGCAGCTAGACCCTTCTTTTCTAGATTTTTTTTTTTAACAAGTCTCACCCTGTCACCCAGGCTGCACTGGAGTGCAGTGACGTGGTCATAGCTCACTGTAATTGAGCCCAAATTCCTGGGCTCAAGTGATACTCCTGCCTCAGCCTAATGAGTAGCTATTCCTATAGGGATGAGCCACCTTACCCAACTAATTTATTTATTTTTTATAGAGATAGAGTCTTGCCATGTTGACCAGGCTGGTCTTAAACTTCTGGCTTCTAGCAATCCTCCTGCCTTGGCCTCCCAAAATGCTGGGATTAGAGGTGTGAGCCACCGTGCCCGGCCATTTCCAGATATGTTTATGGTACCCATACTTAAGATTGGATGGACTCACAAAATCCAATTCTGAAAATCAGGCAAGTCTCCTGAAGGGAAGTGGAATCTGTTCTTTTAATTCAAGCAAAGCAAACAAGGATCATTACCACATTCCAAGATAATGAGAACATCCAAAGATGATCCCTCAGTTGGTAAGGGATTCCTACCACACAGTTATGTCATCATTTCTCTGCTCATCCCTGCTTGGAAGTGATTTTTCCACTGTCTATGCTAGAGTCTAAAGGAGAGTGCTTTACATCTTTTCAAAGAACTCTTTTAAAAGAATAGCTAAATAGCCACCATAAAAAGTTCTCATATATATGAGGCTTATAAACTTATTTATATGAGAAGCCTTAAAGAATAACTTTCCATCATGTTTTACATAGACTTCTCAAAAAGTAAAAAAGAGAAAGATGAATTTTAAAGAACAGGTACAAAGGAAAACAGTTAAAATCCCATGAACAAATAGAATAACATTAGATCTTTTTTCAAGTATAGTTTTATATAAAATGTGAAGATATGAGGGAAATGATCTGTTAAAACTTGATATCAGATAATTAGAACCATTAGAGGAGATGTGATAAATACACACTGTCACTACTTCTACCTGGTTGTAAAGATTTTAAATTTAGGAATGGCCTATTTCCTTTCCCCAGGAGGCTAATCAGAATTTAAATCAGGGTAGGGAAGGTTCATCACAAATTTTTTGATCCAGAACTTCCCCAGACATGGGGTAAAGCGCCTGAAAATTATTTTCTAGCCTACTTGGAATGTGAAATTTTCTTCTACTCTTCAAACAGTGGAAATTATAATCATTGCAGTAAGGAAGGAGGATTAACCATCTCATATTACATAATTATAGGTTAAGTATTCTCAGCATAGGTGAAATGAAAATAAAATATGAATAAAGTTAATTTGCCCATTCTAAGATTCAGAAGTGGCATATCAATCTTTGTTTCCAAGGTTCAAACCACTACAATCATCATAGCATACATGGTCTGTGGTTCAACAATGCAAGTTTCAGAAATGAAACCAGAATATACGGAATCATTTTGTTCTGCTCCATGTGTCTAGATGTTACTCATTCATCCTTTCCTGAAACTTGAGGCATTTGGAAGCCAGGTAGGTGAATTTACTTTCCACATCATCCCTATGAGCTTTTGTCTAAATTATCTGGCTACACAAAAGATCAGCTTGAAACTTATTGCTCACCTCTTCAATGGTTTGATGGAACAGCAAGGAATATCGTTAAAGACAATGAGGCATCAACTCCTTTAATTATTCTCTCTTAAGAATCTGCCATTTCAGACCATCTATTTCAGATTTGGAATTGCGACATTTTAACCTCCTCTTGATTAAAGGTTTCTATATCCATCTCAAAGAATGCTTACCTCTATGTGGTTTCTCACAAATGGCTTAACCTTTCTGCATCTCAGTTTCATCCGTTATAAAATAGAGGTAATTACAGTGGGCTCTATTTGCCCAGGATGTAGCAGGCATGCTCCATGCATGGACCCCCTATAAGGTCTTTATGTAGAAGTTCTTTATAGAGTTTGAAATATGTTATAAGAACAAAGACAGAACTGAAAATAGAATAGGGACTAAAAGCAATGTAGGACTCAAAAAAGTGCAAAGTTGAATGCTGGTGTTCTAGAGTCATTTGGCATTAATTCTGCCTTTTACACATTTAATTCACCTACCTTAAAAAAAAAAAAACAACTAAAGAGTCATGCACAATAGGCAAATAGAACTTTACAACTAGTATAAATTAAAACTCACAAAATGTTTCATCAAGCTTACAAGTAACATAATATTTTTAACAGTTATAAAAACACAAAGTTGAGAACTGATATGATTTTAGTTTTCAAAGATATTTTTCAAAGTTAAATAAAGGATGTGAGATACTGATATTAAAATAAAGATGTGAATTATCTCATGATTTCTCCATTACGGATAAAAACAGCCAGTACTTGCAAAAACTTTTGTATTCGTTTTTCAGTAATTTTAATTTTGAATGGTATCTATGCTTCCATTTTGAATTATATAATTTTTGTTTTATCATTAAAAGTACTTTTATCCAATTTGCTTTATAAATCATTAGTGATTAAGGATTTGTCTATATAAAAAGTATTTTGAAAATGTTTCTCAGACAATATAGATAATAAGTAGCCAATATATTTCCATAATCATGAATATGTCCTTGAAGAAAATTTTTCTTTTCCTGTATTAGAAGAACTATGCAGAACTATTACTAGTAGCATGCTATTGAAATGTGCTCCATATTCAGACATTAGTTCAATATTATTGATAAACACCAAGGAACATTTTTATATCTTCAGGGTTTTTGACCCCAGTATTCACTATTTACCCAAATCTTGGCAACCTTAGATTGTCACATCTATAGCTAACCATTGGTTGAATAGAAAGGCTTATCCATTAATTTAAAAATAAATATACTTAAAAATCTTATCACATGATAATATCTCCTTGCTCTAGATAAAATAACAAGGCCAAGGTAGAGCAGTATATGTTGACTCTATGTCAATAGATTAGGACTTTATTAATCTTCCAATAAGTGGCCAAATGAGTTTAATTTAAAATTTAATTTAAAAATACATATATTTAAAAATACTTTCACATGATAATATGTCCTTGCTCTAGGTAAAATAACAAGGCCAAGGTAAAGCAGTAGACATTGATTCTATGTCAATAGATTAGGACTTTATTAATCAAAGTTCTCACTTATTTTATGTGAAACAGGTTGTAGTGGAAAGAAGCTGTTCACTAAATTATTACTGACTTGCCTATTATTTTTAATAGGCTTAGAAAATCAAATCAGATTCTTATAGAATTTTGACAGGAAGAAAGTATTTGCCAATAAATAAACCCTAGACTATGAAGTAATATTATTCTTTAGTTTGGTTGATAAGACAAAATTCTAGTATCTTTACATTATAGAACCATATAATTCCTAAATGTCCAATAACCCAAGAACTACTATGCTTAGAAGGAAATGTAAAGATATTAGATATTGTGCACATAAAAGTAAATAACACGGTTAATATTGTCCAACTTTAAAAACAGTAAAATTATTTACTTTGAAGCAAAGGTCTGTAACTTTTCTTAGAAACATTGTAATAGTATCAAATACTTTTATAAATGTTTAAAGGAAGAGTAAAGGAGAAATCCATAATCTTTAATACGGTGGTCAAGAAACTAACTTCTCCAGTGAGAATGGTGGGCCAACATCTTGGAATTATTTCACACTAAATGAACAAAAATCATCAAAAACAAGGCTACACCTATGTCTAATTATCAAAACAATTAACATAATTTAACTCATAAGCAGTATTTATTTCACGCTTTCAGTTATACTTAGTCACAATAATTGATAGATGCTGGCTACCTTTCCTATATTAAAACAGTGCCCTGACCTGGTATCAACATAATAGATTATATGTGTTGTTTCATAGGTATCAATGATAGCTTTAGCCTGATTTGAAAACACCTCATTTCAGTTATCCCTCAAAACAAGGGCTTAGGTGAATAATTAAAATGTAAGATTAAATCTCAAACATAAGAGCCGGAATGGCAAAGAGGTTTTATTTTCATACAAAGTACAATGACAGATAGTTGCTACTTTGAGTACCATTGAGAAAAAATGTAAGCACAAATCCAACTCAGTAGGAAAAATATTTTAATGGAATCTTACATAATAGTAGGAAACAGGGAATGCAGTCTACATAGATGCTGGTGACATTGGATTTAATTTATTTTTATTCAGCACCTAGTATGTGGAAGACTCCACGCACACGACTGCAACAGATACAAAGATAAGTTGGTTGCAACTCTTGACTTCAAAGAAGGCAGCAGAGTGAGGAGGATGAAAGAGGCAAAACAAACCATATTGCACTGAATGATAAAAGTGACATATGAAGGGTACAGATAAAGTGTTAATTGGGAGTTTGGAGAAAGGAGATTATTTTAGTTCAAAGAAGTTTTTCATAAAGATTCATAGTGGAGATGGTAAAAGATTTTACAAATACTGTTTGGAGGTTAAGAATGAGTCCTATATCGGCTGGATATGGTGGCTCACACCTGTAATCCCAGCACTGTGGGAGGCTGAGGTGGGTGGATCATTTTAGGTCACGAGTTCAAGCCCAGCCTGGCCAACATGGTGAAACCCTGTCTCTACTAAAAATATGATAAATTAACTGGGCATGGTAGCACATTCCTGTAATCTCAGGTACTGGGGAGGCTGAGGCAGGAGAATCACTTGAACCTGGGAGGCAGAGGTTACAGTGAGCCGAGCTTGCACCACTGCACTCCACACTCCAGCCGGGTGATAGAGTGGGGCTCCACCCCCCAGCCCCAATACACCAAAAAAGAAAGGAAGGAAGGAAGGAAGGAAGGAAGGAAGGAAGGAAGGAAGGAAAAAGAAAGAAAGAAAGAAAGTCCTGTACCTGCCTGAACTCTGAACTGAAGAGCCTGTAAGTTTATCAAATAAGTTCACATTTTTTAACATCTAAGTTTAGCAAGTACATAGTTCAGTGTAATTGAAACTTGCCCTAATTTCTGTTTATTTAATAACTATTCTCTGACATTCTAGATTTCATTTTTCTGTTTCTGTTTATTATTCCCCAATAAGGATATGGTATGTTCTCTTTCCTTCCCCTACAAATTGCTAAATTTGCAGCAGAAGACCAAGAGTTAAGGATTTAATTGATATTTTGAATCTGTCATGCAACCACTCACTTGGACTCTCAGGCCTCTTGGTCCTATTTCAAGAGTGGCCTGGCCCACATAAGCCATAATATAGTTTGTAAATTGTCCAATTTAGCTGTTCAGCTGCTGTAGTCTGAAGTAAAAAATATGTAAGTAGGTCAGCTCTAAAATTAATTCAGCCTAACTTTGCCTGAAAACACTAAGAATATTACCATCATGAGGGCCAAAATATCGCCTCCAAGCAGACTGAAACCATCCCTGGAGAACAATTGCCCAAGATGACAGCTCCATGACATGTTCACTCTATTGCCATGTCTGCAGCTCTTGATTACAACCTAGGATGCTTGGATCCTGCTTACCAGAAAAGAAAGGTGTTAGCTTTAACTGATGTGCAAGTGAGAATAGGCTGATAAAATGAAGCACAGCTAAATAATAATCACAAGTAACATTTATCGAGCATCTTTAATTTACCAGATGCTCATTTAATCTATTTACAATTCTATAGGAGAGAAGTTATTATTATGCTGCTTTACAGATATAGAAACTGGGTCTGGATCACAGGTAGAGCTGGAACTTGACCCATAGTCTCAAAATTCTGTGCCTTGAATTGCCACATCATACTACTTTTGCACATATGTTACTTTCCTCTGTGTATATTCCTCACTGATTAAGCACCTACTATGTGTCAGTCACCATGCTAGAGAGTATGAATATAAGATGAGGGATGAACAGTGTTATTGACTGAATTGTCCCCCACACCCCATCCAAATTTGTATGTTGAAGCCCCATCCTTTAATGAACTGTGTATTTGGAGATAGGGTTTTCAAGGAGATAATTAAGGTTAAATGAGTTCATAAGAGTAGGACCCTAATCCAATAAGGCTGGTGTCCTTATAAAAAGCAGAAAACATACCAGAAGTGCGTGCACACAGACAACAGCCCATGTGGGGACACAATGAGTAACAGTCATCTACAAGCCAAGAAGAGAGGCCTCACCAGATACCAACCCTGCCAGAACCTTGATCTTGGACTTTCAGCCTCCATAACTGTACAATAATAAATTTCTGTAGTTTAAGCCACTCAGACTTATAATTTCATTATGGCAGCCCTAGCAGACTAATACAGAGATACGTGCATTAAGAATATGAAAAGAACGAATAGATGTATAAATTAAACATTTGAGGAGAATAAATTTCAACTTCAATTAAAGTGTAAAGCTGAGTTATAAAGTGTAATTCTTAGAGAATATACAGTTTCTTTATTTTTGTCTATAGCTGATCTGCTCTCCTTCAAGAGGCCCCATCTGTGGTTTCTTGGGAGAAGCATTAACTGATGGTCCAATCCAATTTAAAACTTAGTCCAAAATAACAAGTGAAAAAATATATTTTGGTAATATTCAGTAACTCCAGGAAGCTGTTTTCAATCTCTCAGATTTCTCACCCTTTTGTACCACCTCCCAGGTTCCTCTCCAATACAGCAAGTGGGTGTGGGATAAGGGTGACAGGGATAGAGGAAGTTCGTTTAGTGAAGAAGTCTGGATCCTCCAGTCTCCCATTAATGTTTCCAATTGCTTGCTTTCTGGGTGCTCTGTGGTCCTTCAACACCGGAATCTGAGCAAGGAAATTGTGAACCATTCTTTCAGCCTCTACAATGTGCCAGTATTATTCCCCTAGCAGGTTCAGCTTCACATTCACTCATATCATTGCTATAAATGCTAAGCTGAGTACCAGCCTAGGTGGTCCAGCACAGAAACACTCTACTACACTGCCAAGTTTTGGCAAGCTGCCAGTCAGACTCTTAGCTACCCTGGGGCCTATAATAGACAGGAAAAGGTAAGAGTGAATTGGAAATATAAAATTTCAGGCTGTGCTTTTAAAATTTTAACACTCCGCTGTTATGGCTGAGTCCAAGCCAGGATGGTACAAGGAAAAGTATGAGAGGGCCCCCATACCCCGGGTCCCAAATGGGGATGGGGTTGGGGGACAGGGGCAAAATCTCATTCTGCTCCCAGTGATATCTTTACTCACAGAAATAATAAATCTGTTCATCACATTCTCCCATCTCTGTTTTTCCTGCAACATTTCTACAGGACCAGAAAGGGACAGGCTTTTTCTCTATCCTCTTTCTATCTAGAACCCTTATGGAAAAGTCTATGGATGAGGCTCCCAAGTCTACGCTAACAATAGATATAATGGAATTTGAACATTGAATTCCCAATCACTGAAAAACCAAACAATTAACTTACTGAAAATTCTGTTCTTGAATACTTAATAGTACTTTAAGACTTCTTCCGAAGTCTTAATCTACATCAAACTAGAAGGATCTCTTCAATGGAACGTAGTCCAGAAAAGCAAAAGAGAAAGCCACATAAATTATGTTCAACATACAGATTCTATCACACTTTTAGTTTGCTAGAAAGATAGACGTAAATGATTAATTCTGTCTTTAAAATGCTTTCTGGAAGAAATAACATTTGAGTTTAACCTAGAAGGAAGAAACAAATATTTGTTAAAATATTTTAGGAGTGGCTCATTTGCAAAATGCACCACCAATGGTTCCTTTCTAAACTAGACATGTTTTATATCATCGGATAATAAGCAGCCACACCAACAGGAAAACCTGAGACTTACGGATCACACCCAATAAATACAAAATAGTTAAAACTGTTTCATTAGTTCACAAATACTATAAAGAACATATTGCATCATAGGAATTATGCCAAGTGTTATCAAAAAGAAAAGTTACACTCTCTGCTGTCAAGCAATACACAAGCCTATTATTGAAGATGTTTAGCTTTCAGTGGGACAAACATATTTCAGAAGAAATGTGGAGTTGTCATCACCAAGTAGTGTTAAAAATAATTTTCCAAATGATGAAAGTTAAACATTTCTTAGCAAAATCAGGACTAATCCTTGTATTAGTGTCCCATCTATCCAGCTGTACAGGGTCGCAGAAGCAGCACAGATAGCAACTTGCATACATTTCATAAGAAGAAAGACAGGCCAGGCGCAGTGGCTCACGCCTATAATCCCAGCGCTTTGGGAGGCTGAGGGGGGCAGATCACGAGGTCAGGAGATCGAGACCATCCTGGGTAACACGGTGAAACCCCGTCTCTACTAAAACATACAAAAAAAGTAGTCGGGTGTGGTGGCAGGTGCCTGTAGTCCCAGCTCTCAGGAAGCTGAGGCAGGAGAATGGCGTGAACTCGGGAGGCGGAACTTGCAGTGAGCGGAGATCGCTGGACAAAAATAAAAAGAAGAAAGATGCCAAAAAGGGTGACCAAATATATCCATAGGAAAGTTAATTGAAACATTATACGCAGACTAGGATATATGTTGGTACAAAGATGATTATTGTAAATATATTTAGAAAGATCGATGAGACTTAATTGCCTGTCCAATAGGTATGTTTAAGTTTATAAGAAAGAATTTACCTCCTCGTTATTCTTAAATTTTATAGCACTTTAAGAAAAGTTCACAAAATATAATTCTGAAAATATATAAGCATAGAATCATGATTTATAGAGTAAGGAATCTTTTTTATTTCTTTAACCCAGAGGTCCACAACTTTTTTGGCACCAGAGACCAGTTCCGTGGAAGACAATTTTTCCATATATGGACGCAGGACAGGGTGGTAATAGTTTCGGGATGAAACTGTTCCACCTCAGATCATCAGGTGAAGGGGAAGCAAGGCATGTCTTACATGGTGGCAGGAAAGACAGAGCATAGGGGAAACTGCCACTTTTAAAACCATCAGATCTCATGAGAACTTCCTCACTATCATGAGAACAGCATGGGTGAAACCGCCCTTGTGATCCAATCGCCTCCCACCAGAGTTCTCCCTCAGTACTCAATATGTGGAAAGTGCAATGAAATTTGGGTGGGGACACAGAGCCAAACCATATCACAGAGGGACCACAACTGTATCATTCAGGGTTCTCTAGAGGGACAGGACTAGTAGGATAGATGTACATATGAAGGGAAGTTTATTAAGGAGTGTTGACTCACATGATCACAAGGTGAAGTCCCACAATAGGCCTTCTGCAAACTGAGGAGCAAGGAAGCCAGTTCGAGTCTCAAAATCTCAAAAGCAGGGAAGCCAACAGTGCAGCCTTCAGTCTGTGGCTGAAGGCCTGGGAGCCCCTGGCAAACAACTGGTATAAGTCCAAGAGTCCAAAAACTGAAGAACTTGGAGTCTGATGTTCGAGGGCAGGGAGCATCCAGCACAAGAGAAAGATGAAGGCCGGAAGACTCAGCCAGTCAAATCCTTCCAACTTCTGCCAGCTTTATTCTAGACATGCTGGCAACTGATTAGATGGTGTCCACCCAAATTGCGGGTGGGTCTGTGTCTCTCAGTCCACTGACTCAAGTGTTAATCTCCTTTGGCAATACCCTCACAGATGCAACCAGGAACAATACTTTACATCCTTCATTCCAATCAAGTTGACACTCAGTATTAACTGTCACAATGGCTATACTTATAGTCTTCATGACTTATCATACTGTCCACTAATGCCAATAAAAGTAGGACTTTCTCTAAACACATCTTGAATGTGTATACATCAATGTCTTGATGAAAGTAGAGTTCAGTACATGTATACTTTGAACATAGAAAGGTGGCTTCAAAATTATACATAAATAGATCTTAAGGGCAGCAATCTGGCTAAGCCAGGAAACTTGTCAGGAAACCACATTTGCAGAGCAAGTGTACTGCTTTTATTTAGATTGTATATTATATTCAATAAAATGGCAATATTTTGTAGGATTTTATTTAGCCTTTATATAAGTATGGCAAAGCATAAGTCCTTCACATGAAAAAATATTATTTTTATTACGATATAGTTAGAAATATTGCTGGTAATTAACATAAATTCTGTCTCTTCCAAGCCATTCTATGGTAATGCCTCTGTAGACACACAAAATCACATGTAGATAGCTCTCATGTCTCTCATTCTAACCCTTTCCTAAACTTGAGTTATATATTTACCTTCATTCTCAAAGGCAAATTAAAACTACTATGTCCAAAATTGTATCTATAATTTACCACACTGTCCCCAAAGGTTTTTCTCTTCAACATTTTCTATTTCAGTTGATGGCACTACCAGCTAGCCAGTCAACAGACTATGTTCATTATTAATGCTTTCTTTGTCCCCATCTTCAATTATTAATACCTCTGTCAGCATCCATTCAGCCATTCAGACCAGAAGTGTGGGGTGGGCTAATGTCCAATATCCCATCTATTTAGCTAGTAAGGAAGTGTTAGTAGCACTGGAGACAGTTCTTCCTCACCCCTGAGCCAATCAATCACCGAGGCCTGTAGATGTTACCACCTGAAAAGTATCTTGGTTGTATTCTCTCAGGTGGTGAATGAGTAAGTTCAAACTGGGCTTTGTGTAAACCTGAATAGTTGGAAAATTAATGAAATAGGAAAATAGAGTGTTGGTAATAGGGATAGTTTGCAGCATGCAAAGGCAGAATGGGGATGCCGCTCAAATAACCAAAACGGAAATATTGATGAGCAATAAGATCCTAGAAGTGGTTCATCAGGGAAATGCTAAGTCCCTCAAATTAGGTATAAGACCTGAATGAGTCACGAATAGAAGACAACAATGTTAAGCCTCTGTGCCATAAGCCTAGGATCTTATAACTGTCCCCTCACTAAGGACAAGATTAGTTAAAGGATCAGAGGCAGTACTAAACAAACATCTATACATATACATACATACATACATTCAAAAATAAGCAAACAAATCAGCCATATATAGCAATATAAAAAAATAGCAATAGCCATCAGCTATTTGTCTTCTTCAGTGCACGAACTCTGAAATCCAACTTCTTAAGTTCTAATTTAAGCTCCACCATATAATGTATAATCTTGGACAAGTAAGCTACTCTGAGTCTCATCTGTAAAACAAAAATAATAGCACCATCTATACAATAAGATTTTTGAAAGGCTTAAGTAACTCCAGGAGCTTTTGGAACAATATTTTAGCACATAATTATCACTCAATAAAGAAAATATTTTATTATTACCATTATTACTTGTTGAAACACAATGTAATACAATGTTTAACTGGAACTAATTTCTTCTAAAATGCCAATCTATATTTTTTTTTCTCTCATCACTATATAGATGACAATCTAATCTGCAGTTTAGGTCCAAAGAGCTCACCTTTGCCTTACTTACTTTTGTTTCCTATTTGGACATCTCCACTTAAATGGCCTTTTTTACATTTTACACATCTATGACTTAATACATCATCTTCTCTTAGTTACGTTATGCAGCAATATCCTCAACAAATAGTGGTGAGCCTTGAATGAAGAGACTCCAAACGG
The DNA here is from genome assembly GCF_009828535.3 of Hylobates moloch. Taxonomy (NCBI): domain Eukaryota; kingdom Metazoa; phylum Chordata; class Mammalia; order Primates; family Hylobatidae; genus Hylobates; species Hylobates moloch. The sequence continues at coordinate 194,799,387 of NW_026652276.1, forward strand.
ATGCAAGACAGTGTTCCTCCCTTTAAGGTAAGTATAACTCTATTCTTCTCAACTAGGTTATAAACTCCTTAAGAATTTAGTACACTTTTATTTTTAATATTGTAAGGCTGGGTGTCTCATCATATATGAAATTTATATGTTGGGGTTGGGGAAGGAAAGATGGTTCTCTCATTTTCTCAACAAGAGTTTTGCCAGAAAAATACTTTTGTATTCATGACCAAGTCTTCCTACCTAGAACCTCCCTTAAGAGATAAATTATCATGGAGTCCTTAAGGGTAGCCTCCCTCAGAAAAGCAGGCAAGCAGCCAATTATCTAGAGAAAAATTATTTGAGACCCTCTTTTTTTTTTTTTTTTTTGAGATGGAGTCTCAGTCTGTCGCCCAGGCTGGAGTGCAGTGGCGCGATCTCAGCTCACTGCAACCTCCGCCTCCTGGATTCAAGCGATTCTCCTGCCTCAGCCTCCCAAGTAGCTGGGACTATAGGTGCATGCCACCACACCTGGCTAATTTTTTGTATTTTTAGTAGAGACAGAGTCTCACCATGTTAGCCAGGATAGTCTCGATCTCCTGATCTCATGATCTGCCCACCTTGGCCTCCCAAAGTGCTGGGATTTATTTGAGACTTTTAAAAGGAAAAGTTACCTTCCTCCAAGAGGTTTGTACCCAGATAGTTATCAGTCTGGAATCATCCTTAACCCAACATTCCTCGGATCCAGTAGCATGTTGGAAATACTGACAAAGCTGAGATAAAGGGCTCCAGATCCCCTGGAAGGAAATTGAATTGTCATGACTTTAAGAAGCTCAGCAGACAACTGGAGCAGCTGATAGTGGTGCTGCAGTGGAGCTGTCCATTGCTCAGTTTGAAGATGGCCAAGCATCAGAGCAGTACCAGGATACAGTAAGAGGCAATGACAGTGTCCTCATCAGGCGCCTCCACCCCACACACATCCCCACCTCCTGTGCATATGAAGCACAGTGGTAGTCAATGGGGAGGAGTGATGGGCTGTGAGGGAAGGAAAAGATAGTGCCTGAATCCAGGTGATAGAGGAAGACCTAATCCAAGGCAAGGGTGATGGGAATGATTACAGCTTGGCAGTTATAGACTGCTTTTTCACAAAAAGTAAAGGACCTGAAAATCAAAGATATTGATGGTGAAAGAGTGGAAGGGTAACAAAAGTTGACTAAGAAATCCATTTCCAGACATGGAGAAACCAAGAGTCAAATGATAAATAGAGGGATATAGAGGTGTGGGCCGAAGAGAGAGATGAGATTTTTAGGAGAGTGCCTGTAGATAATAATACTTTTAGTAAAGCACCAGAGACTTGGGTAGCAAAGTGAGTGGTGATATAATGCAAGCACTGCTGTCTGTATGCCTATTTGAAGATGTGATTCAAGGAAAGACTGGCATTAGCAAAATTATTAAAGAAGTTATTTCAGTGTTTCATCATTCATTTTGAAATTTCTATTTCCTTACACTATCATGAGATTATCAAATGCCTTTGACTGTTTCCTCTGCTTGAAAGATCTTCCCTCAGATGTTTCATTTCCTGGTTTCCTTCAGCCTTTCCCATGAGATAATCCTCCCTTCTGGGAAACACACACATACACACACACACACACACTTTTTACCCCCTACTTCGAATTATTTTTCTCCTTAACACATGCCAATATTTAATACACTATATGCATTTTAGCATTTGTCATTGTTTATTGTCTGTCTTTCCTATTAGAATTTAAGCTCTATGAGGACCGGGATTTTTGTCTGTCTTACTAACTACTCTATCCTCACACCAAGGATCAGTTCCTGATGCATTATATGGGTTCTATAAATATTTGTTGAATGGCTAATTCAATTACTAGATATGCCGTTTATCATTTCAAATGGCTGGACTCCTTTATGAGAGATTTTCATGCTCCCAAGCCACCACTGGGGAACTCCATCCAGTGACTCTTGTCTTAAATGATTCCTGATTCACTTCCCTGCTACACTGAAAACCACCTGTCCTGTGTTCCTTTCTCCTGAAATTTTTGTAGATGATTAGGAATTATTCTGAAAATTATCTGTGTAAATATAGATGGCTAAAATAAATGTATAGCATAAAGCGGACACTATTTTCCATTGTTGGGGCCCTCAGTGACTCATCCCAAATAATAAAAAATGTGAAAACTTCAAGAAATGTGACAGCCATGGTAGGTGCCAAGATGGCCGAATAGGAACAGCTCCGGTCTACAGCTCCCAGTGTGAGCGACGCAGCAGACAGGTGATTTCTGCATTTCCATCTGAGGTACCGGGTTCATCTCACTAGGGAGTGCCAGACAGTGAGTGCAGGACAGTGGGTGCAGCGCACCCTGCGCGAGCCGAAGCAGGGCGAGCCATTACCTCACTCGGGAAGTGCAAGGGATCAGGGAGTTCCCTTTCCTAGTCAAAGAAAGGGGTGACAGACAGCACCTGGAAAATTGGGTCACTCCCATCCTAATACTGTGCTTTTCCAATGGGCTTAAAAAACGGCACACCAGGAAATCATATCCCACACCTGGCTCTGAGGGTCCTATGCCCATGGAGTCTCACTGATTGCTAGCACAACAGTCTCAGATCAAACTGCAAGGCAGCAGGGAGGCTGGGGGAGGGGCGCCTGCCATTGCCCAGGCTTGCTTAAGTAAACAAAGCAGCCAGGAAGCTCGAACTGGGTGGACCCCACCACAGCTCAAGGAGGCCTGCCTGCCTCTGTAGGCTCCACCTCTGGGGGCAGGGTACAGACAAACAAAAAGACAGCAGTAACCTCTGCAGACTTAAATGTCTCTGTCTGACAGCTTTGAAGAGAGTAGTGGTTCTCCCAGCATGCAGCTGGAGATCTGAGAACAGGCAGACTGCCTCCTCAAGTGGGTCCCTGACCCCCGAGCAGCCTAACTGGGAGGCACCCCCTAGTAGGGGCAGAGTGACACCTCACAGCCAGGTACTCCTCTGAGACAAAACTTCCAGAGGAATGATCAGGCAGCAGCATTTGCAGTTCACAAAAATCTGCTGTTCTGCAGCCACTGCTGCTGATAACCAGGCAAACAGGGTCTGGAGTGGACCTCTAGCAAACTCCAACAGACCTGCAGCTGAGGGTCCTGTCTGTTAGAAGGAAAACTAACAAACAGAGAGGACATCCACACCAAAATCCCATCTGTATGTCACCATCATCAAAGACCAAAAGTAGATAAAACCACAAAGATGGGGAAAAAACAGAGCAGAAAAACTGGAAACTCTAAAAGGCAGAGTGCCTCTCCTCCTCCAAAGGAACACAGTTCCTCACCAGCAATGGAACAAAGCTGGACAGAGAATGACTTTGATGAGTTGAGAGAAGAAGGCTTCAGACGATCAAACTACTCCAAGTTACAGGAGGAAATTCAAACCAATGGCAAAGAAGTTAAAAACTTCAAAAAAAAATTAGATGAATGTATAACTAGAATAATCAATGCAGAGAAGTGCTTAAAGGAGCTGATGAAGCTGAAAGCCAAGACACGAGAACTATGTGAAGAATGCAGAAGCCTCAGGAGCCGACACGATCAACTGGAAGAAAGGGTATCAGTGATGGAAGATGAAATGAATGAAATGAAGCAATAAGGGAAGTTTAGAGAAAAAAGAATAAAAAGAAACGAACAAAGCCTCCAAGAAATATGGAACTATGTGAAAAGACGAAATCTACGTCTGATTGGTGTACCTGAAAGTGACGGGGAGAATGGAACCAAGTTGGAAAACACTCTGCAGTATATCATCCAGGAGAACTTCCCCAATCTAGCAAGGCAGGCCAACATTCAGATTCAGGAAATACAGAGAACGCCACAAAGATACTCCTCGAGAAGAGCAACTCCAAGACACAAAATTGTCAGATACACTAAAGGTGAAACGAAGGAAAGAATGTTAAGCGCAGCCAGAGAGAAAGGTCCGGTTACCCACAAAGAGAAGCCCATCAGACTAACAGCGGATCTCTCGGCAGAAACTCTATAAGCCAGAAGAGAGTGGGGCCAATATTCAACATTCTTAAAGAAAAGAATTTTCAAACCAGAATTTCATATCCAGCCAAACTAAGCTTCATAAGTGAAGGATGAATAAAATACTTTACAGACAGGCAAATGCTGAGAGATTTTGTCACCACCAGGCCTGCCCTAAAAGAGCTCCTGAAGGAAGCACTAAACATCAAAAGGAACAACCAGTACCAGCCACTGCAAAAACATGCCAAACTGTAAAGACCATCAAGGCTAGGAAGAAACTGCATCAACTAACGAGCAAAATAACCAGCTAACATCATAATGACAGGATCAGATTTGCACATAACAATATTAACTTTAAATGTAAATGGGCTAAATGCTCCAATTAAAAGACACAGACTGGCAAATTGGATAAAGAGTCAAGACCCATCAGTGTGCTGTATTCAGGAAACCCATACCACATGCAGAGGTACACATAGGCTCAAAATAAAGGGATGGAGGAAGATCTACCAAGCAAATGGAAAACAAAAAAAGGCAGGGGTTGCAATCCTAGTCTCTGATAAAATAGACTTTAAACCAACAATGATCAAAAGAGACAAAGAAGGCCATTACATAAGGGTAAAGGGATCAATTCAACAAGAAGAGCTAACTATCCTAAATATATATGCACCCAATACAGGAGCACCCAGATTCATAAAGCAAGTCCTGAGTGACCTACAAAGAGACTTAGACTCCCACACAATAATAATGGGAGACTTTAACACCCCACTGTCAACATTAGACGGATCAACGAGACAGACAGTTAATAAGGATACCCAGGAATTGAACTCAGCTCTGCACCAAGTGGACCTAATAGACATCTACAGAACTCTCCACCACAAATCAACAGAATATACATTTTTTTCAGCACCACACCACACCTATTCCAAAACTGACCACATAGTCAGAAGTAAAGCTCTCCTCAGCAAATGTAAAAGAACAGAAATTACAACAAACTGTCTCTCAGACGACAGTGCAATCAAACTAGAACTCAGGATTAAGAAACTCACTCAAAACCGCTCAACTATATGGAAACTGAACAACCTGCTCCTGAATGACTACTGGGTAAATAACAAAATGAAGGCATAAATAAAGATGTTCTTTGAAACCAATGAGAACAAAGACACAACATACCAGAATCTCTGGGACACATTCAAAGCAGTGTGTAGAGGGAAATTTATAGCACTAAATGCCCACAAGAGAAAGCAGGAAAGATACAAAATTGACACCCTAACATCACAATTAAAAGAATTAGAAAAGCAAGTGCAAACACATTCAAAAGCTAGCAGAAGGCAAGAAATAACTAAAATCAGAGCAGAACTGAAGGAAATAGAGACACAAAAAACCCTTCAAAAAATTAAGGAATCCACTTGTCAATTTTGGCTTTTGTTGCCATTGCTTTTGGTGTTTTAGACATGAAGTCCTTGCCCACGCCTATGTCCTGAATGGTATTGCCTAGGTTTTCTTCTAGGGTTTTTATGGTTTTAGGTCTAACATGTAAGTCTTTAATCCATCTTGAATTAATTTTTGTACAAGGTGTAAGGAAGGGATCCAGTTTCAGCTTTCTACATATGGCTAGCCAGTTTTCCCAGCACCATTTATTAAATAGGGAATCCTTTTCCCATTGCTTGTTTTTGTCAGGTTTGTCAAAGATCAGATAGTTGTAGATATGCGGCATTATTTCTGAGGGCTCTGTTCTGATCCATTGATCTATGTCTCTGTTGTGGTACAAGTACCATGCTGTTTTGGTTACTGTAGCCTTGTAGTATAGTTTGAAGTCAGGTAGCATGATGCCTCCAGCTTTGTTCTTTTGGCTTAGGATTGACTTGGCGATGCAGGCTCTTTTTTAGTTCCATATGAACTTTAAAGTAGTTTTTTTTCCAATTCTGTGAAGAAAGTCATTGGTAGCTTGATGGGGATGGCATTGAATCTATAAATTACCTTGGGCAGTATGGCCATTTTCACGATATTGATTCTTCCAACCCATAAGCATGGAATGTTCTTTCATTTGTTTGTATCCTCTTTTATTTCATTGAGCAGTGGTTTGTAGTTCTCCTTGAGGAGGTCCTTCACATCCCTTGTAAGTTGGATTCCTAGGATCTAATTAAACTAAAGAGCTTCTGCACAGCAAAAGAAACTACCATCAGAGTGAACAGGCAACCCACAAAATGGGAGAAAATTTTCACAACCTACTCATCTGACAAAAGGCTAATATCCAGAGTCTACAATGAACTCAAACAAATTCACAAGAAACAAACAAACAACCCCATCAAAAAGTGGGCAAAGGACATGAACAGACACTTCTCAAAAGAAGACATTGATGCAGCCAAAAAACACATGAAAAAAGGCTCATCATCACTGGCCATCAGAGAAATGCAAATCAAAACCATAATGAGATACCATCTCACACCAGTTAGAATGGCCATCATTAAAAAGTCAGGAAACAACAGGTGCTGGAGAGGATGTGGAGAAATAGGAACACTTTTACACTGTTGGTGGGACTGTAAACTAGTTCAACCATTGTGGAAGTCAGTGTGGTGATTCCTCAGGGATCTAGAACTAGAAATACCATTGGACCCAGCCATCCCTTTACTGGGTATATACCCAAAGGATTATAAATCATGCTGCTATAAAGATACATGTACACGTATGTTTATTGCGGCACTATTCACAATAGCAAAGACTTGGAACCAACCCAAATGTCCAACAACGATAGACTGGATTAAGAAAATGTGGCACATATACACCATGGAATACTATGCAGCCATAAAAAAGGATGAGTTCATGTCCTTTGTAGGGACATGGATGAAACTGGAAATCATCATTCTCAGTAAACTATCAACAAGGACAAAAATCCAAACACCGCATGTTCTCACTCATAGGTGGGAATTGAACAATGAGAACACATGGACACAGGAAGGGGAACATCACACTCCAGGACTGTTGTGGGGTGGGGGGAGGGGGGAGGGATAGCATTAGGAGATATACCTAATGCTAAATGATGAGTTAATAGGTGCAGCACACCAACATGGCACATGGATACATATGTAACAAACCTGCACATTGTGCACATGTACCCTAAAACTTAAAGTATAATAATAATAAAAAAACTAATTAAAAAAAAAAAAAGAAATGTGACAGTCATGTGAAGGAAAATTTTAGGGCCAGAGAGTGCCAAACATACATTGTAGAAAGCTGACTTTGCCTTCTATGTCTAGGTTAAACCCTAGGTCTTAGAATGTATCACCTTGGAATAAAGCTGATGTGTTGTAAAAACGAAGATCAGTACATTCAATAGCCATTTACTAAAATGGGCAATTCATTTAGGAAATACTTTACAGCACAGCTATGGGCTTTTTAGCCAAGACATTTTTACTCAACTACAAACCAATTTCCTTTTGTTTAGTCCACATGGAAGAGAGAGTAGCTAGTTCTTGTTATCCATCTTTCTCACAGTAATATTGTGAAGGTTTAATAAAGGACAATACAAAACTTTTACAAGTATAAACTGCTAAAGAACTAATGATGGCTTTATTCTTAAGTGTTCCATGTCACCTTGTTATTTCTTGCTTGCCATTCACTAATTAAATGCCAGTTTCAAATAGCTACATGGCTAAAAGTGTTATTTGACATAATCTAAAATAGAATCTAAGTACAACCAATTGAGCTTGGATACTGATCCTGGTTGTACTCCCATCCCTCACCTTCAGCACAGTCTCTCTAGTCTTCCTTTTATCTTCCCCTCCCTTCTACCACAGATGTGTCAATTCGCATCTCATTCCTCACCATCCCAAAGAATAAGTGACTGCTCACCACTCTCCATCTGTGCTTATTTAACATTACTGGTTTCATTCCCATTGTCCTATTGTTGTACCTTGTCACCTACAGATTTCACACTGGGTTGGTTTTTCTGGCTTTCATTTTATTTTAACACTATGAATTGCATTATGGAAGATAACTAGACCAGAACCAGGAACCAGTGTTAAATGAACTCACTGTGTATAAAGTGTACGGTGAAAGATAGTAAGAGGTGAAGCTTGATAACAAGGGTAACTCACAGTCAAAATTTACTAGTGGTAGATTACATTCTCCCACACTAGTAGCTAATGTGTAATTTTGCCAATGGAAAAACATCAATTTGCAGAATAAGCTTTTTAGTAGAATGGGTAATTCATTGACGTTAACTTACTCTGATTATTCCCTCATTTTATCTCAAACAGCATTAAAACCATGATCGATGTTTTTTGAGAAAGATTCCATAAAATTAAAAAACCCAGAAAATTTATTATAACAAATGACACTTTCCACAACATTACTTTAAGGCAGATAACTAAGTTACAGAGAAGTCTGATGCCCTGCTTGAGTTTGCAAAGGTAGTCAATAGCCTTCAGTACTCAAACTGTGGTATTTGGAATTCATACCCAGTGATTCTTTTACTCTGTTAGGTTGATGTCTAAATCTGTACGTTTTCTGACTCGTGTTCCAAGAAAAAAATAATCATGTTGTGTATTAGAAAGTTGATATTAATTTCCTCCCTTTTGGATGAACACTTGCCTGAAGCATTACTATAGTATAAGAATACAGTGCAGGTCATCTGCATTTCAGGTAAATTCCTTGGAATAAATACAGACTAACCAAGCTATTTCCTTTACACATAAAACAGGCACATTGATGAGATTATATTCAATTTTGTACAAAATTTAAATACTTTTTCTGGTTCAACTTTCATAGTTGTCACAGAGAACAAGCATCACTGCATGCTGCTCATATTAGACACAGAAATAGAAGCAGACATAACCTGAAGCTGAATTCTTTATACTCTCTGTGTCCCAAAAATCAAGCGTCAGTTTATCATTAGTTTTTCTCAATAATCCCCCTTAAGACTTCTCAAACACCTCAAGAAAACCAATCTAAATCCCCACGTTTTATTCAAAACAATTCCTCAAAGAATTCTAGGAAATGTGATTTGTGAAAAATGAACTAATTGTTATGCTCCTTTTCCTATACTGTTTTCACAAGAGGCTGTATGCCAGCTCCATTTATTATCTGAATTCTGTACAATATATGTTCTAGTAGCTACTCAAAGGGAATCGAATTTAATTCGAATTTAATTTTTGCTATTTGAATATTCCAAAGCACTTGTTTTACATACAGAACAACTATATATATATATATATAGAGAGAGAGAGAGAGAGAGAGAGAGATCTATATATAGCACTATGTAATCCCAGCACTCTGGGTGAGGCAGATATATGTATACACACACATATACAGAGAGAGAGAGAGAGAGATGGAGTCTCGCTCTGTCGCCCAGGCTGGAGTGCAGTTGCAGTAGTGAGATCTCAGATCTCAGCTCACTGCAACCTCCACCTCCCAGGTTCAAGCGATTCTCCAGCCTCAGCCCCCTGAGTAGCTGGGACTACAGGCACACACAACCGTGTCTAATTTTTGTATTTTTAGTAGAGACAAGGTTTCACCGTATTGGCCAGGCTGGTCTTGAACTCCTGACCTCAAGTGATCCACCTGTCTCGGCCTCCCAAAGTGCTAAGATAACAGGCGTGAGCCACCGTGACTGGCCCGCATATATTGTTAAGAAAAAGCTAGACTCTAAAAATCGTAGTAAATATGTTTGAAGATTCTTTTTCTTAAGACATCTTATCAATTTTGTTTACAAACACCAGATTTTTTTTTTGTCTCATATACGGATATTTTAGGGGTGTTTCTGTATGCCCAGTATTCACTATGCATTACTAATAGAATTGTTATTATTTGGGGAAATTACGTCTTTCCCATTGTCTCTCTATTCTTGGGGGCCCATGAAATCCTGAAGCCTACCTCTCACTAAGAAGCCTGAGGGGGAGGATATTTCCTTTCAATGTCCCCATACGACAAAAAGGAGGACATGTGACCTAAATTTGGCCTGAAAACTGAAAAGTTTTAATCTTGAGCAAGTACAGACAAAAACAAATAAATTGTTAGAATTTCATTTCTCCCAGAGTCAATCTGTTTTTTTCATTGAAGTAAAATTTTATAATATCAACATAAAACTAACCGTTAACCATTTCAAAGTGAACAATTCATTGACATTTAGTACACTCACAGTGTTGTGCCACCATCACCTCTATCTAGCTCTAAGACATTTCATCACGTCAAAAGGAAACTTGGGTCGGGCGTGGTGGCTCACAGCTGTAATCCCAGCACTCTGGGAGAGGCAGGTGGATCACTTGAGGTCAGGAGTTCAAGACCAGCCTGGCCAACATGATGAAACCCCATTTCTACTAAAAATACAAAAGTTAGCCAGGCCTGGTGGTACATACATGTAATCCCAGCTATTCAGGATTGAGGCAGGAGAACTGCTTGAACCTGGGAGGCAGAGGTTGCAGTGTGCTGAAATTGTGCCATTGCAAACCAGCCTTGGCAACAGAGTGAGATTTGTCTCACAAATAATAATAATAATAATAAAAGGAAATTCGATACCCATTAAACGGTTACTCTCCATTTTCCCCTCTCCAGCCTCTAGTACCACTAGTCTACTTTCTATTACTATGTATTTACATATGATGAATATTTCACATAAATGGAATCACACAACATGTAGCCTTTTGTGTTTGGCTTCTTTCACTTAGCATAATGCTTTCGAGGTTCATTCCTGTTGTAGCATGTGCTTGTGTTGACCAGTCTGCTCTTCTCCCTAGAGTTTTTTCCCAGCTTCCTTCCTTTAATTCCTCTGCTACTACCTCAGTTTTTGCACCTCACAAGCCCAGTCTACAAGTCTTCTCACCCATTCTGTTATGGTTCTTCTTCTTGGACTACTTCCCCTTCCTTGAAGTTAGCCAGAGTCACTGGCTTCTATTTCTTACAACTGATAAAGATTTGAAACTCTTCCTACTGATCACATTAACTATTAATTTCTAACTGGACACAACAGTCCATTTTTTTTCCATTTTCTACTCTATTTTCTGCTGTCAAATAAAAATATAAGAATGATAAGCGTCTATTTCCTGTCTTTTTCTTTCAGTACCACTGCTAGGTGGTTTTCATTCAAAGGAATTTCAAGTATAAACAGATTTTAATATCATGGTGACCTATTTTTTTAACACTTTTGATAACTTAGCAAAAAGTCGCTTCAGCAGATCTTAGTTCAAAGGAAGAATAAATTGGTATCAGAGGCTGAGATTCAGAGGCTCCTCCTTTTTTAGAATGTCCATTTTTCTAGCAGAGAATTTATGCTTCACTAGATGTATCCTGCCACTGGTGCCCCTTCAGCTGGGTCACTTTGTATAGTGCATGCAGCCAAACTTTGAACAGTATAAACCCACTTCCATTAGGATTGTAAGAGGTTGGTGAATGACGCATGCTCTGCTATTTGTTTGCCTGCAAGTTTTTCTCTCAATAAAATCTATTTTATATTTACACCGCATGGGGTTGGTGTCACGTGTGTCCATATACTTTTTGCATAACAAAGCCAATCTAATGAACTCTATGAGACACAAATATAAACAAGACAGAAGTCCTTATTCATAAAGAGCTCAAGCCTAGTAGGGAAAACATCACAGATACAAACTACTATGAGATGAATAACAAGGTTCAAGCCATAATATCTGCAATCAGAAAGCATCTAGATATTGCTTAAACACTTCCTTTGAAGAAAGAATTTACTTTCTTGAAGCAGATACTGAAGTTGCTGAAATCCATTCTTCCATAACATATCCATACTTGTTCTTCCCTTTAGAACTACAAAAACTCCATTGTTCTTCTAGCTAACAGCCTTTCAAATATCTGAAGATGATTATCATATTGACAACCACTCTAAATAATCTTCAATGACTTTCGTCATTTTATAGTTACAATGTGCATGGAAAGAGGAGGAAGAAATCACTTGGGGATTGAACTATGTTTATGGAATAAGCAGCATTTTTCTACAAGTTGAAGTGCATTTCTTTAATTGAAGGCAAAAGAAGGGTTATTCCAGATGGAGCAAGCAGAGAAAGCAAAGTGTGTATTTGGCAAAGTTAATCTAGTTTTCTGATTATAAAGATTTAAATAGTTCAGCCTAGGTATTTGAGAAAGATCGGTGAGACTGTGTAGGTTAAAAACATAGACGAAAATTTGTAGTGTAGATAATTAGAAACCTTAAAACACGTTTGAACAGAAGAATGGCATGATAAAAGATATGCTTTAGGAACATTACTTTAGAAACATTACTTATAGAATGGAACTTAGAGAGAAAAAAGAATAATTAAGGGGTTATTATGGAAATCTAAATGGGATGTAACAAATATGCGAAATAGAAAAATGGTAGGAGGTATGATCAGAATAGGTCAAATGCAAGAGTTGTTGCAGAAATATAATCACCATTCATAGTACTATGATATCTATTTCTTTTCCTTAATATTAAGAAATCACTACATAAGATTTTTAGATAGTATACTTCTACAAAGACAGGATGGTGAAGTAGAAAGCAGCTTTAAAGTAAGACAGACCGTAGTTAAAATTTTGCACATACTGCTTCTTAACTGGGTGTCATTCACGTTATTTTACCTAGGAATCACATTTGCCTCATTTGTAATATGGAGACTAAAAAACATAGTGGTGTCTGGTGCAAGACATGAAATAAATCTTAGTTCCCGGCAGGGCGCAGTGGTTCACCCCTGTAATCCCAGTGCTTTGGGAGGCCAAGGCGGGTGGCTCATGAGGTCAGGAGATTGAGACCAGCCTTGCCAACATGGTGAAACCCAATCTCTACTAAAAATACAAAAAATTAGCAGGGAGTCATAGCAGGCGCCTGTAATCCCAGCTGTTTGGGAGGCTGAGGCAGGAGAATCACTTGAACCCAGGAGGCAGAGGTTGCAGTGAGCTGAGACCTTACCACTGCACTCCAGCCTAGGCAACAGAGTGAGACTCCTTTTCTAATTAAATAAATGAATACATCTTAGTTCCCTTCTTCTTTTTCTCACTTCACTTTTAAAGCTTTTTATTAAGCTGCTGTTAGGTACCAGGAAATACACTTGATGACGAAATCTCCAAAACTTTAACTCAAGTTGCCCAGTCTACTGTGAAAGATATACAAGTGTGGTAGACTAGATTATTCCTAATTACTCTGTTTCCTCCTATAAGAGCATTCTATCTCCCATCCCATCCCATGTCATATGACTTGAAAGGATTCCCTGTGGGAAACTTTTCCACTCCATTGACTTTGGACTTCACCATGTCACTTGTTTTGTCCAATAGAACGTGAGCATAAGTGATGTATGCTACACCTGGGCAGAAATTTTAAGAGCCATTACATGTTTTGCTATTTTTTTCCTTCTGCCAGGAAAAAGATGTGTTTCAATATGGGTTATTCTTGGAATGAAAAAAACCACACACACACGGAGCAGAGCCACAATCATCCTGCAGTTGCTATAGCCCAAATATAATGAATGAGAAATAAACCACTGAGATTTAGGGTTCTTTTGTTGCTGTAGCATAACCTAGCAAAACCTAATATAAAATACATAAATCATTACAAAAAACACCAGGAGTTTGTGGTAACACAGAAGAGGAACAACCAACCTGTCTGGGAGTAAATGGGTAGTAAGGGAAAGCTTTTTAGGGGGAATTATGTCGCAGCGAAGGCTGGACTAAGAGGTAGAAGTGGGCTGGGCAGAGAGGGCTTTCATGGAAACTGTACATTCTATGTAAAACCACAGTGCTAACAAGTGACAGAAGAAAGTATGTTTGGGAAAAGGAAAATAGTAAGGTATGATGGGAAATTGGGGTGCATGTGGAGGTAAATATGCACTCATATCTCAATAAGACTGACCTTGACCAGTCTATTAGACCAAACCTGCCTCTTCAATCCCTGAACTCCTGATCAACTTTTTAATTCTATAGCATGTGTCATCTTCTAACATACTGGATAATTTACTTACATACTATCTTTATCACTTATTATCTCTTCCACCACTGGAATATAATCTCCATGAAGGCAGGGATCTTTGCCTATACTGTTCACTGGTATGTCCCAAGCACAGAGAAGTGTGCCTAGACACTAGAGGAGGTGATCAATAGTATTTGCTGAAAGATTCCAAAGTCATTCAAAGGTTTCAAAGATCACGCTTAGGAGTAGGTTTTATCATAATGAACACAAGGAGACAATGAAAATTTTAAGCAAATGAATAAAGTGACTTGCGTCTCAGAAATATCATTATGAAAGTAATATGAACAATGATTCGTAAGGAGAAAGGTGGAGGAAGGTGGCAACCTTCCTACTGACTTTTATGTGAAATTTGTGATGGCCATTTTGTACAATATTAAATAAAAGAGTCTTTAGCAGCTTATTGAAATTTTCTAAATACTCTGGGAGGAGCAGGAGTAGAAGTTGAGCCAGAAATATTTTCACAGTATTGAGGTTCCAGTATAGGTTGGAGATGATAAATCTGCCGACTCAATCTAGAAGAGTCCTGTAATCTTTCTTAGCAGAAAATCATTTTCCTAAATGTAAGGGCTAAGAAGGCAGATTGTAAGACCTATAAACAATCAGGCAGTTTTAGGGCAGAAGAATAGTACTAGAAAGCCAGGAAAATGTGAGAATACAAAATAAAGAAAGCATAAAGTAGTGTGGGGATGGGAGTATGAGGGTAGAGTATCTGAGACATGTTGGGCAGTGTTCAAAATAGACAATGTTAAGTGAAATGATGAAATTATTTCCTCAAGGTTATAAAATGAAACTAGCATCTCTCTCTCTCTCCCTCTTTTTCTGTCTCCTGCCCCTTCCCTTTTCCCTGCCTCCCTCCCTCTCTCTCTCCTTCCCCTGCTCTCTCTCTCTCACCCCCCCCCACACACACACAGTGTATAATATTCCCTTTCTATTCATAGTATTTGTTATTGTATTTTCTCTTCTGGCCCTCACATTCCTTGTCCCGAAGTGTTACAAACTGCAAAACCAATTAGAGCTAAATGTTTTTATTAGTTGTTTCTTGATTTCTCCAAGAAACTCTTAATATGTAGTGCAATGCTGCAAGTAGATTTGTATTTATACTTTAAGAACTAAGATAGTACTACCAACAAGCAATGGGAATAACTGACTAATGACTCCTTTATATTTAACCAGCAGTTATTATTGGATTTAATAGAATACTTCGTTTCTGAGACTTTTCAGAAATACATAAAACAAACATTTATTGTTTGTCTTGGTGTAGAATACATAATCAGAAACAATGGTTTTCATTTGTTCTGCATATCAGTGAAGAAGTTAATCTTTCACAATGTTATCTAGCTGTAATCCTTTTCCCATTAATCATAAGATTTTAATGGAGTGTGCTGAAGTGTTTTTCCAAGATTATAAAAACATGGAGGACTAACATCATGAACTGTTTATCTTCATATTTACTGCATTGTAATTTTTTAGTTCCAATTTTTTTTTAATATCAGCAGCTCTACTTTAATTGTTTACTACATTGACTTAATATGGTATAAAAAGAGAATGATCTACTAAGTTGAGTTCCACAATATTTCCGATTCAATTGGTCAACTTACTGAGACACATGTTTTATACTGTCTGAAAACCCAATATGAACCAATAATTGATATCTATTATAATGAATGAAGATACACTTCTAACTAATTAAAAGGCAGTCAACATTCATCAGAAAGAAGAGTTTCAAATGCTGTAGTCTCATCATTTGTGTCACTTCTGAATTTTTTGTAAAGCAATATATTTTGAACAGTACAAATGAAGTTACTTCAGGAAAGCCGTCTTTATCTTACATTGGCTTTAATTTCAAAGACCATTCTCGCCTTTTCTGCAAATAAGATGAATTTAGCTTCTATCTGAATACATTATGGACAACTTTCATCCCTACTAGATCCAGAATCAAGGATGAATAAACAGTGCAAGACGCAACATCTCCCTAAATGAACGCTTCATCAACAAGGGAAGAGGCGAAGACAGACAGAGAAATTAATGGAATATGCACCCAGTCAACATTAATGAATTTTTGTTTCAGGTGATTTTAGACAACAGAGAAAAGCTTTTGACTTACCTCTTCAAAAAATGTATTTGGTTACATGGGGAAATTTTACTCCGTCTATATTCTAAGATTGATTTGACCAAATGTACTTCTATTTCCTGAACACTGCATGGAAAATAATTTATTTTAATAGAGCATGGAATATAATACTTTATATACTTTATTTCAAATGTAATAACAAATAGCTTTTATCTGCAACAAACTTACCATCATTAGCACTGGGCACTGAAGTCTAAGAAAAACTATTTAAGTGGTTGCTGTGAAAGTTAGTCTACCCATACAACCTAATATCTACCTCTTCTTTTCATAATTAGTAGGAAATCTAATCATTTCTTGACCCATTTAGATATGTGTCAACAAAAATGCCATTTGTAATTTTAACGTTGTTAATATTCTCCAATACAAATAACTATTTGAAAATTATCTTCTTTTGATATCCTGTGATACAAGGTATATCTGAAATGTAGTATATTGTTTAATTTTTAATAAATTGTCCTTTAAAGCAAATACATTTCATATATTGATAGGAGACATAAATCATTCCTGTGCTCACTTTTGAAAACCTATTAACAATTTAAAATTATTTAATGTACTCTATGAACTATATTAGACATATCTTAAAATTAAGACAAATATAATTTATATATATATTATCCTGTTTCTGTTTTTTCTTATACTTCTTACAGGAAAATAGATATATTAAGATACATATAGTATATACCTCTTTTGATTATTTGCTACAAATGAGATAAGTAAATAAAAATTTTACTGTAGAGTATAATATGTTTAAATAATCATAATGAAAATGATTTTCTTTTAATTACATAAAAACAAATAATATTTCTTTTAAGTATGTTTAATATTTCAGATAAAACAAAATGAATACATAAAAGTAATTTTATTGATTCCAAATTTAGTTTTTAATTATTTTCAATATTTTCTATACCATTATTTAGGGAATTGACAGGGTTCAATTTAATGTAGGTGGTAGGAATATCAATACTAAATCATAAATATTAATATTTTCAAGCAAATAGACCCTTCTATATAGAACATGTGCTGTTAATTGTTTAAATGAATTGAAAGTCATTTAATAAAATATGTAACAAACAATGTAGCTCTGCTATTAGATTGGTTAGGTCAAATTATAAAGTCACTATTCATTATCTTCTTACATTAAATTGGTGATGTCGGTAAATATTTATCTCAAACCTGAACCAACTGTACCCACAAACTGTCTGACAGACTACAATCAACTTAACAGTTTGTAAGGATATTCACTAATGCCTTTAAGAGGAAATCAGTGTTATAAAAGCTAATAAAATAAATATTTAAAACTTGCCTGGTGGCAATCATAAATTCTTTTTTTAAATGAGTGGGCAATTTTTCTGAGGCTGGTAAGAGGCTGATTAAACTGAGCAGATTCAAGGAAAGGGACATTTGGTTTTGCCAAATCTGCAAATTGGGCCAGACATCTCACAGCCTTGCCCAGATGAAATGCCTGTGACTAAGGCAAAGAGCTATGGTTGGGGTCTTGTGTGTTCTAATGAACCAACACTGCAAACTGCATTTTTTATTTCTTCAGTCACAAAACTAATGATGCTAAACATACATAATGAAAATCACACAATATGCTTAAATTGAAGAAAAACTGTACAGTATTTGCAACATATATTCCTTTCAAAAATAATAGAGGGGTGTCAGAGTGAGACCTCATCTCTAAAAATCAGCAGTAGCATCATCATCATCAGCAGCAGCAGTATTTTGTAGAATTGAATATCAAGAAAATAGTATTACAGCATTTCTATATTTATTATAAGTCATTTCAGTTCATTTTTTTTGCATGTCAAAATATTTTTCTTTTTTTTCTTTTTTTTCTTTTTTATTTTTTATTATTATACTTTAGGTTTTAGGGTACATGTGCACAATGTGCAGGTTTGTTACATATGTATCCATGTGCCATGTTGATTTCCTGCACCCATTAACTCGTCATTTAGCATTAGGTATATCTCCTAATGCTGTCCACCCCACAACAGTCCCCGGAGTGTGATGTTCCCCTTCCTGTGTCCATGAGTTCTCATTGTTCAATTCCCACCTATGAGTGAGAACATGCGGTGTTTGGTTTTTTGTCCTTGCGGTAGTTTACTGAGAATGTTTTCCAGTTTCATCCATGTCCCTACAAAGGACATGAACTCATCATTTTTTATGGCTGCATAGTATTCCATGGTGTATATGTGCCACATTTTCTTAATCCAGTCTATCATTGTTGGACATTTGAGTTGGTTCCAATTCTTTGCTATTGTGAATAGTGCCGCAATAAACATACGTGTGCATGTGTCTTTATAGCAGCATGATTTATAGTCCTTTGGGTATATACCCAGTAATGGGATGGCTGGGTCCAATGGTATTTCTAGTTCTAGATCCCTGAGGAATCACCACACTGACTTCCACAATGGTTGAACCAGTTTACAGTCCCACCAACAGTGTAAAAGTGTTCCTATTTCTCCACATCCTCTCCAGCACCTGTTGTTTCCTGATTTTTTAATGATGGCCATTCTAACTGGTGTGAGATGGTATCTCACTGTGGTTTTGATTTGCATTTCTCTGATGGCCAGTGATGATGAGCATTTCTTCATGTGTTTTTTGGCTGCATAAATGTCTTCTTTTGAGAAGTGTCTGTTCATGTCCTTTGCCCACTTTTTGATGGCCATACTGCCCAAGGTAATTTATAGATTAAATGCCATCCCCATCAAGCTACCAGTGACTTTCTTCACAGAATTGGAAAAAACTACTTTAAAGTTCATATGGAACCAAAAAAGAGCCCGCATCGCCAAGTCAATCCTAAGACAAAAGAACAAAGCTGGAGGCATCACGCTCCCTGACTTCAAACTATACTACAAGGCTACAGTAACCAAAACAGCATGGTACTGGTACCACAACAGAGACATAGATCAATGGAACAGAACAGAGCCCTCAGAAATGATGCCGCATATCTGCAACTATCTGATCTTTGACAAACCTGACAAAAACAAGAAATGGGGAAAGGATTCCCTATTTAATAAATGATGCTGGGAAAACTGGCTAGCCATATGCAGAAAGCTGAAACTGGATCCCTTCCTTACACCTTATACAAAAATTAATTCAAGATGGATTAAAGACTTAAATGTTAGACCTAAAACCATTAAAATCCTACAAGAAAACCTAGGCAATACCATTCAGGACATAGGCATGGGCAAGGACTTCATGTCTAAAACACCAAAAGCAATGGCAACAAAAGCCAAAATTGACAAATGGGATCTAATTAAACTAAAGAGCTTCTGCACAGCAAAAGAAACTACCATCAGAGTGAATAGGCAACCTACAGAATGGGAGAAAATTTTTGCAACCTACTCATCTGACAAGGGGCTAATATCCAGAATCTACAATGAACTCAAACAAATTTACAAGAAAAAAACAACCCCATCAAAAAGTGGGCAAAGGACATTTCAGTTCATTTTTATGTTTAGTTTTTAATCTAATCCATTTATCATCCCAAATATGGAAATGACATTCATAATCTGTCAAAATAATGAACTACAGTGATCTACAATGAGAAATTCCTAGTTACATTTCAGTACATCAAAAAGTCCACTATCTTAGAGTACCAAAACAAGTAGTAGGAGGGAGAAAGGAAATAGAGAAGCTATTATAAATATTTGACTTCCCCATTTAAAGTTTGCCATGTAGTCAGGGAGATGGAATACATATAATTTTAAAGACCTAAAGGAAAAAACATGTACAAAGCAACATCATTCACTGTACAAATTAACACAGTATAAATTGAACACATGGATTGTGACAAGAGGCCGAACAGATGAAAGAATCATCAGAGGAGCCAGTCGTGGTATGTTTTCTGTAAAGATTACTGTGGCAATTAACAAGAAAGCTGAATTTCTATGAAGTAAAAGCAATGCTTTCTAGGTAGAGTGTATGCTAAAGTGAAAAAACAGTAAGTATGGACCAAGTGAAAATTTTGGTGGAAGGAAAGATATATATATATATATATATTTTTTTTTTTTGAGACAGAGTCTTGCTGTCGCCCAGGCTGGAGTGCAGTGGCGCAATCTCGGCTCACTGCAAGCTCCGCCTCCCGGCTTCACGCCGTTCTCCTGCCTCAGCCTCTCCGAGTAGCTGGGACTACAGGTGCCCACCACCACGCCCGGCTAATTTTTTGTATTTTTAGTAAAGACGGGGTTTCACCGTGGTCTTGATCTCTTGACCTCCTGATCCGCCCGCCTCGGCCTCCCAAAGTGCTGGGATTACAAGCGTGAGCCACCACGCCCGGCCTAAGAAATATTTTTGAAATGAATAAAAATCTGTGACTTACTGTTGTCAACAGAAAATAGCAAAATTAAAAAGAAAACTGGTAAATCAGGATATATTCTGGATATTATACAAAAATGCATTATATGTAACATTATTTTATCATAAAAATTACATACAGGGCTATTTACTACCCATTTTATACATATTTTACAAAGACAGAAAAAGAGAAGAGTGAAATATCTTACACTTCAAATTATTTATGAATTTTCCTGTATTGATTTGAAGATCCTACAACGTGAAAGTAATGTGAAACAAGATTAGTATCACAAAGTATTCAGATATCACTTAGATTAAAGTAAGAAAAATGGTATTTGAGTTTATACCAGTTGTCAATATTTAGAAAGTTTTTAAATAAGAAAAAATGAGTTTACTTTGCATCATGAGAAATTTAAAGTTAAGCATATTTTCTGATGATAAATGATAATGGCTAAAAAAATATTAAAGCAAGATTCAGGAAACTGTTTTAAACAAGTTAGGAAGGGTTTATGTGAAGGACAGTTTTGGAGTCAAAGCAGCAGTTTTATAAAAACATAGAAACTGATTCTCGGACTTGCCTCTAACACTAAGTAGCTAACCCAGATCGTCATCTGTTAAAGTGTATTAACCTTTTTTCAATCAGTTTCAATTCCATTCTTTTGAGTCAATAAACTGAGTATAATGTAAGAGGATGGATATTGTCTTCTGGATTTGAACTTTATTGATCAATCAACTATAATGACGATTCTGAATATTAAGTGATGTCGCACTAAATAAGCATTTTTTTTCTGAAATGTCCTCTCTGATGTTATCTAAATTGCTAATTTTACTTTTTAAAAAAATCTATGTGGGGATTAAAAGTATATTCAAAGAAGCCAGAGAATAAATTTGACCTTTTCTTTGCTGCTCTTGAATGGAAAATTCTCTTTAATATAACAAGTTTTTAAAATAAGTAAATAAAGGGTTTTTGACTAGAATAGAAGCTACTTGCCATCATAAGAAATTATTTTTCTTCATAATCTTCAGATAAAACTTCGGGATTATCAACCAGTGGCACTAATCCCACTGAGTAAAACCAGTGATAAATATTAATGGCACACTCATTTGTGCTATGCAGAAATACCATTAAAGAACAAACTTCCACAAATAAATTCTACTCCTAAACTTCAATGTTTTTGCAATGCCTTATGTAGTTCCTTGCTTCTTTAAGTACATCTAATCATGAGACTCAGACTGACCTCAAAGGAATTTGATTAATCAACCTTCAAGTCTCAATTCAATGATAATCTAATATGTAAAGTAACTATCAAAGTTATCCTTGATGTTTCCATAATAAAGATTCACTGTAGGTGATATATTTGAAGAATTAAATGCAGAATCTAAAAATTCTAAAGAAATAACCCAATATTAAAACATTGGTAAAGTACAAATGACACAAGGGTATTAATAAGAAGTCTTATTATTTGCAGTCTTCAGACATTTGAAACAAGAAAATGTGTTTTTAATTTGAATTAGTCCTAGCAAAATGATCAATAAAGAAAAGATAGTTTATTATAGATTTCATGATATTACAAAAAAACAACTGGCAGTATAATATAAACCACATAATTATCTGTTAATTACAGATGTACTTGAAGATTTTTCATAAACATTAGCCATTCATGGTTACAGAATTTCACTAAGTAAAGGGGAATGTAAAATCTTGTATGGTTCTTTCAGGTTTAACCCTACATGATACTAAATAATACACAAAATTTATAAAATATTCAGAGTGAATCAGCAAGATGGCAGAATAGGTGGTCTCCTGCTTGTATTCCCCATAGCAACAATAATTTGGCATTCATCCACAAACAAAAGTGCCTTGTGGGAGCTTTGGGATCCAGGTAGGAGGTTGCAAAACCCTAATGAAGTCTAAAACCAAGAAGAGCCATCTTGAAACTACAGGCTCAGGCCCAATGTGTCAGGCTCACCAACTCTGGTCCTGAAAACAGCCCCATCCCCTGTTAGACTCACATACTGACCTGGTTGGCTTTGATCCTGCACTACCAGCACTACCTGCCAAGGGATCTGGGAGGAGTAACATCCACCTGTGCCACACGTGGCTGTAGTTGGCTACAGTGGCTTGGATGCCCACTGACCTCAATCCTGGTTGTAGACCCTAAAGCAGTTCATCATCTGGCTCTAGTCCTCAACCATGGTCTGGGAGCAGTCCTGCCTGCCCAGTGAACCACCAAGAGATATATGTTCATGCTTCTAGAGCCAGACCTGCCAGTGCCAACCTCCATCCCACAGCACATCCTGAAATGGCCCTGTGACTTGTCTCCAGCCCCTCTCAGCTGTGGCCTTGGAGCAGTCCTGCCTGCTCAGAGACTTGCCAGGAGACATGCCCATCCATGCCAACCTCAGTTCTACTAAGGAGGTTGAAGTGGCCCTGTTACCCAGCTCCAGCCCCCACCCCTACCTTCAGTGGCAGTCCACGAGTGGTCCTGCCAACCCAGGAACCAAACAGAGTCATGCCCTACATCAGGGGTTCCCAACTCCCAGGTCATGGATGCATACTGATCCATGACCTATTAGAAAGCAATCCACACAGCAGGAAGTGAGTAGCAGATGAGAGATCATTACCACCTGAGCTCTGCCTTCTGTCAGATAAGTGGCAGCATTAGATTCTCATAGAAGTGTGGACCCTATTGTGAACTGCACATGTGAGGGATCTAGGTTGCAGGCTCCTTATGAACATCTAATGCCTGACAATCTGAGGTAGAACAGTTTCATGCTGAAACCATTCCTCCCAGCCCAGGTTTGTGGAAAAATTGTCTTCCATGAAACTTGTCCCTGGTGCCAAAAAGGTTGGAGACAACTGCCTTACATGATCCCAGAGGCATCAGAGGCAGACCGGAAGACCTGTGTCATCTGTGGCCCCTGAAGCAGCCCTGTGACTTGGTTCCAGCCCTTCATAGTGGTGGTTTGGAGCCAGTCCTGCCTGCCCAGGGAACGACCCAGTGACCCAGGAGAAGCCCTCTAAAAGACCTGTAGGAGCCACACGTGTTCATGCAAATGGTAATAGGCCTATAATCTGCAGACCTAGCTGTGGAATCTAAAGCAGACCCTTGTGTCTCAGAGCCATCCCTACAATCAATGTCCTGGAACCAGTCTAGTCCACCCAGGTACCAGACAGAATCAACACCCATTGGAGCCCCTGGTAACAGGCCTACCAACCACAGACCCCACTGTGGACCCACATGACCAGGCTCTAACTCCACATGACTCAGATCCAAGATAAAACCACATCAGCTTGGGTACCCAAGAGGAGAAGGCATTTACCTGTAAAAAACAGTCTGTAAAGATGGAAGAGGTGTTTGTTCCTTCAAATACACAGAAACTGCTATAGTCTGATTGTTTTTATTCCCCTAAAATTCATGTGTTGAAACCCAGCTCCCAAGGTGTTGGTATTAAGATGTTGTATCTTTGAGAAGTGATTAAATTATGAGTACAGAGCCCTCATGAATGGAATTAGCAACTAATTATATTAAAGGTCCATGAGATGCAAGAGAACACAGATAGACAACCAAACAAAATCAATAAACAATGCATAAACAAAATTAGAAGTTTAATAAAGCAATAGAAACAACACACACACACACACACACACACACAAAAACAGAAATCCTGAAGCCAAAGAAAACAGTGAGAGAACTGAAAAAAATTCAATAGATCTTCAACAGCAAACTCAATCATGCAGAAGAAAGAATCAGTGAGCTCAAAGACAAGTCATTTGAAATTAGCCATTTAGAGGAACCAAAAGAAAAAAGAATTAAAAAGAGTTAGAAAAGTATACAGGACCTATGGGACACCATCAAGCAACTAAATGTAAAAATTACAGGAGTCTCAGAAGAAGAAAGTTTATTTAAATAAATAATGGCTGAAAACTTCCCAATCTAAGGAGAAATGTGGATATCCATATTTATAAATTTCATACATCCCCAAGAAAGATCAACCCACAGAAACATTATTTCAAAACACATTTTAATCAAGTTGCTAAAAGTCAAAGACAAAGAGAAAATCTTGAAAGCAGCATGAAAAAAGGAGAATTCTCATATACAAAGGAACTCTCATATGACTGAAAGTAGATTTCTCAGCAGAAACCTTGCAGACAAGAGCAGAATGAAATGACATATTCAAAGTAATGAAAGAAAAAAATTGCGAGGCAAGATAATATAGCCAGCAAAACTGTCCTTCAGAAATGAAGAACAGTGAGATAGACAGTCCCTAAAAAATGTTGAGGAAGTTTATCATCACTTAACTTGCCTTACAAGAAAAGTTAAAGAGACTTCTTTCAGTTGAAACAAAAAAGTGCTAGGAAACAGCATGAAAACATATGAAAATTAAAAACTCACTGAAAAAGAAAAGTATATTGTCAAATTCAGACTATATTCATACTGTAATTGTGGTACAAAAACAGTTTTAACTATAGTTTTGAAGTTAAAAACAAAGGTATAAACTACATATAAAATAATTTTTAATAGATACACAAGATAAACAGATGAAAACTGTGACATCAATAGCATAAAATAAGGAGGAGAAGAAGTAGAAGTGTAGGGTTTTAGTATGCAATTAAAGTTATTATCAGCCTAAAATTGACTCTAAGACAAAGATGCCTCAAAAAATAGAACTAAAGGCCAATATCCCTAATGAATATGAATGAAAAAAGCCTCAACAAAACACCAGCAAACTGAATTCAACAGCACATTAAAAAAATCATTCATCATGACCAAGTGGAATTTGTCCCAGGGATGCAAAGATGGTTCAATATATGCAAATCAATCAATGAAATACATCATATCAACAGAGTAATTATCAGCCTAAATAAGGACAGAATAAAGGACAAAACCATATGCTCATTTCAACTGATGCTGAAAAAGAATTTGATAAAATATAACATCCCTTCATGATACCACCCTCAAAAAACTGGGTATAAAAGGCACATATTCAACACAATGAAAGCCATATACAGCAGACCCATGGCTAGTATCATATTGAATGGGGAAAAATTAAAAGCCTTTTATCTAAATCTGGAACAAGACAAGGATGCCATCTTTTACCACTATTATTCAACATAGTACTGAAAGTCCTAGCAAGAGCAATCATATAAGATAAAGAAGTAAAGGACATCCAAATTGGAAAGGAGAAGACAAATGATCCTTGTTTGCAGATGGTATGATCTTACATTTGGAAAAACCTAAAGACACCACCAGAAAACTATTAAAACTGACAAACAAATTCAGTAAAGTTGCAGGATACAAAAATTAACATGCAAAAATGAGTAGCATTTTTATATGCCAACAGTGAACAATCTGAAAGAGAAATCAAGAAAGTTATCCCATTTACAATAACTATAAATAAAATTAAATATACAAGAATAAACTTAACCAAAGAAGTTAAAGAGTCTACAATGAAAACTTTATTTATCAAAAAAAAATATTGATGCAAGAAATTAAAGAGGATGCAAAAATGGAAATATATTCCATGTTCATGGATTAGAAGAATAAATATTGTCAAAATGTCCATACTACCCAAAGCAACCTACAGATTCAGTGCAATCCCTCCCAAAATACCAATGACATTCTTCACAGAAATAAGAAAAAACAATCCTAAAATTTATATGGAACCAAAAAAGACCCGGAATAGCCAAAGCTATTCTGAGCAAAAATCACAAAACTGGAGAAATTATATCACCCGACTTCAAATTATACTACACAGCTATAGTAACCGAAACAGCATTATACTAGCATAAAAACAGACACATAGACCAATTGAACATAATAGAGAACCCATAAATAAATTAATACCTCTACAGTAAACTTATTTTTGACAAAAGTACCAAAATCATACATGGGGAAAGGAGAGTCTCTTCAATAAATGATGCTGAGAAAACTGGACATCCATATGCAGAAGAATGAAACTAGAACCCTATCTCTCACCATATACAAATACCAAATAAAAATGGATTGAAGACTTAAATTTAAGACCCCAAATTATAGTTTCTTGAAACTACTACAAGAAAACACTGGGGAAACTCTCCAGGACATTGAACTGGGAGAATATTTCTTGATTAATACCCCCCCAAGCACAGAGAACCAAAGCAAAATGGACAAATGGGATCATGTCAAGTTAAAAACTTTCTGCACAACAAAGGAAGCAATCAACAAAGTGAACAGACAACCCACAGAATGGAAGAAAATATTTGCAAACTACCTGTCTGACAAAGGGTTAATAACCAGAATATATAAGAGCTCAAATAGCTCCACAGGAAAAAGCCTAATAATCTTATTTTTAAAATGAGCAGAAGATCTGCATAGACATGTATCAAAAGAAAATATATAAATGGCAAACAGATAGATACAAATGAGAAATATCATTTCTCAAAAGAAGATATACAAATGCCAAGCTGCTTAACAACATTTGATTATCAGGGAAATGCAAAACAAACTACAATGAGGTATCATCTCACCCCTTTTGGATAAAAGCCATTTTGAAAAACAGCAAAGTGGGTTTTATCCAAAAGACAGGCAATAACAAATGCTGGTGAGGATGTGCAGAAAAGGGAACCCTAGTACACTGTAGGTGGGAATGTAAATCAGCACAACCACTATAGAAAACAGCTTGAAGGTTTCTCAAAAAACTGAAAATAGAACTACCATATGATCCAGCAACCCTACTGCTAAGTATACACCCAAAAGAAAGGAAATTAATGTATTGAAGAGATACTTACACTCCCGTGTCTGTTGCAGCACTATTCACAATAGCCAACATCTGGGAGCAAACATCTGTCCATTACAGATGAATGGATAAAGAAAATGTGGTACATATACACAATGATGTACTATTCAGCAATAAGAATAAATGAGATCTTCTCATTTGCAACAACGTGGATGGAACTAGAGATCAGTATGTTAAGTGAAATAACCCATGTACCAAAAGACAAGCTTCATATATTTTCACTTATTTGTGGGATCTAAAAACTAGAACAATTAAACACAAGAAGATGAGGAGTAGAATGATGGTTACTAGAGGCTAGGAAGGGTGGGGATAGAAGGATTGGGATGGTTAGTGAATACAAAAATATAGCTATGTAAAACGAATAAGATCTATTATTTGATAGCCCAACAGGGCAGTCAAGAACAATTTATTGTACATTTTAAAATAACTTAAAAAGTATAACTGTATTATTTTTACCACAAAGAAAGAATAAATCCTTAAGATGATTGATACTTCATGTTATCGTGTTGTCATTATTATGCATTGTATGCCTACATTAAAATATCTCGGGTATCCCATAAATATGTACACCTAATACGTACACACAAAAGTTAAAAATAATAAGTAATAAATATTTTAAAAAGAAATTTAAATCAGTTCTAAGAAAACTTGTAGCAATGAAGACCTACATTAAGAAAAAAGATAAATTTCAAATAACTTCTATACACTTTAAAGAACTAGAAAAAGAAGAACAAACTAAGTCAATGTTAGCAGAAAGAAGGAAATAATAAAGAACAGACAAGAAATAAGTGAAACAGAGAGTAGATGATCAATAAGAAAGGCAAATGATTTAGCTAGATGGACTTAAAAAAGGAGATCAGAAAATAAAATTATATATGGAGGAAACATTACCAATGATACCACAAAATATGAAGAAATTATGATAGATTACTATACACAATTATATTCCAATAAATTGGTTGGCCTGAAAAAAATGGATAAATTCTTAGAAATATACAACTTACCAAGACTGAATCATGAAGAAATAGAAAACCTGGACAGACCAATAATGAGTAAAAAGATTGAATCTACTCAAAACCCTCTCAACAAAGAAAAGTCCAGGACCAGATGGCTTCACTGGTTAATTCTGCCAAATATTTAAATAATTCAAGCCAATCCTGCTCAAACTTTTCCAAAAAATTAAAGAGGAGGAAAGATTTCCAAACTCATTTCACAAGGCCAGCACTACCCTAATACCAAAGCCAAATAAAAACACTACAAGAAAAGAGAATTACAGTCCAATATCCTTGAAAAATATTGGTGTAAAAGTCCTAAACAAAATCTTAGCAAGCCAATTTAGCAGTACATTAAAAGGATGATATACTATATTCGTGTGGGATTTTTTCAAGGATTCAAGGATGATTGAATATATGCACATAAACATAATGCATCACATTAACAGAATTAAGGACAAAAATCATATAATCATCTCAATAGATTAAAAAAATCATCTGACAAAACTCAACATACTTTTATAATAAAAATTCAACAAATTAAGTATGAAAGAAATGTACATCAACATAATGAAGACCATATAAAGCAAGCTCACAGCTAAAACATTCACAGTAGTAAAAAATAAAAGTGTTTTCTAAAGACCAGGAACAAAACAAGACTGCTCACTCTTACTATTTCTATTAACATAGTATTGGAAGTTCTAGCCAGAGCAATTAGGCAAGTGAAATAAATAAAGGGCATTCAAACTGGAAAGAAATAAGTTAAATTGTCTCTGCAGATGATATCATCTTATATACAGAAAACCCTAAAGATTACACTGAAATAAACTGTTAGAAATAATGAACAAATTTAGTAATGTTGCAGGATACAAAATCAACATACAAAAATCAGTTTCATCTGTGTACAATAACAATGAAGTATCCAAAAGAATTAAGAAAACAGTATCATTTACAATAGTATCAAAAAGAACAAAATACTTATGAATAAATTTAACCAAGAAGCTGAAAGAGCTGTACCCTGAAAATTATAAAACACTGATGAAAGAAATTGAAAAAGACACAAATAAATGGAAAGCTATCTCATGTTCATGGATTGGAAAATTAATATTATTAAAATATTCACACTACTCAAAGTAATCTATAGATTCAACGTAATCTCTATCAAAATCCCAATGACATTTTTCACAAAAATAGAAAAAATCTCCTAAAATTTGTATGAAGCCACAAAAGACTCTGAACAGACAAAGCAATCTTGAGAAAGAACAAAGCTGGAAGCATTACCCTTCCTTTTTGAGATGGTATCTTACCCTGCTGCCCAGGCTGGAATGCAATGGCATGATCACAGCTCACTTCAGCCTCAACTTTGTGGGCTCAAGCAATTGTCTTGCCTCAGCCTCCTGGGTAGTTGGGACTACAGGCATGCGCCACCACACCAAGCTAATTTTAAAAATATATATTTTGTAGAGACAGGGTCTCGCTATGTTGCCTAGGCTGGTCTCAAATTCCTGGCCTCAAGCAGTCCTTCTACCTCAGTCCCCCAAAGTGCTGAGATTACAGGCATGAGCCACCAAGTCTGACCTCACACTTCTTGATTTCAACTGCATTACAAGGCTATAGTAATAAACACAGAATGGTATTGGCATAAAAACAGACACATATACGTCGGTACAGTATGGGAAATTAAAACAAACAAACAAAAAAAAACGGACATATAAACCAACAGAATAGAATAGAGGGTCCAGAAATAAACGCAGGCATATATGGTCAAATAAGTTCCAACAAGAGTGAAGAATACATATGGGAAAATAATAGTCTCTTCAATCAATGGTTTGGGAAAACTGGATATTCACATGCAAAAGAACAAAATTGGACCCCTTTCTTATATCATATGCAAAGATTAACTTTAAGTGGATAAAAAAATCTTCATGTAAGTCCTGAAATCAGAAAACTCCTAGAAGAAATAACAGGGAAAATGCTATTTGACATAGATCTTGGCAATGATCTTTTGGATATGAACCCAAAAGCATGGCAAAAAAGCCAAAATAAACAAGTAGTACTACATCAAACTAAAAAGCTTCTGCATAGCAAAAGACACAGTGGATGAAATGAAAAGGCAACCTATAGAATGGATGAAAATATTTGCAAACTATATAACTGATTAGGGGTTAATATCCAAAATATGCAAAGAACTCTACAACTCAGGTAACACACACACACACACACACACACACACACACACACACACACACAATAAATGATTCAATTTAAAAATGAACAGAAGACTTAAATAAACATTTTTTCCCAAAGAAGACATACAAATGGCTAACAGGTATATGAAAAGGTGCAACTATCATTAATCATCAAGGAATGCAAATCAAAATCACAATGGACTGTCACCTCACACCTGTTAGGATGGCTATCAAAAAAAAAGAGGTAACTAATGTTTACAAGGATATGGAGAAAAGGGAACCCTTGTACATTGCCTGTGGGAAGGTAAATTGGAACAGCCATTATGGAAAACAGTATGGAGTTTCCTCAAAAAATTAAAATAGGACTACCATAGGATTCTGCTATACACTTCTGGATATCAAAAGGAAACAAAGCCAGTAATCAAAGTGATATGCGCACCCCCATGTTCATTGTAGCATTATCTACAATAGCAAAGATATGAAAACACTCTAAGTGTCCACCAACAGATGAATGAATGAAGAAAATGTGGGGTGCATGTGTACGTGCGTGTGTGTGTGTGTGTGTGTGTGTGGAGAGAGAGAGAGGGGGGAGAAAGAGAGAGAGAGAAATATAATATTATCTGGTCATGACAAAAAGAAACCCTGCTATTTGTGACATGGATGAAGCTGAAGGACATTATGCTAAACAAAATAAGGCAAACACAGAAAGACAAACAAATACTGTATGATCTCACTTATATGTGAAGTCTAAAAAAGTTGAAATCATAAAGAGTAGAATAGTGGTTGCCAGCAGCTAGAGAGATGGAGTGGTATGTTGGCTAAAGGGTACAAACTTTCTGTTATAAGATGAATAAGTTCTAGGGATCTAATGTACTGTGGTGACTATAGTTAATAGTACCGTATTGTATACTTGAAATTTGCTAAGAGAGTAGATCAAAAGTGTTTTCATCACAAAAATGGCAACTATGTGAAGTGATGACTATTGTGGTAATCATTTCACAGTATGTATACAATATAGGTATACATATATCAAATTATCACATTGTACCCCTTAAATATATATCATTTTGTCAATTAAAGCTCAACAAACCTGAAAAAGAAAGATAGACAAACACTAAATAAATAAATTCAGCAATCTTTTGGCACTTAATGACAAATCGTTTGCTGCCTTCATTGATTTATCGTATTGAAACACCTCAAAAGGTGAGAATTATTAAGGTAATTATTAATCCTGTGGTCAGTAACCGAGAGCACTTTTCTTATGCTGCAATTAAATCCCTTATTCCCATTAAACATAGTGAAAAACATTGTATAGTACGGTCAAATATTCTAAAAATACAAGTTAAAATGTAAAGTAATAGACAAAACAATTTGGTGTTTTTACAAAAGAAATGTTGAGAAATATATGGCAAAAATATTGCATAAGTTATCCTAATTTAGGTTAAAAAGCAATAAAACAAAGCACAATGCCTATCAAGAATCATGTTCAGATAGGACAGAATGTATGACAAATACTACTTGGCTGGTTTTCAATACCTTAAATTTACCCAAATTCACAGAAAAAATCTTCCATAGAAAATCTTTTGTTAGTCACGGTGCAGCCTCATATACCCAAATTTAGTTAGAAATGTCAGAAATGCTATGGCTGGTAATTACAGAGTGAATCTAAATCAAATAATGGCTTTTTAATCATTATAATGATCATAGTAATTTGAAAGGTGAACATAGCAAGAATGATGTTAACATAAAATTGTTGATATCAAAAACTGAAATTAATACTGGATCATTTCCATCATTAATCAGGAAATAAATCTATCTTGCAAGAGGATTTTCTGAGAGCAGCTAATAACTGCTATCACACTTTCCTGAATCCATAAACCAAATATAGATAGAAGAGTGACTGATATTAGGAGCCTGAAAGTGACAGCTCCCTCATGAATATAACTAAACCACGTGACCTCTATGGTATTAAGACTTGAAGGAAAATTATCTTATCATGAAATAATTCAGCAGTCAGCTTGATGAGTATGCTTCAGTGCAAAAGCCACAGATATCTGTGTCAAGCTGATTTTCTGCCATTATGTGCATGTTTAGAGGGTTACTTGAAAATAGAAAAAAATGAATTAATAATAAGTTTTGTATAAGTATATACAATCACAGCAAATACAATAAAATTGTTTAATAAGTGGGAAAGGGGCTAAAATATGGCCTCTAAATCTTGAGTCACAATTGCTATTTGCATGCCCCAAATAACCATTTAGGTTTTATCAACACCTATCAAATACTTTCCAATGACAGCGACATCTCTTATTCTTAGAAGACAGACACATAGGATACTATCCCAAAAGGGTGCATTTTTTGGACATCCCAAATCACTAAACCAAAATTATTCCATTTACCATGAATTTTAATCAGTTATTATTCCAAAAATAGATTTGAACGTGTTCTTCATCTCATGCAGTGTCCATGATGGCTATTGCAAAACAAAAGGCGGCATCATCCATGGCTTTTATCCTACAACTCTGGAACTGCTATCAGGGTTGAATGGGAGACAGCTTAGCCAAAAATACTGAAATTTCAAATATTTATAGCCATTGACCCAATAGATCTACCTCTAGTTATTTATTTAACAAATAGATGTATTCACATTAATGTTTAAATACACACAAATGCACACACATATAAACATATATACATATATACACATACACATCTTTAATATATGTATGTAAAAGATGTTAATTATAGCAATATTATAATAATAAAAAAATGGAAACAACCAAAATGTTTATGAACTAATGTTTCCATATTAATACAATGGAA
The DNA here is from genome assembly GCF_009828535.3 of Hylobates moloch. Classification (NCBI taxonomy): domain Eukaryota; kingdom Metazoa; phylum Chordata; class Mammalia; order Primates; family Hylobatidae; genus Hylobates; species Hylobates moloch. The sequence continues at coordinate 194,832,536 of NW_026652276.1, forward strand.
TACTATATAACCAAGTAAAATTAATTAGATAATTGTCCATAATATTCAGTTACACAAAATGTATAAATATGCAGAATGCGTGACACGATTCTAGCTGCATTTTGTATAAATATAAACCTTCATATATGAAAATTAGGTTTTATAATTGGACTAAATAGGTAATGATTAATTAGATTGATAGATAATGATTAGATTCATTTTTATTTGATTAGAGACTTTGGGGTCTGTTTTTGTTGTTGTTTTGTTTTATTTTTACTACAGAAAACTATACCTCAATGTGCACAAACCATGTCGTTTTGTCCAACCATCATTTTTGAGGAATTTATTTATAACACATATCTCCAGTGTCTGCTAAGATGTAAGCTTCAGGAGGACAGGAATACTTGTCCGTTTTGTTCAATGATGTACCTCAATCACCTAGAAAATAACTTGCCACAAGTATTATAAATCCTCAAAAATATATAGATGAATGAGTGAATGAATGAACTTTATGGTTTTTTAAAATGAGCCTTGACATTTGCCCTGTACTTGTATAGACATATAGCCATATAGGCCTCATACTTTTCTCTTGGTCCCAAAGGAAAAAAAAATCTATTTGATATATGAGGTTAAGATTTAACCAGCAGAAATAATCTCTGTTCTAGAATTTCTATTCACACATCACGAGCTATTTCTCTTATTTTGTCAGTGTGTGTGTAACTATTGGTGCTTCTCTAGGTATCACAGAGACTTAGAAACTACTTTATATGTGCCTGACTTAGGTTCTCAACCCTGAACTAACTCTCTTTCTCTCTCTCTCTCCATCCTCCTCTACATTCAATTACAACAGCAACATAGAAATTACAAAATGTTTAATGTAATTCACATATGAACCAGCAATTCCACTCCCAGGTATATACTGAAGAGTAATGAAAATATATGTCAAACATAATCATCAGATTTTCCAAAGTCAAAATGAAAGAAAGAATGTTAAAGGCAGCTAGACAGAAAGGTCAGGTCCCCTACAAAAGGAACTCCATGAGGCTAATGGCAGACCTCTCAGTTGAAACCCTATGAGCCAGAAGAGATTGTGGGCCTATACATTTAACATTCTGTAAAGAGAAAGAATCTTTAACCAAGAATTTCATATCCAGCCAAACTAAACTTCTTAAGTAAAGGAGAAATAATGTCCTTTTCAGATAAGCAAATGTTGAAGAAGTTTGTTACCACCAGACTTGCCTTAAAAGAGATCTTGAAAGGAGTGCTAAGTATAGAAAGGAAATACCACTACCAGCTAATACAAAAACATACTTAAATCCACAGACCAGTGACACTGTAAAGTCACCACACAAACAAGCCACCATAATAACCAGCTAACAACACAATGACAGAATCTAATCCACACGTATCAAAACTAACCTTGAATGTAAATGTGCTAAGTGACTCCACTTAAAAGGCACAGAGTGGTAAGCTGGGTAAAAAAGCAAGATCCAATGGTATGCTGTCTTCAAGGGATCCATCTCACATGTAATGACACACACAGGCTCAAAATAAAGGGATAGAGGAAAATCTACTTAGCAAATGGAAAACAGAAAAAAAAAAACAGGAGTTGCAATGATAAATTCAAATAAAACAAACTTTAAATGAACAAAGTTCAAAAAAGACAAAGAAGGGGATTACACAATGGTAAAATGTTCAATTCAACAAGAAGATCTAACTCTCCTAAATATAAATGCACCCAACACAGGAGCACCCAGATTCATAAAGCAGGTTCATAGTTACCTACAAGGAGACATAGACTCCCACATAATAATAATGGGAGACTTCAACATTCCATTGACAGTATTAGACAGATGATCAAGGCAGAAAATTAACAAAGGTCTTTAGGACCTGAACTCAACATTGGATCAAATGGAACTGATAGAACTCTACAGAACACTCCACCCAACAACAATAGAATATACATTCTCACCATCAAATGACACATACTCAAAAATTGACCACATAATTAACATAAAACAATCCTCAGCAAATACAAAATAATTGAAATCATACTAGACACTCTTGGACCACAGCACAATAAAAATAGAGGGCAAGACTAAGAAAATCACTCAAAACCAGGCAAGTACTGAAAATAAAACAACATGCTCCCACATGCCTTTTGGATAAATAGTGAAATTAAGGCAGGAATCAAGGAGTTATTTGAAACTAATGAAAACAAAGAGACAACACGCCAGAATCTCTGGATACAGCCAAGGCAGTGTTAAGAGGGAAATTCATTTCTCTGATGGCCAGTGATGATGAGCATTTTTTCATGTGTCTGTTGCCTGCATAAATGTCTTCTTTTGAGAAGTGTCTGTTCATATCCTTTGCCCACTTTTGGATGGGGTTGTTTGTTTTTTTCTTGTAAATTTGTTTGAGTTCTTTGTAGATTCTGGATATTAGCCCTTTGTCACATGGTAGATTGTAAAATTTTTCTCCCATTCTGTAAGTTGCCTGTTCACTCTGATGGTAGTTTCTTTTGCTGTGCAGAAGCTCTTTAGTTTAATTAGATCCCATTTGTCAATTTTGGCTTTTGTTGCCATTGCTTTTGGTGTTTTAGACATGAAGTCCTTGCCTATGCCTATGTCCTGAATGGTATTGCCTAGCTTTTCTTCTAGGATTTTTATGGTTTTAGGTCTAACATTTAAGTCTTTAATCCATCTTGAATTAATTTTTGTGTAGGGTGTAAGGAAGGGATCCAGTTTCAGCTTTCTACATATGGCTAGCCAGTTTTCCCAGCACCATTTGTTAAAGAGGGAATCCTTCCCCATTTCTTGTTTTTGTCAGGTTTGTCAAAGATCAGATTGTTGTAGATATGCGGCATCATTTCTGAGGGCTCTGTTCTGTTCCATTGATCTATGTCTCTGTTGTGGTACCAGTACCATGCTGTTTTGGTTACTGTAGGCTTGTAGTATAGTTTGAAGTTAGGTAGCGTGATGCCTCCAGCTTTGTACTTTTGGCTTAGGATTGACTTGACCATGTGGGCTCTTTTTTGGTTCCATATGAACTTTAAAGTAGTTTTTTTCCAATTCTGTGAAGAAAGTCATTGGTAGCTTGATGGGGATGGCATTGAATCTATAAATTACCTTGGGCAGTATGGCCATTTTCACGATATTGATTCTTACTATCTATGAGCATGCAAATCAAAGCCACAATGAGATATCATCTCACACCAGTTAGAATGGTGATCATTAAAAAGTCAGGACAACAGGTGCTGGAGAGGATGTGGAGAAATAGGAACACTTTTACACCGTTGGTGGGACTGTAAACTAGTTCAACCGTTGTGGAAGTCAGTGTGGCAATTCCTCAGGGATCTAGAACTAGAAATACCATTTGACCCAGCCATCCCATTACTGGGTATATGCCCAAAGGATTATAAATCATGCTGCTATAAAGACACATGCACAGGTACGTTTATTGTGGCACTACTCACAATAGCAAAGACTTGGAACCAACCCAAATGTCCAACAATGACAGACTGGATTAAGAAAATGTGGCACATATACACCATGGAATACTATGCAGCCATAAAAAAGGATGAGTTCATGTCCTTTGTAGGGACATGGATGAAGCTGGAAACCATCATTCTCAGCAAACTATCGCAAGGACAGAAAACCAAACACCGCATGTTCTCACTCATAGGTGGGAATTGAACAATGAGAACACTTGGACACAGGAAGGGGAACATCACACTCTGGGGCCTGTTGTGGGGTGGGCGGAGGGGGGAGGGATAGCATTAGGAGATATACCTAATGTTAAATGACGAGTTAATGGGTGCAGCACACCAAGATGGCACATGTATACATATGTAACAAACCTGCACGTTGTGCACATGTACCCTAGAACTTAAAGTATAATAAATAAATATATATATATAAAAGAAGGAAATTCATAGCATTTAATGCCCTCATTAAAAGAGTAGAAATAACTCAAATTAAGAACTTAACATCACAACTGAAAGAACTAGAGAACCAAAAGCAAACAAATCCAATAGCTAACATAAGACAAGAAATAACCAAAATCAGAGATGAAGGAAATCAAAACACAAAAAAATCATTCAAAAGATCAACGAATCCAGGAATCGGTTTTTTGAAAACATTAATAAAATAGGCCACTAGCTAGACTAATAAAGAACAAAAGAGAGAATATTCAAATAAACACAATTAGAAATGACAAAGGGAATGTTACCACTGACCCCACAGAAATAAAAATAACTATCAGAAACCACTATAAACATCTCTATGCACACAAACTAGAAAACCTAGAAGAGATGGAAACATTTCCGGACACATATGCCCTCCCAAAACTGAGCCAGGAAGAAACTGATTCCCCAAAAAGACTAAAAATGAGCTCCAAAACTGAATCAGTAAGAAGTAGCCTACCAATCAAAAAAAGGTCAGGATCAGATGGATTTATAGCTGAATTCTACCAGTTGTACAAAGAAGAGTTGGTACCATTCCTACTGAAACTATGCCAAAAAATTGAAGAGGAAGGACTCCTCCCCAACTCATTCTATGAGGCCAGAATCATCTTGATACCAAACCTGGCAGTCCAACAACAAAAAAAGAAAACTTCAGGCCAATATGCTTGATGAACTTTGATGCAAAAAGCATCAACAAAATACTTGCAAACCAAATCCAGCAGCACATCGAAAGGCTAATCCACCACAATCAAGTAGATGTCATCCCTGGGATGCAAGCTTGGTTGAACATATGCAAATTAATAAATGTGATTCATCACATAAATAGAACTAAAGACAAAAGTCACACTGTTATCTCAATAGGTGCAGAACATGCTATTGATAAAATTCAACACAGGTTCAAACTGCTTCAGGTTAAAAACTGCCAATAAACTAGGTATTGAAGGAACATGCCTCAAAATAATGAGAACCATCTACAACAAACTCATAGCCAACATCACACTGAATGGGCAAAAGCTGGAAGCATTACCCTTGAAAACAGGCAGAAGGAAAGGATGACCTGTCTCACCAACCCTATTCAACATAGTATTGGAAGTCCTAGCCAGAGCAGTCAGGAAAGAGAAAGAAATGCAGGTCATCAAAATAGGAAAACAGGAAGTCAAACTATCCCTGTTTGCAGACAACATGATTCTATATCTTGAATCCCCATAGTCTTGGCCCAAAAGTTGGTTCATCAATAAACAACTTCAGCAAAGTTTCAGGATACAAATTTAATGTACCAAAATCACTAGCGTTCCTATACATCAACAACAGTCAAGCTGAGACCCATATCAGGAAGGCAAGCCCATTCACAATTGCCGCAAACCGAATCAAATACTTAGGAATACAACTAACCAGGAAGGTGAAAGATCTCTACAATGAAAATTACAAAAAAGTACTCAAAGAAATCAGAGAAGACACACACAAAAAAATGGAAAAACATCCCATGCTCATTTATAGGAAGAATCAGTATCATTAAAATAGCCATACTCCTCAAAGCAATTTACAGAGTCAATGCTATTCTTATCAAACTACCAATGACATTATTCACAAAACTAGGAAAAACAATTTTAAAATTCATATGGAACCAAAACAGAGCCCAAATGACCAGGGCAATCCCAAGGAAAAAGAACATTTCCTGATGTCAAACTATGCTAAAGTGGTATAGTAATCTAAAAAAACCATAATATTGGTACCAAAAAAGGCACACAGACCAATGGGACAGAATAGAGAGCCCAGAAATAAGGCCACACACCTACAACCATCTGATCTTTGACAAAGCTGACAAAAACCAACAATGGGAAAAAAAAAAAAACTATTCAATAAATGGTGCTGGGATAACTGGCTAGCCTTATGCAGAAGATTGAAACTGAATCCCTTGGGTTCATATATAAAAATCAACGCAAGATGAATTATAGACTTAAATATAAAACCCAAAACTGCCAGACATGGTGGCTCATGCCTGTCATCCCAACACTTTGAGAGGCCAAGGTGGGCGGATCACTTAAGGCCGGGAGTTTGAGACCATCCTGGCCAACATGGTGGGACCCCATCCCTACTAAAAAACACAAAAATTAGCTGGGCATGGTGGTGTGTGCCTGTAGTCCCACCTACTCGGAAGGGTGAGGCAGGAGAATTGTTTGAGCCCGGGAAGCAGAGGTTGCAGTGAGCCAAGATCATGCCACTGCACTCTGGCCCAGGAGAGAGAGTGAGACTCCATCTAAAAAAAAAAAAACACTCACGCACAAAAAAACACCAAACTATAAAAAACCCTGGAACACAACCTAGGGAATACCATCCTCGTCATAGGAACAGGCAAAGATTTCATGACAAAGACACCAAAAGCAATTGTAACAAAAGCAAAAATTGGCAAATGGAACCTAATTAAACTTAAGAAGAGCTTCTACACAATAGAATAAACTACCAACAGAGTAAACAGACAATCTACAAAATGGGAGAAAATTTTTGCAAATTAGCACCTGACAAAGGTCTAATATCAAGCATCTATGAAGAACTTAAACAAATTTACAAGAGAAAAACAAGAAACCCATAAAAAAAGTGGGCAAAGGACATGAACAAACAAATTTCAAAAGAAGACATACATGCAGCGAACAAGCATATGAAAAAAAGCTAAATATCACTGATCATTAGAGAAATGCAAATCAAAACCACAGTGAGAGAACATCTCAGGCCAGTCAGAATTGCTATTACTAAAAAGTCAAAACATAACAGATGGTGGCAAAGTGGCAGAGAAAAGGAACCATTTATAAACTGTTTATACAGTGTAAATTGTTTCTTCTTCCATTGTGGAAAGCGGTATGGTGATCCCTCAAAGAGCTATAAGCAGAACTACCATACCACCCAGCAATTCTCTTACTGGGTATATACCCAGGGGAAAACAAATCATTCTATTATAAAGACACATGCATGCATATGCTCACTGCAGCACTATTTACAATAGCAAAACATGGAATCAACCTAAATGCCCATCAATGACAGATTGGATAAAGAAAATGTGATACAAAAACACCATGGAATACTATGAAGCCATAAAGAAGAGTGAGATCATGTCTCTTGTGGGAACGTGGATGGATCTGGAGGCTATTATCCTTAGCAAACTAACACAGGAATAGAAAACCAAATATCACATTTTCTTATTTATCAGTGGGAGCTAAATAATGAGAAATCATGAACACAAAGAAGGGGACAACAGAACTGGGGTCTATTTGAGGATGGAGGGTAGGAGGAGGTAGAGGAGCAGAAAAGATAACTATTGAGTACTGGGCTTAATACCTGGGTGAAGAAATTTGTAACAACAAACTCTGGTGACACAAGTTAACCTATGTAATAAACCTCCACATGTACTCCTAAACCTAAAATATAAATTTAGGAAAAAAAATAAAATATAATTCCACAAAAAAGTTTGTACATGAATGTTTATAGTGACATTATTCATAACAGCTGACAAATGGAAAGGACCAAAATATCCATCAACTATGAATAGATAAATAAAATGTGGTATAAACAATGGAATATTTGGCAATAGGAAGAATGAAGTTCTGAAACATCCTTCATTGTGGACAAACCTTGATAACATTTATTCTACATGAAAGATGCCAGTCACAAAAGACCATATTGTATGATTCCATTTATATGGAATTTCCATAAGTAAACCTATAGAGACAGAAATTAGATTAGTAGTTGCCTCTGGCACGCAGTAAGAACTGAGGTGAGAGGAGAGTAATTGGCATGAACTTTGTGGGGGTCTGGGGAAGCTGACAAACTTGTTCCAAAATTGATGGTAGTAATGGTTGCATGACTTTATGAAAATACCAAACCAACTTGTGTTCATCTATTGATGGACACCAATTACTTCCAAAGCTTAGCTACTGTAAATAGTGCTACAACAAACATGGGAGTGCAGATATCTCTTTGATATACTGGTTTCCTTTCTTCTGGGTATATACCCAGTAGTAGGATTGCTGCATCATATGGTAGCTCTATTTTTAGTTTTTTAGAAGTAAAAGTTTTAATAATTTTAATAATCTAAAAATTGTAAAGAATTCACATACTCTTGAATACACCAAGGTACAAATTCTCCTTAAAAGGCTAAAAATAAAAATAAATATTTTTCTAACCAAATCATCTCAATTCAGAATGGTTATTTTCAAAGCTTTTAATTTGGTTGTTTTTATTAGCTAGTTTAATGTTGCATATTTCTAATATGTTTTTTTCTCTCTTGTCTCTCTGAAAACAGGAATGATGACACCTTTGAATTTGTGCATCTATATGGGATACTGCTCTTAAGTATCTCCAAGAGTGCCTCATGTCAGGAAATCCAATGCACGGTATGGCAACTAGTGTGTTTTACTAAAATTTGAAGGCTGCTTAAGCTAGAGAGAGAAGAGACAATAAATCTGTTGAGTGAAAGACAGTGTAAAAGCCAAGGTATTTCTCATCTCATTGTTTCAAAACAATGATTAGGCTTCTCAGTTTTTCCAGTGCCCATCTGAAGTTACAAATCAATTTATTTTCCAGAATGACTTTCTTTGCCATACGTCAAAGTATTCTTGACCCATATACTCCCAAATCCCAAATTATTCCAAATACTACTTCCAATAATAACCCTTTGTCCCATAAACTGTCATTTAAAAACGACAATCATTTTGACACAATCATAGCCAACATTGTATTACTATTCCATATGATTTAAAAAATGACTTCAAATGGTCAGAGAAATTAACAAAATGGAAATGGTATTTTGTGGATTTTTGTGGGAAAAAGAGAGCACAGACTTTAGTTATGCTATTTTTTTTCTCTTAGCAGAAAAATGTGGCAAGTATGAATGTCCATTGAACAAGGACATAATTTATTCTACAGCCTTATCACAACATCAAGTTATGTGGGAACTTCCTGGCTTCCCATCAATTACAAAATACCAGACTAGTCAGTTGACTACATGGAGCAATTATTGGCCTAATAAATCCAACAAAATTTGTTCTTACATACCAAGAAGACATACCTCCAACAATACATGTGAGTATATATATTTCACCCAAACAGAGATATCTGAGGCCATTTCACTGCCTCATTTTGTAAGATTCTAAGGATATGAGAATAAATTAATTTACACTTAATAGTTCTTCTTTAAAAATAAAATACAGTAAATTGAATTTTCAACTAAACATTTCAAATATCCTACTTCCTGTATAAATGTCATCATAATGTACTAAACATTATACTGAATATTTAAAGGCTAATAATAAAGATTTCTAATAATGTTATTAAAAAGGTAAATTAATTTCTAAGTCATTCGTATAAATCAATAAATAAAACATCTGTTTGAGTCCGCAGGTAAAAAACTAATCCCAGGATATAACCCTGAATTTCGAGTTACTGTTTCTGATTTCATAATAAAATGAAGGCAACTTGGCTGGATAAGGTGACTCATACCTGTAATCCCAGCACTTTGAGAGGCCAGGGTGGGTGTATCACCTAAGGTCAAGGGTTCGAGACCAGCCTGGCCAACATGGCGAAATGTTTTCTCTACTAAAAATACAAAAATTAGTCAGGGTTGGTGGCACGTGCCTGTAATCCCAGCTACACAGGAGGCTGAGGCAGCAGAATCGCTGGAACCCAGGAGGTAGACGTTGCAGTAAGCCGAGATTGTGCCACTGCACACCAGCCTGGGTGACAGAGTGAGACTCTGTCCCAAAAAAAATAAAAAAAGAAGGCAACTCATAGTGTCACAATTTACATGCTGTTTTAATATCTTATTGAATTTCACCATTTATATTGACTTCTTCAGTAACTGTGTGACATTTTTCTGGTCAAATTATGGACTGAAATAAAAATTTAAAAACAGAGCTGTCATGTGGTAATGTTTCCCAAAATGATCACAATATCTCCTGTCCTGCTTGTTTGCAGTATGATCTTGCCATCTCCCCATTAAGAAAGAAAAACTATTTTCTCTACCTTTGAAACTGGATGAGCACTCTGTCTGCTTTGACCAATGAAACGAGGCAGAAGTGCCATTCTCGGAACTCCAAGCCCAGATCTAAAACATATCTGGCAGTTTTCATTTCCTGTCACTTGCAAGACTAGTCCTAGGACAATCTGCCTCAGGATTCAGCCACCGTGCTATGAGATGACCAAGTCACATGAAGAGGGCAGGTGTTGGCATGTCTCAAAATCCCCATTTGAGCTCTAGCTGACAGGTGTCAGCATATGCCGGAATGAGAGTGAACCACCTGAACACCCAGCACAGTCAAGCCTTCAGAGACTTCAGCTCCAGTTCCAGCTAACTGAAACCCAGGAGATATTAAATGAAAACCACCCAGCTAAGCTCACTCACGCAGAGAATTGTGAGAGATAATCATTCAAATCAAACAATAAGTAAAACATCTGTTTGGAGTCTGCAGGTAAAAACAAATCCCAAGATATAAAACTCTGAAACTCAGAGTTACTGCTTCTGATTTCATACCTGCTGTTCTAAGTCATTCAATTTTGAAGTGATTTATTAAACAGCAATAAATAACCAGAACATAATGTAACTGTCACTTTACTCATCATCTAACATCCCTTTTTTACTCTACCTGTTAGTTTAGGGGGCGGGTGAAGTCAATGAGGAAATTACAGCATGACCTTGATATTGGAAAATAGGATATTTCATGTTTATTATTGTTCTTCAAGCTGGATCCAAATGGGACACAATTTCACACCCATAAGATTGGAAATCTGACAATAACAAAAACTAGAAACCATGTGGATCAATAAGAACTCTTCTATGCTGGCAGTGAGAATGTGAACAAGTATAAAAACTTTGGAAAGAAATATGGTGATAGCTGGTGGAGTTGAAGACACACATACTCCACAATCCAGAAATCTCATTCCTAGGCATGTACTCTAGAGAAATTCTTACAGATGAACACACAAAAAAGTACAAAAATATCTTTAATAGCGTCATTTGTAAAAGTTAAAAATTAGAGACACCTTCAAAGTCTATCAAGAAGAGAACAGATTAATAAATTATAGTGTATTTAAATATTATACAAAATGAAATAAACTAAAGCTATAAATATCAGCAAGAATGCATCTAACAAATAAAATGCAGAGGGAGAAAAGGGTACGTTTCAGAAAAATATACATCATATCGTAAGAGTTACCAACAAAGCAAAAGAATATATTCTGTTTCAGGGAATCATATATTAATCTAATTATAATATAAAAGAAGGCATAGAAATAAACATCAAATTCAGTTCCTTGGTGACAGGAGAGATAGGGAAATGGAAGGCATAGGGAAGGAGGGGACATGGTCAGAGAAGGCTACAGAAGGAACCTAAAACTGTATTTGCAATCTCTTCTTTCTTAGCTTAATTTGGGGTACACATGAATTTTTATGTTATATTTTTTACTTTTCTGTATGCCTAAACTATTTTATATTTTTAAATGAAGAAAGGAGATGTGTTAAATAGAATACGGTACTTAAAAAGACTTAATGATTAAATGACAAAATAGGAAAATAACTCACAATCAATAAGAAAAAGACAAATAACCCACTGGGAAAAAAACGGCAGAGAAAAAGATATTTCACCATAAAGAAAAGTGGATGTCCACCTTTTGAAAAGGTACTCAACATAATTAAAAATTATAGGGCACAAATTTACCTCAATGATTTAATATTTAGATTACTAGATTGACAAAAGTTAATGTTGAATCATATCAGGTTTGTCAAGGATATGGTGATAAACTGGTACAAACATTTTGTAAAATGATGGACCTCATCACTTGAACATTCACATACCTTATGCCCAAGGCACTTGACTCCGAGCTATATGATCTGGAGAATCTTTTGCTTATGAACCCCCTGTGAAATTTATAAAAATGTTCATAGCAACATTGTTTATAATAGCAGAATCCTGGAAACAGCTGCAATGTTCTTAGACAAGAGTGTGATACATGCATTGTCATATATTCTGCAATAAAATATTATATAGCAGTGAAAGAGGAGAAACTACTTCTGCATAAATCATAAATGGATAATTTTGAATGAATCATAAATGGATAATTTTGAATGAATCATAAATGGATAATTTTGAATGAAAAACCAAGTATTAGAAGAATATATGTGTGTGCGTTTGTGTGTGTGTGATTAAGGTCAAAACAGGCGGAACTAAACAACATATTGTTTAGGGATAGATGGATGCATAAGATCATATGCATCAGTGTTTTCCACTACTAAAATTATGTTTTTAATTAATCACAGAAATAAGAAAATGTGAAATAATAATTGCACTGGTGAAACAAAATAGTGCATCAATATACCTTTATGTCTCTTTCACTGGACCTCTCTGAAATGAGTAGAGTAAATGAGTAAATAGCAAATGCAACAAAGAAAAAATGATTAAATATCTAAGAATTTTTAAACAAAGTAAAAATGTAGGGACAATGTATTGAGTTACAAAGAACTACAGCAGAAGTTACGTTTAAAAATAGATTCTAACCTTAGTCACATGACCATGTCAAGTTATAGGAGCAGCACTGATGCTTGAGAATCTCTGGGAAACAGGACTGCCTGATGCAGCTGATATAGATTAAGTGGCTGAAGTTTACCATAATGCAAAAACAAAATAAAATTTATGTCTTTATATTTGCTCTACTGAAAGTGTGTTTATTATGATATATCTGCTAACATTTTAGATATTGAATACTTTATGACATACAGATTCACTACAATTGTATTTCATAATTAAGCACTTTAAAAATAATTAAGTAAAAATCGGCAGTCATATTTACATCTGCAAAGAATCATTAAAATTGTTTCATCCCTCTTGTCTAATCCCATTTCACCTTATGTAATTTAACTGTTTTATAAAGTTCATCTTTCAAAAATAAAATTAATAAAAATTAAAACTAACTTCAAATTTTCAAAAAACATTTTTTAATTTAAAAACCTACAAAATCTATAGAGCTTTTATCATCAAAAGTTGGCAATTGCTTAACCTGTAAGGTATGTACAAGTTCACAATTATTAACTGAAATCTACCTGTACTCTCTTTTGCATTTTTGTAGTTATTTCCTAATGAGCCATCATGGATCCACCATGAAAAAAAGATTTTAAAAGAATAAAGATGTAAATCTATTGAAATTGTATGTTGGTGTTGAATGTGATATAATCAATCATATAGTTCATTTACATAAGAGGATGAAATTATAAATTTCCTGATCTGTTAGTGCTGTAAAAAAGAAACAAGCTACAAGAAATAAAGGTGGTTAACAAATATAAATAAATTATTTAGAATTTGGACTGTAAGAATTGTGATGAGAATAAACATATTCTCTCCTGAATTTAGGTTTGAAGATGATTAAAAACTGTAGTTTGAGCTCCTCCTATTTCAAATGTCCCTTTTAAATATGCATACAAAACAATTTTTTGAGAAATGCTTCTAAATTTTAGTTGGAAAATGGAAGAATTCAAGAATCCCAAAAACTTATGTGCATGCAACAGAGAATGAAAATGGCAGAGTCAAGGAAAATCTTGTAGTGTTGTTTTAATTGCAAAGGTCAGAGCTGGTAAAGTAATTGACAAGCCATTTTTCAATCCTACTGCCACAGAAATGGAGACAGTGGATTGTGAGAGAAAGAAATGGAATGTGATTAAAAGGTGTGCTTTCCCATACTTCATTTTTGCCCTGGAACATTGCTTATTCTCACTATTGAACTTGACCTCCATTACTTGAAGGGAGAACAAAGAGCTAAGTTATCACATTTTTGTCGTTTTTAGTTAAATAAACGGTCTAAAAAGAACTTTTTCAGTAGCATCTATCGTACTCTCCACCCTCTGACTACCACCACAATGCTTATATACTTCTAATCAGAGAAGGAAAGAAAAAAATGTTCATTTATTCATGTCCTCTGCCCTCTCAAGCAGAGTACTAGACTTGGAGATGAGGTGAATTTAAAAGAAAAAAAAAACTAAGATTAAGACTTGTTCCCTGCTCATTTTCAGAAGCCCTGGAGTAAAGTAAATCTCTATTAGTTCTCTTAGTCTCCAGGGCACAGGAGAAGGTAAATAAAGAGATCTAAAGAATAAGGTATAGGCAGAGACTCCATGCTCACTTATCTATGTTTCGCTGACCTCAAGCACCGAATGTGGCAGAGTGTACTTCCAACAAATGCCTCTCCAATTACAGTAGGAAGAAACAAAGTAAACCAAGTGGTTGGAGAAAAGTCTAAACTTAAGTAAAGATATAGGTGAATATTAGGATACAATCCTAAAGAACAGAGAAATATAATCATAATGCTAATAAAATATAAAGAAACAAGACTATTAAATCCTTGAGAGAAGATATGACTCCCTGTATCTTAATTGTCAGGCACCATGATTGTCACGTTATTAATATTTAATAAGCGTTTATTGAATGCAAAAAAGAATGCCTGGATGAACAAATAAATAAAATTCAAAAGAATCATCCCTGCAACTTGTTTCTCTATCAAGGTGACTACTTCCCAATCCAGAATACAAAAGGTTTACTTTCTGGAGATGTTAAAGACCCAAAACTGGGTCTTTTGAGGGTGAGGCTGAGCGTGGGGCTGATTTGCCATGCCAAAAAAGGGATGAAATGCCAGAACACTAGAGGTAAATGAAAATTTTAGACTTTGCTTACAGAGAGAAAATAAGAAGTCAAATATGAAGGGTAGGAATATAAATATGTCAGACATCTCAGCCAGGCATGGTGCCTCATGTCTGTAATCTTGGCACTTTGGGAGGCCGAGGTGGGGCGATCACTTTACGTCAAGAGTTCAAGACCCACCTGGCTAACATGGTGAAACCCCTTCTCTCCTAAAAATACAAATACTAGCCAGTTGTGATGGTGCGTGCCTGTAATTCCAGCTACACAGGAGGTTGAGACAGGAGAGTTGCTTGAACCCGAGAGGCAGAGGTTGCAATGAGCCAAGATCATGCCACTGCACTCCAGCCTGGGCGACAGAGCAAGACTCCATGTGAAAAAAAGAAAAGAAAGAAAAGAAGAAAGAAAGAAAGAAATAGGTCAGACTTCTCAATAATAATCCTGGAAACAAGAACCCAAAGAAGCCATTGCTGTTTTTTTAAATTCTGAAGGAATATTGTTTCAATATAGCAATACATATAAAGCCAAACTATTGCTCAAGTGTAGTGGCTAACTTAAAAGTACGCAAGGTCTCTAAAATTTTATGTCTTGTACACTCTTTTATAGGAAACTGCAGAAGACAGAAACTCAAGAAAGAGACATGGAATTCAATGCAAGAGAGAGGTAAAGAGGACTCTGGGTGGGGTGGGGGGGTGGCAAACGTGCAGCAGGACTAGTGAGTAGTACAGATTAGACCAGGAGCCCAGAGGGTCCCACAAGGGATGCCACCAAGTGAAGGAAAAAATTATCTGGTGGCTGTAGTAGTACTAACAAGAGTTTTATAGCTCCAGGTGATTTGAAAACATATTAGTAACAAATGTATGCAAAACTAAATGAACAACAAAATAGGAGAACTATAAGTTACACAAGAATTTCATCAACTATGAGCAAGATTTATATACTTAGCTATGCCAATGAAAACATCAACTACTGATTCTAACCAAGAAATTGTGCTGTAACAATATTTGAGAGGTAGGGTGGAGAGGAAATATGTATTGGTGGGTGTGGTAAATGTATAAGACAGATAATTTCATAATAGCAAGTCAGTAATATCTAAATGTAAAATATTTTCATTAACTGTCTTAGCATGTTCTTCAGAAATATGGAAGAAATAGCCGATGAACAGTTAAGATGGTTGAAAGTGGATGCCTCTGAAAAAATGGAATTGGTAGAGGGTAGGAGTGAGCCTAGGGCTGCTGTTCTTGGTTATAAGCCTCATCGTAATATTTGACTTCAAAAATATATATATATGAATTAATTTTATAAAATAAAAACTAAGTTTAAAACTACCTCATTGAAAGACAAAGATACAAATAAATATAATTATATAGCTGGTTCCCACATGGAAGGAGCAAGTAAAGATAACAGATCTCAAATTAAGAAAATATAAAAGTGGCCTAAAAGATAAAAAAAAAATTATCCTTACTAGTAATCAAATGAGCATTAAAACTGTAAAACATCAATTTCACCTATAAAATTAGCAAAGATTACAAAAACTCAGTGATGGCCAGAGTTCAGGAATATAGGAACATAGAGACACAGCTTAAAATTGTGCAGCATATTCTCCATGTAATTCTATGTCTAGGGATCTATCTGGGGGAACTTATCACAGGTGTATATACAGATTTACATAATAAGATATTTGCGGAAAAATTATCTTTATTAGGGACAAACTGAAACAAATAAAAATGCAAGAATATGATTAAATTAGCTATAGCTTGCCTCTATGGTGAAATTTATACATTAATTAAATTAGCTTTTTTTTCAAAAGTTGTTACAGTTTTAGGGAAATGCTTATAATAAATATTAAATAATAATCTCAAGGTAAAAGTTGCACATATAGTTAGCTATACCCAGCATACACACACACAGAGAGAGAGAGAGAGAGAGAGAGAGAAAGAAAGAAATCTAGATAAAATAGGGCAAAATGTTAAGATATACAATCTCTAAAACTGTAGGATTTGGGGGTTACTTGGGGGTTTCGTCTTTATACTTTTCAGCATTCTTAGGATTTCTATAACTGAGGTATATGACCTCTAAAATTAGACCTAAATATGTATTATGTTTTTCTTTTTATGAAAAATATTTATGCTTTGTTTTTAACCAGGATAGTTTCCATTTGGAAATCTGTGGATGGGTAAAGATGAAAGCCATTTGAAGAGACAGAAACTATAGGAATACAGTGTAAGAGCCTGTAAGAGACTGCCCAGCCTGACAAAATATATGGACATTGCTTTCTTAACACAGATTAAAAATCTGTCATAGAGAAAAAAGACATAGCATTAATGGGGCAGTTCCACTATAAAGACATCTGCTAGAAATCTCATTATACTAAAAAGCTGAGCATCAGATAAATTCTTAACTTGTCTTGCTGACAGTCTCATCTCTCAGAAGGTAGTAGATGCAAAAAGTGGAACTCCTACTTAATTCTGACCAGAAAGAAAGAAGTGGTTGCTATTGCAAAGTGAGAGAAAATATAAACAAAAATGGTACAGTAACATGAATTCATATTGCCTGCATAACATACCTAAAGCACATATATGTAAACTTTGAAGTAAAAAATTGCTGGATATTTAATGACAGTGGATGACCACAAATTCAATATATACTCAAACTCTATATAACTGTGGAGAAGTAATAGGAATGTTTCTTTTGAACTGTTCATATCTTTGAACCAATAATTTCACTTTGGAAATACCTGAAAAATATCTTTCTCAAAAATTATAAAAATATGCAGAGATATTTGCGATAGCACTATTTGTTATTGAAGCAAAATATAACAAAAAATCTAGTGTCCAATAAAAGGACAGTATATTCACTCAATAGAGTATTATTCAATCATTATGATAATAGAATTTATGATAACATAAAAATTCAAATACTATAAATAATATAAGCTGGAAAACATCAAAATACAAAATTTTACAAGTCCCTTTGTGTACTAAACATGTTAAGTATATATCTGAATATTTTATTTAGTCACTCAACAAATTTGATTAAGTGCCTACTAACAGGCCAAGTAATGATCTTGGCATGCAGTGAACATCGAACAAAATAAATCAAAATACTGTCCCCATAGCGCTTCTTTTCTAGTTGGGAAAGACACAAAATACACTATTTAGAGAAGTTATCTTTGGGTAAAGGAACTATGGGTGATACATAAGTAATTTTTTGCTTCCTTGCCTGTACTTCTCAAATGTCCCACAGTGAACATTTATCACTTTCATAATGAAAATATAAAATATTATTTTTAAATTAGCTGAAATGCATGCATATTTAATAAAAGTGTTACGTCTTGATTTAATAAATGTGTAATGTCCTAATCAAGGAAGGTAATAAACTGTATTATGCGCTTTTCAGATTATACCTTACTATTATGCATAGGTCTAGATACCTCATTTTAATTAGAAAGTTAACAGACAAGAATGCATTCAGTGAATAATGACCCAATGATAGGAATCCTGTCAGTTATGTTAAAAGTGACAGAGCTGAGGGAATGGGGACATTTAGACTAAAAAAATAAAAACAAAACAAAAGTTGTGGTAGGAAGAAGAGTAAGAAGATCTGAGTTTAATTCTTCTTCCGCCATTCCCAATAAACCTCAGAATCACTCTCATAAAATAATTTCCTCCCTCTGAGTTCCAGGTTGGGACGGACATGGGTGTGGAGTGGGTGTGTGAGTGTCTGTGCGTGGGTAAGAGTGGAGAATGAAGATAACATCTTCCCTTCCTATTTTTAACAATTGTTAAGAGGATCAAGACCAAAAAAAAAAATGTCTGCGCAAGTATATTTATTAAATGAAAAAGTCATTTGATAGAGATTTTTTATAAAGAAGAAATGTTTAGGTAATACCAATACACAGTGAACCCCTAACAATCTTTATATACATCCTGACAGGCGTTGTCTCTACACATGCACATACACACATATATGAGTATGTTTATATATCTTTTAACCAAAACGAGATCATAATTTATCTAACTCTTGGTAAGCTGGCTTTAAAACTTGAATGATTACCATTAAATCTTGAATGACTACATAATATATGTTGTTCCAAAGAATAAATCTTCAAATAACGGGTCAGATTTTTTACTCAGTCTGAGGTGTAGATAAGTGAAACAGAATCTATCACCAAAAAAAAGGGAGGAAAAAAAGAGCCCCCAGTCTCTAAGCAATCTTCAGGCAGTTACCACCTAATGTGGACATTTTGAAAGGAACTCCCTAGGGAGGCTGGACTAGATAGCTCTCAACCCTTCCCTATCGTATGAATTCTGTGATTTTATTTTGGTTTCATTAATTGTCTATCAAGGCCTACCTGTGGCAAAAGCAAGAAAATTATCATTTTTTGAGAGTCCCATGCCCTTTGTGCTTTGCATTGACACATTATCTGATGCTAACAAGCCCATGAAGTAATTGAAGTAATTATCTTTTATAACTGAAGAATATAAGGCTCGTAAAAAGTAAACAATCTGTCCGAAGACAAATATATAGCCAGTGAGTCATAAAATTAGAGTTTAAACCCTGCTTTCACAAAGTACACATTATTTACCCTATAACAGTATCTAACTGTGCTCCATAAAGCTCCAGGGTTCTGAGGAATTGTCCAAGGGGCTGCTAGAGAGGTAAGGGCAGATTTGAGCAAGAGTTGTTCTGGGATATACACTCAGCTTTAATTAGAACAGCCTTGATTTAACTTTCATTTACTAGAGCTCATATGAAACATTGATCCTACTGATAAAAAAAAAAGTTTACACACACAGCATTCCACCATGTGTCTTTCCCTGTGTTTCTTCAGGGAAAGGAGCCATGAAGCTAAGGAGCCTGGAAGACTACACACAAGTCTAGGAAGTCAACAGATTGAGGCCAATGGTTCTATATGTAATGAATTAAAAGCAAGATAGAGCCAAATAAAATAGTAAAGACTCAAGCTAACAGGTCTGTAAGAAACAGGAGCAACATGAAAGTACCCTGAGGTTCTTAAGCCCAAGGCCTATGAAGCCAGTGAGTTTAAGAGAAGTAGGCAGTCAACTAGCAAGGACAGGCTAAGTCAAGATCATCCAAGGCAACAATGGTCAGATGAATCGTATGAGTTATACTTGCAGCCAGTGTGTGACCTCTCACACTACAGCCACTATCCCGTAAATGGAGATGTTCTCACTTGGCTCACTGCTCTTCTCATTCTAAATCTCTTTGAATGAAATCACTCTCCCCCATGTTTTTAACTCCCATCAGTATGACTGAAATCTCCAAATGTGTATCTGAAGCACTGACATTTATTTAAAACTTTAGAGATTCATATCCAATGTTTTGCTTTCTGTAGCCAAATAAATGTCCCATAAGCACTCAAATGCAATTCATTTAACATGTTTTATCTGTCTTAAATCTTCTTGTCTTCATGTATTTTCTGACTATATGAGGCCATCTTTTACCCAATCTATAAAGCAAGAATCTTGAAGTATCTTAAGAGTTCCCGGGCGCGGTGGCTCACGCTTGTAATCCCAGCACTTTGGGAGGCCGAGGCGGGCGGATCACGAGGTCAGGAGATCGAGAACATGGTGAAACCCCGTCTCTACTAAAAATACAAAAAATTAGCCGGGCGTGGTGGCGGGCGCCTGTAGTCCCAGCTACTCAGAGAGGCTGAGGCAGGAGAATGGCGTGAACCCGGGAGGCGAAGCTTGCAGTGAGCCGAGATTGCGCCACTGCACTCCAGCCTGGGCGACAGAGCGAGACTCCGTCTCAAAAAAAAAAAAAAAGAGTTCCCTTTTCTCCTCATATCCAACCAACTACTAATGCTTCACCTTCTAAATTTTTAGAAACTACCAACTTCACCTTCTAAATTTTTCTTAGCCACTTTCTCTATTCTTATTGCCAGTGCCTTGAGCCCTCATCATTCATCATCTGTACTTGCTTGAGTGTGTTCCTCACTTATACCATGTGGTATCATATTCCCATCCCTTGCTTTGTATGGTTTCATCTCCGAAAATGTGGTTATTGTCATTTTTTGCCAGATCAATTCCAAAATTCAGCTCTGTTCACCCTCTCTCCCAAAGAACTTCCTTAAAAATCTCAAGTTGGTCTTTGCTATCTTTGTGCATCACTCTGGCATGGTATATATGAAGTTATATTGGAAGTTTTGGGTCATATGTTTTTTCAGGACGGAAACTAGGTTTTGCATCTTTGTATCTCAAATGCCTAAGTAATGCCTCGCTTGTCAATAAAATGATGTGAACTGCCACATAAAAACACGCAAAGGCTGCTGGATGAGTACTGGAAGCCAGGGGAAGAGTCCCAGAACTCCTGCGACTTTCTATTTTTCTATTTACCTTAGGCTCATGCAGGTGAAGAGTCCCAGAACTCCTGCGACTTTCTATTTTTCTATTTACCTTAGGCTCATGCAGGTGAACTCTTCTGGGATTTCTTTTTGTTTTGTTTTGTTTTTGTTTTTGAGATGGAGTCTCACTCATTCTATTGCCCAGGCTGGAGTGTAGTGCTACGATCTCGGCTCACTGCAACCTCCACCTCCTGGGTTCAAATTATTCCTCTCCCTCAGCCCCCCGACTAGCTGGGATTGCAGGCGTGTGCCACCACACCAAGCTAATTTTTGTAGTTTTAGTAGAGATGGTGTTTCACCATGTTGACTAGGCTGGTTTCGAACTCCTGGCCTGAAGTGATCTGCCTGCCTTGACCTCTCAAAGTGCTGGAATTACAGATGTAAGCCACCATACCTAGCCTCTTCTGGGATTTCTTATACTCTATTTAATTCAGCAGATTTTCATTGGGCACTGCCTTTGGCCATCTGGGCTACTATAAAAACAAACCTTAGACTGGGTGATCTATAAATAGAAGCAATTGATTTTTCACAGTTTTGGAGGCAAGGAAGTCCAAGATCAAGACTCAGGCAGATTCAGTGTCTGATGAAGACTTGCTCTCTGCATCACACAGATGGTGCTGTGTCCTAAAATGGCAGAAGGGCAAGGTAGCTTTATTCAATCCCTTTTATAAGGGCATTAATCCCATTTATGAGAGTGGAGCTCTCATGAATTAATCACTTCCAAGGCCCCACCTCTTAATACTATCCATTGCCGGATAGGTATTAAGATATGGATTTTGTGGGGTACCGACATTTAGAGCCTACCAAGCTCCTTCTATATATTCTAAATAGGAGCATAAGGAAACTCAGAGAAGGACCAGTCCCTATCATCAGGAGAAAATATTTGAAAGACTAAATTTAGTTTTGTCACCATTTGTCATCCACATGCTCTCATAAATCAGCTTCATGTTGTGCCTGGACTGTCCACAGGTCCACTCTGAGATTACTGCCTGTATTAACTTTCTGTGCTGTCCAGGGCAGTGACTCAAGTTAGGCCTCACCCACCCCTGCTCTGTGATCCCCCAAATTATTTGTGTGCTCTATTTTTATTTACATTACATGAACTAAAAGCGCTGTTCAAGTAAATTCATCTCTACCACCCTGCTAATTGTGAGGAGTACGAGGAGTGTTGCTACTGGCTCTCTCTACCTTTTTTCTCTGCCTAACTTATGCCCTTCTTGAAAAAAAAAGTATCTTAAATTAGTAAGTTATGGTTAAAAACTAAGATATGCATGTTCACATTCTGGCACCAAAGATATTCTTGATCCAGTAGTACCCCTCAAATCTTTTGTGTGGTCCAATTCCTACCTGCAACTCTGAAAAATAAGTGACGGGAAGGGCTGGAGCCACTGATAACACCTCATCTTCCCAGTCCCTCAAATCCTAAAATTTGGAAAAGGTCAATGATAGGTTAAAAGGAAAAACTCCCAACTGAGGAGAAGTCTCCATCTACCTTGTTTAGATACTTCAAAGAAGTTTTCTTAGTGCAGAAATAATTTTATGTCAGGGAAGTCCCTAACTGTTATGTGGACTGAACACCATATAACTATTATCCTTAACAATTGGGATTATGTATGCATCCTCCTACACAGTGATTTTAAGGCAAATTTAGTAAAAATGATCATTTTTTCTCCTATATAAAAGGGTCTCCAAATGAACCATGTTTAACCTAATGAGGCTTTAATAATAAATATTGATTGAAACATGGAGTCATTTTGATAGCTACACTCAATCTGGCTACAAATCTGAAGAACCTGGGCACTTTTTTTAAAATAGTTTCCCCTAATTCCTGACCATGGAGAAGCAGTGCAGCTGGGGTACCATCTGAAAAATCTATGTTTGTTTTAGTAAGTACTTGGGTGATGCTGAAGCAGTTTTTTGGAGAAACCCCTAAAATAGGGAATAAAAGCTTTCTCAATGTGTCTGTAAAATTAATGTAAATATTGGTCAATATGAAATAACACTGAAACATTTCCTATTTTAGAATTATGTATCAGAATTGCAGCTCATGCACCTAACAGCCCAACAACTACTGCTCTGTATAATAACTTCATTTCTAGTTTCTGGCCCCCATTCTGCTTAAATCTTGAAAACTTAGCTCTTCCTGGAATTTTTCCAGAGTGATGGCATAGTTCTAGGATCTTACACAGGATCAAGGATGAGGGAAAGGGGTCCATCTGGCTTTGGCCATCAGTACAGGTCTTTCTGCCTGTTTCGGCCACATGGTTCAGAACATTCCAGATCCTTTTGCTACTCCTTTTGAGGTATTACTAAGAGAACTCTTTGTGGCTTCGTATGATCCCTGATGCCTGGAAAGAGAAGACAGCCATTTCCACCCTTAGATCTAGCCACCCTGGCCCCTCTTCATCCTCAGCATACTATCAAGAAGCAGGACTTAACTCCCTCTCTGCTCTCTAGTCTTACAAGGCTCTCTCTTCTTCACTTTGTGGTATTTATATGTCTCTAGACTACAGTAAGTCTTTCTCACTTTGTGTTTCTCTAAGACATGAGCTTGTGCATATAATTCTACATCCATCAGTCACATAAACCCAACCAATCTAGGACTTCTGGAAACCCATGCCAGGAACAGCAGTGTCCATTACACACACTCCACTCAAATACTTCTATGAGGCAACAATAGGTATTTGCTGAATAGGAAATACAGGAGAAAAATACACATTTAAGAAATATTATCAAAAGCAAAATTCAGGATTTAAAATTCAGTGTAACATTAAAATTTCAGTCAAATATTCTATACCTGGTAACAAGCCAATATTCATAAATATTTTATGAAAGCTATCATTCCCATTTGATGAAATCCATTTCACCGTATTTGAAACATAACTTTATACTATGGGATCATTTGGTTGAAAGAATCAAAAACCTCCAGGTCATGGAAGAAGGCACTCATTGAAAGACATTATCAGGGACAATCAAGAATAAGAAACAAAGCAAAAAGCTGGGGCACAGGAAGACTGGCATTGAAAGTCAGAAAATAAGATTACTCCTTTTTCTCATAAATTATAGGTTCCCTTGTCTTTGTTATTCTCTACACATGGCCCCACTATTCTGACTTCTCTAAAGGATTGCCTTATTCTGTTTCTTCATGGATTCCATAACTTGAAAATTGCTTTGACATTCCATTGTATTGCTTCATTCTTGGCTTATAATGAATATTCATGATAAACATTTATCATTATTCATCTGATTTAGCCTTTTCGTGCCCCCATCACAAATGGCTAGAAGAGAGAATAAGATTATCTCAATATCTGCCTAGAACCCACTGAGGTTCAATGAACTGTACCCCAGGGAAGACCAATGGTTTGTGCATCTGCTCCTTCTGGCAGCTGTGACGGGAACAGTTTCTCTTAAAAAAAAGAAAAATAAGTGCTTGTTCTGGAGGCTATAATGGTATGGTCACTAAATTTGGCATGCCCATCCTGAATTCTGAAAATAACATCTGGCACTTTTAAGTCTTCCATATGCTATAAGGCATATGTTAGTTTCACTCTGGCCACAGAATGACACAAGTATATCATTTATTATATTGATAATATTATAATAATTATGCGATAGTGCATCATCTCTAACTTTACATCAATCTTATATCTATAGCCTTGACTTTAGAAACCAACTAACCGACCGAAAAATAAAATAGAATCGAATAAAAAGCTGTCAACCCCAAATCAGCTCTTTCAGGCATAAAACATTCTACCTCAGTGAAACCGGATGTCACTCTAGTGTTGAGTGTAACAGCCAATTTTAGTTAATGTCTAGGAGTATCAAATGAATTCTGTCTTAATTTGTGTCTCTTTTAGGTGGCCATTCAGCCATCTATAAGTTGTTTTTCACTACAAATTTTCTAAAAGCAGAAGTAACACAAATTGATTTTTAAAAGCCGTTTACCACTAGGTGGCACCAAATAGCCATAATTCATAGAATGTCTCCTAAAGCCATACACCTGCCATTTAAGTATTATCATTCTTTGCTTAAAAAGAAAATATTTATAAAAATTAAACACAACTAATTTCTTCCTTCCTTAGAATAAGAAATATATATAATACTTTTTTCCTAAATAAAGTAGACTATTTTTCTTTTTTAATAAATTGAAATATATTCATTTAACCTTTGTGTTAATAAATTGATGGTAACATTCTTTGTTGAATTTCACAATGTTATTCATTTCCCCCATTAAATGCTTGCAGTATTTGAAATATTTGTTTTTGTTTTGCTTAGAAATATTTAATAGGACCCTTTCTAGAGATTTTGATTTTGTTAAGATCTAGATTTACTGAGTATGGTCCCTGTCATTACAGAATGTACCTTTATTTTAATAGGGATGTTCTCAGTCCAAGGATGCATTTGGATTATGATATAGATGCTGTGGAAAAAGATGCCTCTCCCTACTTACACTTGTAAATTCCCCTCTAATACAGGGCTCACCACACTACTTTAGGTTTTTGTCACCTTGAGGTTTGACTACTGCCATGTCCTCTACCTTGGTTGACAGAGGAAGAGCCCTAGAATATTCAGCTAGTACGAATGTGACAGCTTGTCTGTTTAGCAATGCCAACCACACAGAGCACATTATACAGATGCTCTGTGCATAGCTCTGGCTTCCAACAGTCATTCTAGATGTTCATTTTAATTTATACAGCTCTCCACAGCCTAGGACTTCTAAGTAAGTTATACGACATATTCATTTCCTATCCTGGCAGTTAAGGCATGTTACCAGATAGTTCCGAGATACAATGATGAACTCAAAAGTTAGAGGTCCTTGACTCTACCACTCAATCTCATTTTCTGGCTTGAAAAGAGCTTGTTTTGCACAATACAAGCTTTTCTTGAAAATATGAGTCCTTAAATTCTATGAATACTATTTATTTGTGTAGATAGGGTCTAGCAAAACAAAGTGTCATGTCAGTGTTTCAACTGATAGAAATGATATTTTAGCAATAGGTATCTATTATGAAAATTATAAGAAAAATTAAGTGAAATTAACAGAATAGCAAAAACTAGCTTAAGTGTAATGTAGTTCATTATGATTATCATTCAGCAAGCATGTATTGAATGTTGAGTATGATTAAGAGTCTATATTAGAAACTGTAATACACTGCAGCAAACTATACAAAACTATAATGTTATTAAATGAAAAATTGTAACAAATGTAAAATAAAAATATTGAGTCATTAATTTTTCATTGGAATTATTCACTATCCTTCCAAATAACTTGTTGCTTTGGTAGAATATGAAATAAAGAAAGACAAATATCTCAACATTACAAATTGGCCTGAATTTCAAGGAAATAAAAAAGCTGGGAACAAAATTCAACACGAATAAATAAAAATAAATTAGTTTGAATAACCTTAACATATAACAAATACATACTCTGTGTATCTGTAATTTTCTCAATCAGAAACTACTCATTAGAAGAAAACAAGGGCTTAGCGAATATTTTATTTCAAATCTGTGCCTTTTCCTGAAGCAGGCATTTTAGATCCCTTCTACATCCTGAAAAAAAGAAAATCAAATAAATTAATGACGATTTCCCTTGACCATAATCTAGCATGTTTGGGAGGGATTCCTGTGATTGCCTACTTCCAAACATTCGTTAATGAAAAGGCTCTAAGTTTATCAATAAAAATAGAGTTAAAAATGGAAAGAATGCGGGGCGGGGGAATTAAATGTTAAAATGCACACATTTCTTGATTTTAATTATAATAAAATTTTTTTCTTTAATCAGAATCATGATAGTA
The DNA here is from genome assembly GCF_009828535.3 of Hylobates moloch. NCBI lineage: Eukaryota > Metazoa > Chordata > Mammalia > Primates > Hylobatidae > Hylobates > Hylobates moloch. The sequence continues at coordinate 194,859,311 of NW_026652276.1, forward strand.
AACACACTTTTTAACTGCCAGTGAGATGACTTTGGCAAGGGTTATACATTTAAAATGGTAAAATAACTATTCTGGATGACTAAAAACAATATATATTTAAAGAAATTTCAATGATTAAAAGTATTTAAGTTGTGCGACAAAAAGAGTTCTAGATCCTCTCTGAGTTCCCTTTTGTTTTTGTCACTTCTTTTTCTTTTAGAGACAGGGTCTCACTTTGTCACCCAGGTTAGAGTGCAGTGTCACTGACACAGCTCACTGCAGCCTTGACTTTCTGAGCTTAAGCCATCCTTCCATCTCAGCCTTCCTAGTAGCTGGGACTACAAGAGTGCATCACTGTGCCTAGCTAATTTCTTTTTTTTTTTTTTGGCAGAGACAGGGTCTCACTATGTTGCCCAGGCTGGTCTTGAACTCTTGGACTTAAGTGATCCTCCGCCTCAGCCTTCCAAAGTGCTGGGATTACAGCTGTGAACCACTGTACCCAGCCTGTGTTTGTCATTCCTATCATCTTCCTTTCAGTATCTGCCATTACTTATGGTTTTACCGTTTCTGAATAAAAAATAGAATTATATTTGGTTTTCTGACTATCTTCAGCAAGAATGGTCTTTCAGCAGATGGTTTCCCAGGGGTGATGGAAATGTATTGACAAAGTACATTTTTGAAAACTTTTGCCTAATGTTTATTAGGATAACCAGGTGACATACTTACATTTCAGTTTGCATGTCATCTGTTTTCCACATAAGGCTGGCATAGAAAAACAGACTAATAAGAAATATTGGTTTCAATGGCCAAACTTTGACTTCTCTCTAAACCTTCATTATTAGAGGTAATATTATGATCTTGCATGCTTATAAAAATGCAGGGAAGTAACTGATGAAATCTGTTCTGTCACAAAGTCACTTGTCTCAAAATTAGATTATATTTTACTACCATATTTTGCATAAAGGCTATAGAACCATCTAATGCCAAAACAGCAGACAAAAAGTGTACGTGTATGGGGGAGTTCCATAAACCCATCATCTTGAATATATAAATTTCAAATAGCCAATATCAGTGCATCATTATTGACCCATTAAAAAATGAAGATTTCTGACTTAAAATATACCCTTAAAAATATATCCAGAGATGGCTGAGCAAATGCACTTGATTGAGTTCTCTACCTTTAATCCCTATTGATTAATACTAGTGGCTGATATTTGTAGAGAACGTACTCAAAGTATCAGGAGCTATACTAAGCACTTTACATTCATTGTCTACTTTTTTTTGTAAGATGCTATCAGTAGAGATTATATATACAAATCTTGGACAAGATCACACATCTGACTGTCTTAGATTTGAACCCATACAGTGAGACAAGACAGCCTATATTTTAAATCATTTCACTATAGAGCTCTGAATTTAATACCATGGTTTCTACATTAGTTTAATTAATCTTTTTAATAAATAAGCAATGATTTATTTTTAAGGTATCTTTCATTGCTATGATAACCCCCTTTTTTTTAGTTTCACTTAGTTTTCTCTTTTTTTTTTTTAAGAGACAGATTCTCACTATGTTGCCCAGGCTGGCCTCAAACAACTTCTGGGTTCAAATAATTTTCCTGCCCTGGCCTCCCGACTAACTGGGACTACAGGCCCAGGCCAATGTGCCTGGCTTATTTTTTCTATTTATACAGCAATTAATGAATACATATTTATTGGAAAGGATTTAAGCCATAGCTATAAAATAGTAAAGTGCTCTCTCACTTCTGCATTCCAAGTTCCCATCTAAAAGGCAATATATATTAAAATTCTGTTTTCTGTAATTTAAGTTCTCTTGCTAAGAACTAACACACATATACATAAAAGTATAGATGCCAGGCAGGGTGGCTCACACCTGGAATCCCAGAACTTTAGGAGGCCAAAGCGGGTGATCACTTGAAGCCTGGGTAACAAGGCAAGACCTCGTCTCTACAAAAAAAATTTAAAACTCAGCCAGGCATAGTGGCGCACATCTCTAGTCTCAGCTACTCGGGAGAGTGAAGTAGCAGGATAGCTCAAGCCCCAGAGTTTGAGGCTGCAATGACTATGGTTCTGCCACTGCACTCCAACAGAGACTCCATCTCTAAAAACAAAAAGAAATGTTTTGTGAAAACATAATTATACTATACCCATTCTTCCAGTAATATACTTTAATATCTACATATCTTGCACTTTCCTTGTAAGTAGTTACGAATCCTGCCCAATTTTTTCATTTGTTGTCCAGTATTATACAATTTGGATGCAGCATATTTATTATCACCTACTTAACAAATATGTAGCATATCTTCATTTACCTTTTTCTCTAATAAACAATTCTAAAAGTTACATCCATATACATATTACTGCTGTCTTTCTTTAAATAGATTCCTAGAAATGGAATTGTGTAGTCCAAGATTATATCTATCTATCTATCTGTCTGTCTATCTATCTATCTATCTATCTATCTATATCTATCTATCTTTGTTTTTTTTTTTTTTTTTTTGACAGAGTCTCATTCTGTCGGCCAGGCTGGAGTGCAGCGGCGCAATCTCAGCTCACTGCAACCAATTTGTGCCTCAGTCTCCCGAGTAGTTGGGATTACAGGTGCCTGCCCCCACACCCAGCTAATTTTTGTATTTTTAGTAGAGATGGGGTTTTGCCAAGTTGGCCAGGTAGATATATTTTTGATAGCTACCATCCAACTGATCTTTCAAAGTACTTTTACCCTTTATACTCTAACACTGTATTGACAATGCAGTTGTCTGTACTCTTACAAACACTAAAATATATTAATTTTAGAGTTTGTTTTGTATGGTTTGACAACGTGATGGAAAATAATATTGGATTGTTGCTTAAATTTCCACATTTCTGAATACCGAAGACAGTATTCAATAAAGATTTAAACTAAATGTGTCTCATCCAAAATTCACATATTGAAATCCTAATCCTCAATGTGGTGGTTCTGGGAGGTAGAGCCTTTGGAAGATGATTAAGTCATGAGGATGGAGTCCTCGTGAATGGAATGAGTGTCCTTATAAAGAAGATCCCAGAGAGCTCTCCTGACCTCTTTGTGCCGTGTAAAGACACAGCGTGAAGTCGGCGGTCTGCAACTCAGAAGAGGGCCCTCACCAGAACCCAGTCATTCTGGCACCCTCATCTCAGACTTCCAGCCTGCCTCCAAAACAGTGAGAAATAAGTTTCTGTTGTTATAAGCTGCATAGCCTATGGCACATTGTTATAGCAGCCTAAATTAAAACAATTGGTAAAATAGAAATTTTACCATTCTCTAACTTTGTTATAAGTGGGTATGACCCAGACATAATTTGTTTACATAGCACAGTAATTTCTTTTACAGTTTATACATTTTGCCAATGTTTAACTGTTAAAAAAGTTTAGGTAAAAATACAGATTTACAGCTTCTTTCAAAAGATCAAAAGATCTAGCAACATTAAGTCTGTATTCTTCAGTGACACAGTCACAAACACCAAGCAGTAGCTATATGGTCTAGATAGAGCATGCTTTCTTCCATTCCCCTAGGCTGGCCTAAGTTCCTCACTTTTATTTCCTACAAAGCCATTAGACAACTGGAGTTAGCTTCCTCTGAACTAACCCAGCCATCAAGTAAGACAGGTGGCTCTAGAAAAAGAAAACTCAACCAAACAAAAATGCTCATAAGATGTTTTATTTTACCCAGTTTGCGTAAGAGTGGAGTATTTTAAAATTTGTTATAGAAATTTTCACAGAAGCAGGGAGAATATTATAATGAAGCCCCCATGTAAATATCAGCCAGTTAAACAATTATAAAAATTTGGCCATTTTTAGTTCTTTTTGTGGTCCTTGTTGAATATATGATACATACGTCCTAATAGACATTTTTACACACCGATTGTTCTCCTGCTGTGCACTATAATTCCTACAAGGTGCTTTATGATTGGCAAATCACTCACTAAATCTTTCAACAACTATTTACTGATAAAGAAGACTTCCTTTATTCAAATATCATTTGGGCCAATTTAAATTCACCTCTAGGCAGAGATTTTTTTAAAGTTCTATAAGAGGATATTATTATAATTAAAAGAGCACAGATAATAGTAGATATCTTTTTTAGTATATACTATCTTCTAGGCCCTCTGCCACAGATCAACACACATTACTTTAGTATAACCACCCAGCAAAATAGATATTGGCCCCAGTTTTATAAAGGAGAATATTGATTATCAAAATCCAAAGTTTCATAATGAAATAAATTTATTATTTTATTGACAGATGCATTTCTCATCAGAAATATTATAAAAGTGAAATTTTAAATACATCTATTACCTTGGACTATAGAATTAATTTTTTTAAATTTTGATCTAGACAGGCATTAATGTACTCAAGTACATTAATGTACTTCCAGGTAAACAGGGAGTAGACACAGGGGGACTGCCTGCTTAAAAAAAAATGAAATGGGACCCAGAATCTCATGATAGAATATCTAAAATGTCCAAAATGCAATTGAAAATTATTCATTATACCAAGAACCAGGAAAATCACAAAATGAATGAGAAAAGACTATCAACAGATAGCAATACCAAGATGAATCATATATTGTTGGAATTATCTAACAAATATTTTAAAGCAGAATATCACAAAAATACTTCAACAAGTATTTGTGAATTATTGAAACAAATGAAACAATAGAAAATCTCAGCAAAGAAATGGAAGCTATTTAAATAAGGAAAACAATTTATAGACTTGAAAAATATAAAAACTGAATTATGGAGGTTGCGGTGAACCAAGATTGTGCCACTGCACTCCAGCCTGGGCAATAGAGCAAGACTCTGTCTCAGAAAAAAACAAAAACAAACAAAAAAAAACACTGGATGGGTTCAATAGTAACATGGAGATGACAGAAGGTAAAATCAATGAACTTGAGAAGCAATCAGTAGAATTTACTCAATATAGACAATTAAGCAAAATAGACTGAAAATATAAACACAGTCTTAGATACCTGAAGGACAATGCAAAAAAAAGCTAACATTTGTATCACTGGTGTCCAAGAAGCAGAAAAGGGAGACACAATGGAACTAAAGAACTATCTGAAGATATAGTGACTGAAAAATCCCCAAATTTGGTAAAAGACATGGATCTACAGGTTAAAGAAAATGAATGAATCATATAAAAAAAAAAGAAATCCAAGTGAGGATACATCATAGTTAAATTTCTGACAACAAAAGACAAAGAAAAAATATTTAAAGCATACAAAGAGAAGCAATTCATTACCTATAAGGGAAGGCCAATTTATCAGACAATGGATTTCTCATCTGAAATTATGGGGGTCATAAGAAAGTCACACATTTTTCAAGTGCTAAAAGAAAAAAAACCCTTAACCATGATTACTTTCTCCAGCAAAAATATTCTTCAGGCATAAAAGGAAAATAAAGGCATCCTCAACCAAAGAGAAATCATGAGAATTTTTGCTAGCTAACCTACCCTTAAATGTTTAGAGGTAGTTCTCTATACAGAGAGGAAATAATAGCAAGAGACTTAGAATTTAAGAGGAGAAAGATAAATGTCAGAACATGTAAAATGTGGGATAAATTTAATATGTATCCTACTTCATGTGAGTTTCTTGAATCAATTTTTATGGTTGAAATGAAAATTATAACACCAATTGGTATGGTCTTCAACATATGTAGAGGAAATGCTTAAGGCACTTTTATTTGAAATGTGGGTGTGCCACTAGTCTACTAAAGAAAATTATTATCTGATATACAGGAACTCCACATTGTTCCTTAAAGAAGTTACATCAGTGTGAACTGACAGGAAGAGAGAGTACAAAATCAAAAAAGGTCTTTAGACTTCCTAATTTCTATGGGCAGGAGGTAGGATGAGAACAGAGACCATTGCTCTGTGTCAAACATAGGCCATTTATATTTATTTATTCATTCATTCATTCATTTTAAAAGGAACTTAGAGAACAAAACCAAAAGACCAGACAACAAATCTAAATGTTTCGGAGAATCATTCCCAAAAAGCACCTATAGGCCCAATCATTCCCAAAAAGCACCCAAGGGATTGACAATATATGTTAGGCTGGATTTCAGAATCACTGTGGATCAGTGACTGATTGCTATGTGCCTTTTATTTTCCTCTTCTTTGAACAGAGATGTCTATTGCAACTTCCTGTCTCACCACTGTATGTTATATGTGCTGGTGGAGAGGGTCATATAACTTGTGTCTTTAGTTTGCAGGTTTTCAGATTGCAAGAAAACCTACTTGAGGAGCTGTACCTGAAGAATCAAACCAGAAAATGTTGTCCCCATGTCTGCCTTGCTTGCACATGAGATAGGATATGGGAATGGATAAAGGTTGTATATTTCAGCTTGGGTGACTGCACAATGCAGGCTAGGCCCCTCAGGGTTCAGGATGAAGCTGAGATAGTAAGAGAAGGGCTGAAGCCCAGGTATCAAGGGTTGGCCTTGCCCTCCCTGCAATATCCCAATGCTAAACTATAAGGAATCCATAAATTATAAACTCAAACAGATTCCTAGTCATTATTACAATATATTTGACATGGAGGAAACCAAGAACTTATTTTATTTACAAGTTTGTTCACTTGATCTGTAACTGTTAATTTTTACTCTTATCCAGCCCTCAAAAATGTTGGAGCTCGGCTTAAGGATAGTGGAACAATGATTTATACTAGGACTGTAGGACCTATTTCCACACAGACTAATTTCATTAGAACTCTTGCTATATTTCAAAACTCTGTGTGTTTGCGTGCGTGTGTGTGTGTGTGTGTGTGTGTGTGTGTGTATTTTATATATACATATAGTTACATATCCCAATGGAATATGCTATAATGGGATATGTAATGAGTATATATGAGATATGCATATGCAATGAGTGTATACACACACAAACACACATATATAATGCTTATGGAGAAAACATCCTTAAAATAGTTCAGAATTCTGGCAAGGCACAGACAAATGTAAAGATAAGACATTTACCTTCAATTTTGTTATTTGTTTTTAACAAATTTGATTTGTAACTTCTGTAGAATTAAAGAAAATTAATTCAAGCCTTTTTACATACTTCTCGAATCTCAGAGTATTTGGTACAATACTTGGCACATAACTCAATAAATGTTTATGATAAAAGGCATCATATTTTTGAATAATAATTTTTTTACTCACTATAATACCATTTAGAATGCTAAGAAAGTTAACTAATCAACATAGGAAATGTCAACTCCAAATTTTAAGTAAAATTTACAGTGTTTTAATAATTTTATTGTGATGTATTTCATATACTGTATAATTTGCCCCTTCAAATTGTATGATTTAATGACTTTTAATATATTCATAGTTATGCAACTATCACCACAATCAATTTTAAAACATTCTTATTATCCTAGAAAGAAAGCTCAGACCCCTTAGCAATCACTGCATAATCCTTCATACCTCCTTCCCTAGGAAACCACTAATCTACTTTTTGCCTGTATAGTTTCACCTATTCTGAATATTTTGTATATATGGAATTACACAATATGTGGGTTTTTGTGAGTGGCTTCTTTTCATTTGGCATGTTTTCAAGGTTCATTCATATTGTAGTATGCATCACGACTTCATTTCTTTGTATTGCTGAGTACTATTCCATTGCATGTATATACCAATTGTATTTATCTATTTGTCAGTTTATGGACATTTGGATTGTTCACACATTTGGCTATTGAATAATACTCCTATGAACATTTTGTGTGGACACAAAAACTTGTTATTTTTATTTCTTTTTATTTCTCCTGAGCATATAACTAGGAATAGACTTGCTAAACCATATGGTCATTCTGTGTTTAATCATTTGAGGAACTGACAACTGTTTTTTCAAAGTGTCTGCACCATTTTGCCTTCCCATTAATGTTGTTGGGTTCCAATTTCTCCATATCCTCACCAACACTTGCTATTTTTTACTTTTTGATTACAGCCATCCTCTCTGTGGTGTGAAGTGGTATCTCATTGTGGTTTAGATTTTTTTTTCTTCGTTTCTTGAGATGAGGGTCCCACTTTTTAATCAGACTGGTCTTGAACTCCTAAGCTCTAGCGATCCTCCATCCTCCAACCTCAGCTTTCGGAGTAGGTGGTAATACAGGCACACACCACCGCACCTGGCTAATTTTGCCTTTCCTTAAAGGCAGATAATGTTGAATATCTTTTCATGTGCTTATTGGTCATTTTGGAGAAATTTCTATTCATACCTTTTGCCTGATTTTGACTTGAATTTTCTTATTATTGAGTTGTAAGAATTTATATATATATATGTTCTAGGTACTAGTCTTTGGTCGGATAGATGACTTGCAAATATTTTTACATTCCATAGATTGTCTTTTCACTTTCTTGATTGTATTCTTTGATGCACATTGTTTTTTTTTTTTGTTTAGTTTTGATGATGTCCAGATTGTCTTTGTGTGTGTGTATGCTTTTGATGTCATATCTAAGAAACTTGCCAAATCCAAGATTTGCCAGTGATTTACACCTATGTTTTCCTTTAAGAGTTTTATAGTTTTAACTCATATTTCCACAATCTTTCATCCATTTTTGGTTAATTTTTGTTTATGGTGTGAGGTGGTGGGGAGTCCTACTTCATTATTTTCCATGTGGACTTCAGTTGTTCCAGCATCATTTGTTGAAAAGACTATTCTTTCCTTCATTGACTTGTCTTGACACCCTTGTTGAAAATCAATTGATCATAAATTAAAGGGTTGATTTCTTTCTTTTTTTTTTTTTAAGACAGATTGTCTCTGTCACCCAGGCTGGAGCTGTAGGGCAGTGACACGATATTAGCTCACTGCAATCTCCATCTCCTGTGTTCAAACAATTCTCATGCCTCAGCCTCCTGAGTAGCTGGGACTACAAGCACGAGCCACTACTAATTTTTTGTATTTTTAGTAGAGACAGGGTTTCACCATGTTGGCCAGGATGATCTCAAACTCCTGGCCTCATGTGATCCATCCACCTTGGTCTCCCAAAGTGCCAGGATTACAGGCGTGAGCCACCATACCTGGCCAAGGTTGATTTCTGGACTCTCAACTTAATCCATTCATCTATATGTCTCTCCTTATGCCAGTTCCACACTGTCTTGGCTACTGTAATTTGTAATAAGTTTTGGAATCAGAAAGCCTGAAACCTCTAAATTTATTATTCTTTTTCAAGATGTTTGACTACAATCTACTTTAAATGTTTATCTTTGGAGTTAATTTAATGTTTTGTGCAGTTTTTTATTATCTTAAGTAGCTTTTTATTTACTTATGTCTGTTTTGCCAAATCAGTTTATGATATTGGCAAGAAATAGTAGTTGACCTTCAATTTAAGTCAGAAAAAACTAAAATAGGAGGTTTTTCCTTAAGCATATAAAATTCTGAGATAAATTTTTAAAATTAAAAGTTTATCCTTTATTTACTTTACTAACCCAAACAATAAATCACCAAATCTATTTCATCTGCAAAATGTTAGTGGAAAATATGCTATTGTCAAATGATTCTTTCCAGAAATTCTTCTTCTTTCAATAATTTACAGCCATTCCTTTGGGATATTTTGATGCTATAAATTGTTTTATTGCATGACTAAACAATATTTAATAGGAGCATTTATTTCTATGTATAACAAAAGAATAGACTAGGCCAGTGCAGTGGCTCATGGCTATTATCCCAGTACTTTGGGAGGCCGAGATGAGAGGGTCACTTAAGGCCAGGAGTTCGAGACCAGACTAGGCAACAAAGCAAGACCCCATCTCTATAAAAATTTTTTATTATTAAATTTTTTTTTAGAAGGAGTTTCACTCTAGTTGCCCAAGTGGGAGTGCAATGGTGTGATCTTGGCTCACTGCAACCTCCGCCTCCCAGGTTCAAGCGATTCTCCTGCCTCAGACTCCCGAGTAGCTGGGACTACAGACATGTGCCACCACACACCTATACTCCTAGCTACTCGAGAGACCGAGGCAGGAGGATTGCTTGAGCCCAGGGGTTCAAGGCTGCAGTGAGCTATGATCATGCCACTGCACTCTAGCCTGAGTAATGGAGTGAGACTCCATCCCTAAAGAGAGAGAGAAAAAAAAATAGACTAATAGCAGATGCAACTGAGGACATTTAAATTAGATGTTTCACTGACTCAATGTGCTATTTTAACCCTGACACCCATTTTAAAATAACAAATACTAAAAAAATCATTTTACTTGATAGTTTGAATACTCATAGACTATTATATACTAAATAGCACCTTACAAGTTTTTTTAAAATTTTTATTTTAGGTTCAGGGGCACATATGCAGGTTTGTTATACAGGTAAACTGCATGTCACAGAGGTTTGGTGTACAGATTATTTCATCACCCAGGTAATAAACATAGTACCTAATAGGTAGTTTTTCAGTCCTCTCCTTCCTCCTATCCTCCACCCTTAAGTAGGCCCCCGTGTCTGTTGTTCCCTACTTTGTGTCCATGTGTACGCAGCGTTTAGCTCCCACTTGTGAGAACATGCAGAATTTGGTTTTTTGTTCCTGTGTTAGTTCACTTAGGGTAATGGTCTCCAGCTCACTCCATGTTGCTGCAAAGGACATGATCTCATTCTTTATGATGGCTGCACAGTATTCCATGGTGTATATGTACCACATTTCCTTTATCCAATCTGTCATTGATGGACATTTAAGTTGATTCCCTATCTTTGCTATTGTGAATAGTGCTGCAATGAATGTATGCATGTATGTGCCTTTATGGTAGAACGATTTATATTCCTTTGGGTATATACCAACTAACGAGGTTTCTGGGTCAAATGGTACTTCTGTTTTCAGTTCTTTGAGAAGTTGCCACACTGCTTTTCATAATGGCTGAACTAATTTATGTTCCCACCGGCAGTGTACAAGCATTCCTTTGACTCTGAAACCTTGCCAGCAACTGTTATTTTTTGACTTTATTAATGGCCACTCTGACTGCCATGAGATGGTATCTCATTGTGGCTTTGATTTGCATTTCTCTAAATTTCTCTAATGATTAGTGACATTGAGCATTTCTCGTACGCTTGTTAGCCACGTGTATGTCTTCTTTTGAAAAGTGTTTGTTCGTGTCCTTTGCCCACTTTTTAGTGAGGTTGTTTTTTGCTTGTTAATTTGCTTAAGTTCCTTATAGATGCTGGATATTAGTCCTTTGTCAGATGCACAGTTTGCCAATATTTTCTCCCATTCTGTATGTTGTTTGTTTACTCTGTTGATAGTTTCTTTTGCTGTGTAGAAACTCTTTAGTTTAATCAGGTCCCATTTGTCAGATGTGTTTTTGTTAAACTTCCTTTGGCATCTTCTTTTTTTTTTTTTTTTTTGAGACAGACTCTTGCTCTGTCACCCAGGCTGGAGTGCTGGAGTGCAGTGGCGTGATCTCTGCTCACTGCAAGCTCCGCCTCCCGGGTTCACGCCATTCTCCTGCCTCAGCCTCCCAAGTAGCTGGGATTACAGGCGCCTGCCACCACACCTGGCTAATTTTTTGTATTTTTTAGCAGAAAAGAGGTTTCCCCGTGTTTGCCAGGATGGTCTCGATCTCCTGACCTCGTAATCCACCCGCTTCGGCCTCCCAAAGTGCTGGGATTACAGGCGTGAGCAACCACACCCGGCTGCTTTGGCATCTTTGTCATCAAATATTTGTCAGGGCCTATGTGCAGAATGGTATTGTTTAGGTTATCTTCCAGGGTTTTTATAGTTTTCAATTTTACATTTAAGTATTTAATCCATCTTGTGTTAATTTTTGTATATGGTGTATGGAAGGGGTCCACTCTCAATCTTCTGCATATCGAGAGTGAGTTATCTCAGCACCATTTATTGTATAGGGAGTCCTTGCCCCATTGCTTGTTTCTGTCTCCTTTATCGAAGATCAGATGGTTGTAGGTGTGTGGTCTTATTTTGGGGCTCTTTATTCTGTTCCATTGCTCTATGTGTCTGTTTTTGTACTAGTACCATGTTGTTTTGGTAAGTGTAGCTTTGTAGTATTGTTTGAAGTCAGGTAACATGATGCCTCCAGCTTTGTTCTTTTTGCTTAGGACTGTCTTAACTATTTGAGCTCTTTTTTTGGTTCCATATGAATTTTAAAATAGCTTTTTCTAATTCTGTGAAGAATATCATTGGTGGTTTGATAGGAATGAATCTGTAAATTGCTTTGGGCAGTATGGCCATTTTAGCAATATTGATTCTTCCTATCCATAAGCATGGAATGTTTTTCCATTTGTTTGTGTCATCACTGATTTCTTTGAGCAATGTTTTATAATTCTTGTTGTAGAGAGCTTTCACCTCTCTGGTTTCTTGTATTCCTAGGTTTTTTATTCTTTTGTGGCCATTGTAAATGGGATTGCATTCTTGATTTGGCTCTCAGCTTTGACATTGTTGCTGTATAGAAATGCTACTGATTTTTGTATATTGATTTTATATCCTGAAATTTTGCTGATGTTGTTGATCAGATCTAGGAGTTTTTGGGCAGAGATTATGGGGTTTTCTATGTATGGAATCAGATCTGTGAACAGAGATAGTTTAACTTCCTCTCTTCCTTTTAGGATGCCTTTTATTTCTTTCTCTTGCCTGATTGCTCTGGCTAAGACTTCCAGTACTATGTTGAATAGGAGTGGTGAAATAATTTTTTGAACAATTACCTCATTAAATTATTAAGTACTACTATACAACTGTTTAAATTTTAATGTTCATTTTATAAATGACACATAGCCAGAACTGTGCTTACTTGTAGCATACCAGGGGCATGAGAATGTCCATTGTATCTGTCAACCACAGTTGTCAGCAGGAGGAGAATTCCTTCAGCGGTGGGCAAGGGCTGCTGTTCTGGTTGCAGAGGGAATTCCTCTGTATCTGGATGGAGAATGGTCTCTTTACCTGAAGAGCAGCCTCATGTACTCTAACCAAAAGAAAGGCCTGATCAATGGAATCAAAGATAGATTTATTCATATCTTTTTATTAATTTTTTTAACACAGATACATTTTTACCATAAGAAAACAAATTTCAAATTATAAATAATTACTTTTTTCAAGATTTGTAAGTAGGGAATTGCATAAAAATGGTCATCATCCCCTCCACCGCAAATCATTTCTCAAGGTGCTTTTAAATACAATATTTATCAATTACTTATTGAATATGTTCCTTCTGCCAGAGACTACACCAAGTGCTAGTTATAAAATGATGAACCAAACAGACTAGGGTTCTTTCATAATGTGGTTTGCGTTCAAATAGCAAGTGAAAATAATAAACATATTCTTGGTGAATTAATTCACTAATTAATAACAAAAATATTTCAGATAATGATAAGGTGCTATAAAGCATTGCACAGTGACCAAGAAAGATGAGGTGGTATAAAAAATGGAAAACAATACAATTCAACATCTCAAAAATTATTTTATATTATCACTTCTAGAGAACTGCCCACTGCCCCCAATTATAGGCACTAAAATTCTATGAAGACATTTATAAAGTAAAACAACTCATATCAAAGAAATGGGACAGTAAGGGATTGGAAGGACATAGTACAAGGAATGGGTGAAAGAAATGGTGATATTTAGACTGCAAAAGGAAATAGTAAAAAGAGAAGCATGAAAATTAGATTTAGATATTTGGAAAGTTGTCATGAAATGGAAGGAACAGAACAATTGTATGTTTCACATAGAAAGGACCAAACTAGGTAGAATAGGAAAAAAAGAGAAAATTAGATTTATTGGATCTTCACTAAGTGCCAAGCACTGTATGCTGTGTTGTAAATATTTAATTTTATGTTTTCATTATTCTTTTGATAATTTTCTTTTTATATTGTAAGTTGACAAATTATAATCGTATATATTGTTAGGATATAAAGTAATATTGTGATATATGTATACAAGATAAGAGGAATAGGTTTAATTTTTGAAGATCAACAGCAGAGCAGGCTAATAATTGAGTACTTATAATATAGCTCATAACTGAGGACTATACATTTCAATATTGCTAAAGGAGTAAATTTCTAAAGTAATTTCTTATCATAAAATATGTTAAATATTTGAGGTGACAGATATGTTAATAAGTTTAATTTAATAATTCCACATTTTATCTAAAAATCATATTACTACTTTGTACCTTATAATTTGTCAATATGCAATAAAAATAAATATATAAAAACTAAATCAAGCTAATTAACATATTTATCACTTGAAATAATTATACTTTTTTGCAGTGAGAACATTTGAAAATTTACTCTTTTAGCAATCTTGAAATGTGCCATCTATATGTTATTAACTATAGTCACCATGTTGTGCAGTTAATCTCAAAAAATTTATTCCTCCTGTGTAACTGAAACTTTGTACACTTTGGCCAACATCTCCCGACTTCCCTCACCGCTAGCCTCTGGTAACTATCATTCTACTCTCTGTTTCAATGTGTTTGTTTGTTTTAGATTCCACATGTAAGTGAGATCATGCAATATTTCTCCTGCTGTGGCTTATTTTAAACAGCATAATGTCTTCCAGGTTCATTAATAAATGACAGAATTTTCTTCTTTTTAAAAACCAAATAGTATTCCATTTCATATTTTCATTATCCATTCATTCACTGATGGATAATTTCTTTTATTACTCTTCATTTACTAGGGAATAGAGGTCAACAAAGTTAAGAACCATGCCTAGATTCACGTAGACAGTGAATAGTGATGCTGGGTTTCAGCCTTGAAACTTCTCCAAAAATAATGTTCTTTCTTCTGCATGTTTCTACTTCTTGATTTTGGCTTCATGTAAAATATAGTTTTCCGACTTCTAGATGTGCCTCACCTTGTAAAGTTGTGGCCTTACCATCACAGGAACTGTTAGTGAAGAGATGCCTTGTTCAGAACGTAACTTCTAAGGCCCCTAACAACTCTAAAAGACTCTATTTTCCACTAAGTGAGTTAAAAGCCACGGTCTACAGCACCCTATCCAATTGGTAGGAACTCGCTACATCAGTGCAGTTGACTTCACAGGATTAGCAAATCATCACGTTATTAGAGATCTTGGCCCTATGGGATTTGGAAGCCTGTCCTATAAGTGGAAAACCCTTAAATAGAATGAAAGTACTGTATGAGACACCAAAGGGAAGTAGGCTAGCCTCAAAAAAAAAAAAAAAAAAGTTACCTAAGTTCATAGTTTTGACTGGGACCAAATTACAAAACATTTTCCCCGTTCCAATATGTTCCAATATAGTTTTTATTGTTCAAAGTTGTAATTATCTAGTGAAATCAAATCTAAATATTTGATGCCCAGAATGAATGAAAAATATATTTTGTAATAACAGACTCATTAAATAACCAAAATAAATGACTCATTTTATAATAATCTTTTCAAATTGGACACAAACAGGATATTTCATATTTCCCATTGCTTTTGTCTATCAGGGATGACTGAAAAATGATGTATCTTCAGTAAGTGGTTCTTTTCAGTGGAGACATCTTAACATATTCCCTTTAAATGTTAGTTTCAAGTCTGTTGTGAGTCTTTAAGCTAAAATTAATTTTTTAGTCATTTTAAAAACCTAGCTGTCAAATCTAATACTAAATTTTCAGTGGTTAAGAATTTTATAGTATGATTTTGTGCTGTTTAGAATAGTATGTCTTTTTTATGGTTTTAAAATTATATGCCATTAATATTATCCAGTGACTATTTTCAACATACTATTGGACTGATGCAAAGAAGAAAGTAATCAAATTAATCACATATTTTATAATCTTAATTTTATACTTAACTTTTCCTATGCAAAGTTAAATAATCCTACTTGCTACAGTTTCTCATCATAACACAAGTAAGTCCTACGCACCTTTAACCGTACTTTTCCCTTTACTGGCCTTCTTAATTACATGTTTTAAGTAAAATGGACAAAACTGAAGTTGAACTTCACTTAGCTAAGGAGATTGGTCTAAATCATGCCCAGAATAACGTGGTTTGCTAATTTCATAAAATTAATAGTGCTAGTTAGAAAAAGTTGAGTGATGTAAAAAAGAGAAAATGAAGGTAGTTTGCCTTTAGTTCCACTTAGGTTTGGGAATATGGTATTAAAAAGGCCAAATAGAATCCAAATGCATATTAATTTAACAATTAATGAGCAGAGGACAGAATAGGGGAAAAAATCTTCAGAAAGACTATCAATGCATTTTGGTACTTTCTACCATTCTCCAAACTTTAATTTGTGAGGACACTTTTCATCACACTTTTAAATTAGCCTAGATTCTATAAATTTTTCTTTTTCATTAATTTTGCCTGCAAGGTATACAGCAGCCAAATATTTCATGTAACGATTTTACATTATCAATTCACATATAATAAAAGGAAAATAATGTTTTAAATCCACCATACACAGACACACATCCCTCATGATTTAGCAAAAAAGTTTGCAAATACTGTTAGCAATAGATCAGGCTAAAATCATTAAAGTGTGACAAAATAGTGCTTTCATTATTAACAATTATATTAAAATGCAAACAGAACATATATGAAAAATACACGCATGTTATTATCCTCAAACACATAGATAGACGCAGCATCAATATAAGTAGCATAAAGCTAGAAACAACATTACCATCCATTCAATCAATAAATATATATTGATTGTTTACTAAATACTCTCCTAGGTCATGAGAGCATATTAATGAAAAAAACAGTTCCTGTAACTGAAAAGCTTGCCTTCCAACAGAGATGCAGACATGAACAGATGATTTCTAAAACCGTGTGCTATAACAAAGGCACCCAAAATGTGGTCTGCAGACCAGTGGCATCAGCATCTCTTGGGAACTTAGACATGCAGATTCTATTTGCTTCACAGACCCACTGAATCAGAATATCTCCAGGTGATTTGGATAAAGTTTTAGAACCACTATCCTACAAATTTAGGTAATCCATAGTGAATAAAATCTATGACTAGAGATACTGTTGCTTAGGGAATCTTTAATGGTGTTACAAAGGAAGCGTCAAGTATCTCAGTAAATGATGTTCCTTTTTTAGTTCCTTTTCTGGCAGGATGAGACTGCCTGACAATGAAGTGTTAAAAGATCTTTTGGCCGGGAGCAATGGCTCACGCCTGTAATCCCAGCACTTAGGGAGGCCGAGGTAGGCGGATCACCTGAGGTTGGGAGTTCGAGACCAGCCTGACAAACATGGAGAAACCCTGTCCCTACTAAAAATACAAATTTAGCTGGGTGTGATGGCACATACCTGTAATCACAGCTACTCAGGAGGCCTTAGTCAGGAGAATCTCTTGAACCCGGGAGGCGGAGGCGGAGGTTGTGGTGAGCCAAGATGCCGCCTTTGCACTCCAGCCTGGGTAACAAGAGCAAAACTCCATCTCAAAAAGCAAAACAACTTTCATCTTCCCAGGACACAGAAGAAGTAACCATGTATGTAACTAAGAACCCCGTATGATGAGTAAATAGAGATGTGACAATGGAGGCAGGCAGCACATGCAGGCAATCACTTTGCAGAGTGTATCACACAGCAAGGTGAGGCACACAGAAAATGACCCTGTAATCCTGGCTAAATGTTCCACCTTTTCAAAAAGAAACTGGAGACCAACACCACTATCCAGCTTATTCTTGTGTAGTCAAAAAATTGGCCTTGCTCAGTGAGTGGTCTGATATTTGTCCTTGGCTTCTGGAAGATAATCTATATCATATTTGATAGAAGTGTCCTCGTTTAAAAGAGGAATTGGCCCCAGTGGATCTTAGGGTGAGACCAGCCATACCAAATAGTCTTAGGGTAGGGACTGGCTCACAGAAAGACTAGCAATGGGGTCTCTAGGTCACACAATGTCAGTCAACCTGGAGGCTGAGGTCAACTATATATGTTGATCAATCATGCCTATGTAACGAAGCCCAATACAAACTCTAAATACTAAAGTTCATGTGCACGTCCCTGTTTAGAAATACTCCATTCATACTGTCACATATCAATGCCAGGAAACTCCATGGGGAGAGAACTATGACACTTCATATTTGGAATCTTCCTGGACTTTGCCCTGTTTCTCTTCATTTGCTCACTTTAATCTATATCCTTATTCTGTAATAGACCACAAACAAGAGTATATTCAATTTCAGTGAGTTTTGTGTGTTATACTAACAAATTATCAACACTCTGGGTAGTTTGGGGAACCTCTGCAAACTTGCAATTGGTATCAGATTTGAGGGCAATATTGGAGACAGTGACTTCTAACTCTACAGTGGGCCCTAGCTTCTTGCAGTTGGTTTCTGTGAAGTGGGATTTACTGGAACAACCCTGACTCATTGAATCATGTGGTTTGGTAAGAAGGATGAGAGGGTGCAGAGAATGAATCTTTGATTTTGCAATGGCCCAGAGTCATATGGTATAAAACTACAGCTGTGCAATGATCTGGAGGTATTATAAAAGTTAACAAATAGAATTTAGAACTCCCAGGGAGTTGGCTCACTAGATGCATAAGGAAATGCAAATTAACAAGAAACAAGTGAAATATACAATGCCTTGGTCATTGTTGTCTGTAATAGCTAAAACGAAAATAAGGAAAAATGGAGCACCTCTTAATGCTGGAACAAGTGTGGATTCCAGCTAGCTCAAGCTATAGCCACTGGCCTCAGGGACCCAACCTTTAGGTAAAATGAAAGTGAAAGTAAAAGAAACTCTGGGGGTGGATCCTGATGCTGGGGACCAGCGTGGAATCCAGCCATTCCCAGCAACAGCCACTAGACTTAGAGCTGCTTTCAAGGGGGGAAAAATGTGCAGAAACAACAGATAGTGAAGGTTAGGCAGACTCACAAGAATAGAGAATGACAAAGTGGAGAGTCAAGGAACTCATCCCAGCCTTGTGGAAATCTCTAAATGTTACAGTAAGTAGCCGTCAGGCATGAGCAGGGCAGAAGAGGGCCCTCCCCCACTCACCCACCAGAAATGTCAGGCGACCATCAGGTGATGGTTCAGCAGTTGTCACACTGCCTCTCTAAAAATGATAACTAGTAGTTGGGGCCCAGGGAGTGGTAATTTCTTGATGGCCCACAGTTGTCACACTAAAATGATAATTGTCACAGGGACCAGGAAGAGGCAATTTCCCAATAGATAAAAACATCTAAAATTGGCAGTCAGCAGTTTCCAATAAAATATCAGGAACTGCACGAGTGAGCTTGAGCATGTGTATTAAGAGACAAAGTGGGCCAGGCGCGGTGGCTCACGCCTGTAATCCCAGCACTTTGGGAGGCCAAGGTGGGCGGATCACGAGGTCAGGAGATCGAGACCATCCTGGCTAACACGGTGAAACCCCATCTCTACTAAAAATACAAAAAAAAAATAAAAAAATAAAAAAAGAGAGAGACAAAGTGGTGGAGTATGACCTTCTGTGGGCAGTCCACCAGGAAAGGGAAGAAAGTCTCAGGTCAGCATGCCTACAGCTTCCTAAACACACTGAGCATGCTCACTTCCCTTGCACAAGGAGGGTGCCATGAATGCAGGCAGTTCACCCAAAGGAAAGAATGAAGGGAAAGGGGCACAAGATGCCAGAAGTAGACCAGCATATAAAGTCCTAGGATCAAGGTTAAACAGGGCACTTGACCTCCAAAGTGCCTGCTTGGATCTCTTCCAAGTATACTTTCCTTTCTTTCCTGCTCTAAAGTTTTTAAATAAATTTCCACTCCTGCTCTGAAACTTGCCTCAGTCTCTTTTTCTGCCTTATGCCATTCAGCCAAATTCTTTCTTCTGAGGAAGCAAGAGTTGAGTTTGCTGCAGATCCATACAGATTCACCACTGGTAACTTGGGCATTCCCTGCCCCTAACATATTTGGTGCCATGATTCAGATTGTTACCTGGTGTTAAGAGGTCTCTATGCCTCACCTTCTTTGGCTGGAGGTGTCCAACTCCCATACGCAGTTTTCATCTCCCCTTTCTGTCTCTCCTGCTTACCAACCAACCTCCAGAACAATTCTTTTTGGCCATAAGTGAGTCTGCTATACTCTCCCTGACAAGCCTCCATCACTGATTTCTCAGCTCACACTGATGGATGGCTCACAGGAGTGGGAAGGACATTAGGGTCCACAATGAGTAGATTTGAGGCACTAATGGCCCTACTGGACAGGAAGCTCGCAAGAGTGGTAAGGCTAAGGCCTAAAACCATGCAATGTCTGGGGCTTCCTGTGCTTTTTTTCAACTAAAATTGGCTCTTTTCCAAAAACCTGCGCCACCAGCTCTCCTGTTTTCTCTGTGTGTGTTCTGAAATTGTCTTGTGCACCTGCCGGACAGTGCACCTCAGAGGCAAGTCTGCCTAACCTAAATATATCCCCTCTAGGATATAACCATTCAAATGTTGATGGAATTAAGGTGAAAGTTTACATGGAAATTGGAATATTTAAACAGGCTTTATGTGAAGTGTTTGTATCTCCTTTACCTGAATCTATTATGGTAATGGATAATGTATTTTAATGAAGAATTTTTCCAATATCTAGTATTGTAAAACAGAAGGCATATAAACCCACCTTTCTGCCAATATTGATTGGACATGCTAAATAAGAATCAATAAAGTTACCTAAACCCAAACATTTGTTAATTTAAAACAGTTTAGAGTATCTAGACTACCAAAAAAATAAAAAGATTATGGACATATGGTCTGTTACAATAGCTATGTGTGGAGCATGGCCTGGGACTTGGCAAAAGCCTGTAAGCACTATCCAGAGACAATCACTGGGATTTGGAACCACAAAATATCCATTTGAGAGACAATTACTAGCATGCTATTGGATATTAATTGAAACTGCCCCTGTGACTGAAGGATATAAAACAATCCTGAAATCTGAACCACCCATAACATCTTAAGTAATCTTAAATGAATGCTCTAATAGGAAGGGCATGGTCCAGAAAAATACCACAATAAATTGGCAAAGAACTGTTTGTTTTATAAGAGGCAGTTCCAAGGTGAATGTATAGCATTTTGTTTGGAAGGCTACCAATCTGATCAAAGAAGGTGTGATGGGTAATTTTATCATCAGTATGGTAGGCTGTGGTGCCTAGTTGTTTGGCAGAACACTAGCCTACACGTTGCTGTGAGGGTATTTTATAGATGTGATTAATACCCATGATCAATTGACCTTAAGTAGTTTACTCACCACAACATGGGTGGGCCTTGTCCAATCAGCTGAAGGTCTTCATGACAAAAACCTGAGGTTTTCTGGACAAGAAGAAATTCTGTCTTAAGACTACAACATAAACTCTTGCCTGAGTTTCCATTCTGCTGGCCTTTTCTGTGGATTTCATACTTGCCAGACTTCACAATAACACCATATCACTTGAAATTTCCTTCTTACCTGATGCAGTAGTCCCAGGACCAGGGCTGCAACTGTGGGTACAGGAAGCAGAGATGATCCTTAAGTAAGGAAACGGGAATGGTACTTGTTAACACTTATGTCAGAATTACTAGGGCTTAATGGAGTGAACTGTGTATTCATCTCAATTGGCAAAATTGTGGTTGATAATAAATGTGCTTATATTGCCTAGTGGTTGAGGTAACTGATCAGTTCTGTACCTATGTAACCTTACTCTAAATTACTAGAAACAAACTGAGTGGGAGGAATTTGCTAGACTAGTATTGCTCACGGCAATCTGAACCAGCACCTTGGCAGAGCATAATATCCCTTTCAAAAGTAGAAAAGTTTAGTTATATATGTAGAGAAGGAAGAATTGTAGCTAAGGGCAAGGAAATTAATAAATGGGTCATACAATGACAAAAATCCAGTATTGCATTAACATCTTGAAAGAGGCCCAGAGCAAGAGATGATATTGTGAGAAATGATTTTTTTTATTTAAGCTGCTAAGCCCATGGTATTTTTGTTATGGTAACCCAAATGGACTAAGACAGAAATTGGTTCCAAGAAGGTGGGCAGGGGCGGGGGCGGGGCAGGGTACAATGACAAATACCTAAAAATGTAAAAGCAGATTTGAAGTTAGGTAATGCATAGAGGCTAAAAGAGTTTTGAGGTGCATGCAAGAAAAAACCTAATTGCCATGAATGAAATTTTGAAAGCAAATTTGATGAGACCTCAGATGGAAATGAAGAACACATTATTGGAAACTGGAGCAAAGGCAATCCCTGTTCTGAAGTAATAAACAACTTGCCTGAATTGTGTTCATGTTCTACTGTTTTATAGACTGTGTCAAAGAATTGTGTTTGCATTCTAGTGTTTGTGTAGTGTAGGCAGAACTTGCGAGCAACAAAATTGGATATCTAGCTGAAGAGATTCTAAGCAAACTGTTGAAGGTATGGCTTGGCTTCTTCAGACTGCTTATAGTAAAATTCGAGAAGTGAAAATGACTTAAGGATATAACTGTTAAGCAAAGAGGAAGCAGAACTTATAATTGTGGAAAATTCTCAGCCTATCCACTTGCAAAAACATGAGAAAGAATGTTTTGAAGAGAACATTAAGGGTGTGCTCAACTGACTGTCTGGTAATGTGATAAGTATAGATGCAAACTATGGACTGAATCAACCATCTCAACAAAAGCCAGCAACAGTGATATGAGACTATACCAGAAGAAACACTGACAAGCTGGGTCTAAAGAAAATAGAGAAGTGGGACAAATTTAATAATACTGTCAGACTTCTCAGACCCTACAGGACCAGGTCATTGAACTATGCAGCTGCTGCTATGGTTTGAATGTGTCCCTTACAAAATTCATCTACTGAAACTTAATGGCCAATGTGACAATATTAACAGGTGGTGCCTTTAAGAGGTGATTAGATCATAAGGGCTCTTCTTTCATTGGAATTAAAGCCTTTATAATAGAGGCTTAACAATGTGTTCAGCCTTCTTTTCCCCTTTTGTCTTTTCCACCATGTGAGGACACAGTGTTCCTCTGCTCCAGAGGATGCAGCATCAAGATGCCATCTTGGAAGGAGAGACTGGGACCCTCACCAGACACCAAACCTGTCAGTGCCTTGATCTTGGACTTTCCATCCACCAGAACTGGGAGAAATAATTTTTTGGCCTTTATAAATTACCCAGTTTCTGGTATTTTGTTAAAGCAGCACGCACCAAGACTGCCACAGAGCTGCACTATTCTTCAAGCCAAGAGAGGAAAGACCTCCGAGATGATTTGGAAATTATCAGGGCTGCCTCTCCCACCACAGGCTCAGAGTGCACAGGCCCAGGAAGCAAGGCTGCCTCCACCTCAATTTCAAAGACAGAATCAATGCTCAGTGGAGCCTGGTGGTTTGACATCCCCACTCATCCCAACAGGGAGAGGTGGCATGAGCAGGGCCACTGCAGAAAGCCACGATGTGGGCAGTGCCCTCAGTGAACTGTGGGAGTGATGCTGCTAGCCCTGAGTGTCTACAAGGCAGGACCTCTGCTGCTGTGGTCCTGGAGCACAAAGTGTGAGGCCAAAGAGGATTATCCTTGAGACTTAAGATCGCATGTAATTTATCTTGCTAGGTTTTGGATTTGCTTGGGAGTTATCATCTCTTCCTTCTTTCCCATTTCTCCCTTTTTGAATGGGAATGTCTATCCTATGCTTGCCCCATCATTGTATTTTGGAAGAAAGTATCTTGTTTGGTTTTACAGATTCACACCTAGAGTAGAATTTTACCTCAGGATGAACCATACCTTGAGTATAACTCATATCTGATTTAGATGATTTTCAGATGACTCTTTGGACTTGAGACTTTAGAAGTGATGCTGTAATGAGTTGACTTTGAGGCTAGTTGGGATGGAATGGATGTATATTTCATGTGAGAAGAACATGAATTTGGGGAAGTCAGGAGTAGAATGCAATGGACTGAATGTTTGTGTTCTCCCAAAATTTATTTACTGAAAACCTAACCCCAGTGAAGTGGTATTAGGAGTTGGGGCCTTTTGGAGGTGATGAGATCATGAGGGTGGAGCCCTCAAGAATGGGGTTAGAGCCCTTATAAAAGAGACCCAGATAGCTCTCTCCCCCTTTTTCCATCAAGTGTGGACACAGTGAATAGACAGCTTGGTCTATGAACCATGGAAGTGGGTTCACCAAACCCTGAATCTATCAGTGTCTTGATCTTGAATTTCCTAGCCTTCAAAACTGTCAGTTATAAATGTTCTTTGTTTAAGCTACCAATCTATGGTATTTCATCAAAGCAGCTCAAACGAACAAAGACACTAACCATCAGCTAATTTCTATGCCTAAATATTTCTATACATGTTTATCATAAGATACAAATAACAGTAAAGCAAGGGAAAAAAGTATGGAGAATTATGCAATTTTTTTGTAGGCTTTGTAAAATGGGTTAGTTTTTTCTTTAAGTCTATCCCTACCTCAATAATGGATCCTCCAATGTGAGTCATATTTATACTGATATTATTGCTTTATCTGTAATAAATGCTATATTAAATATAAATTCTCAAACATGATTATTTTGTTATAAAATATCTTGGCCAGAAGCCACAGGATTACTTATGTTGTAAAGAATTTAGATTTGCCCAAAGAGAAGTCTGGCCTTTGCTTCTGGTTTCTGGGAAGTAAACTATATCAATCCTAATAGCAGTATCCTTGTTTGAGTGGGGACTGGCCTTACTGGATCTTAGAGTAGGACCAGCCACACCCAGTAGTCCTAGGGTGAGAGCTAGCTATGCCAGAAAGACCAGCAATAAAACTTAGGGTGGGGGCTTTGGATCATATAGTTATCAGTCAATGTGGAGGCTGAGATCAATCATGTGGGAAATCAATTAATCAGTCCTGCCTGCCTAGTGAAGTTGCAGTGAATGCCAAACCTTGAGTGAGCTTCTTTGGTTGGCAATACTCCATGTATATTATCACACATCAAGGCTGGGATAGTAACACATCCTGATTTCACAGAGAAAAGGCAATGGAAGCTTCATGTCTGCAACTCTACTGGATGCTGCCCTTTGCACCTCTTCTTTTGGTTAATTTTAATCTGTTTTCCTTTCATGTAATAAACTCTGTGAGTTTAACAGTTTTCATTGGTTGGGCATGGTGGCTCACACCTCTAATCCAAATGCTTTGGGAGGCTGAAGATTGTTTGAGCTCAGGAGTTTAATGCTGCAGTGAACTGTGATGACACCACTGAACCCCAGCCTGGGTGAAAGAATAATACCCCATCATTAAAAAAAAAATAATTTTCAGTGAGTTCTGTGAATCCTTCCAGTGGAATATCAAACCTGAGGGTGGTTTTGGGAATACCCTCAGCTTGCAATTGGTGTCAGAAACGAAGGTAATCTTGGGGACTGTGACTTCTAAGTATATAGTTGGCCTTAACTCTTTAGAATCCTTATAGGTTTTTCTGGGAGGGGGTGGTTCCAAGATGGTTGAATAGGAACAGCTCCAATCTACAGCTCCCAGCGTGAGTGACGCAGAAGACAGATGATTTCTTTATTTCCAACTGAGGTACCGGGTTCATCTCACTGGGGAGTGTCAGACAGTGGGTGCAGGACAGTGGGTGCAGTGCACCCAGTGTGAGCCAAAGCAGGGCAAGGCATCACCTCACCTGGGAAGCACAAGGGGTCAGGGAATTCCCTCTTCTAGCCAAGGAAAGGGATGACAGATGGCACCTGGAAAATCGGGTCATTCCCACCCTAATACTGCACTTTTCCAACAGTCTTAGCAAATGGCACAACAGGAGATTATGTCCCGCACCTGTCAGAGGGTCCTACGCCCACGGAGCCTCGCTCATTGCTAGCACAGCAGTCTGAGATCAAACTGCAAGGTGGCAGCGAGGCTGGGGGAGGGGTGCCCGCCATTGCTGAGGCTTGAGTAGGTAAACAAAGTGGCCAGGAAGCTCGAACTGGGTGAAGCCCACCGCAGCTCAAAGAGGCCTGCCTGCCTCTGTAGACTCCACCTCTCGGGGCAGGGCATAGCCAAACAAAAGGCAGCAGAAACCTCTGCAGACTTAAATGTCCCTGTCTGACAGATTGGAAGACAGTAGTGGTTCCCCCAGCATGCAGCTTCAGATGTGAGAATGGACAGACTACCTCCTCAAGTGGGTCCCTGACCCCCAAGCAGCCTAACTGGGAGGCACCCCCCAGTAGGGGCAGACTGACACCTCACATGGCAGGGTACCCCTCTGAGACAAAACTTCCAGAGGAACGATCAGGCAGCAACATTTGCTGTTCACCAATATTCGCAGTTCTGCAGACTCTGCTGCTGATACCCAGGCAAACAGGGACTAGAGTGGACCTCTGGCAAACTCCAACAGACCTGCAGCTGAGGGTCCTGACTGTTAGAAAGAAAACTAACAAACAGAAAGGACATCCACACCAAAACCCCATCTGTCCGTCACCATCATCAAAGACCAAAGGTAGATAAAACCACAAAGATGGGGAAAAAACAGAGCAGAAAAACTGAAAATTCTAAAAATCAGAGGACCTCTCCTCCTCCAAAGGAATGCAGCTCCTCACCAGCAATGGAACAAAGCTGGATGGAGAATGACTTTGATGAGTTGAGAGAAGAAGGCTTCAGTCCATCAGACTTCTCCGAGCTAAAGGAGGAAATTCGAACCCATGGCAAAAAAGTTAAAAACCTCGAAAAAAGATTAGACGAATGGCTAACTAGAATAACCAGTGCAGTGAAGTCCTTAAAGGACCTGATGGAGCTGAAAACCACAGCAGGAGAACTACGTGATGAATGCACAAGCCTCCATAGCCAATTTGACGAACTGGAAGAAGGGGTATCAGTGATGGAAGATCAAATGAATGAAATGAAGCAAGAAGAGAAGTTTAGAGAAAAAAGAATAAAAAGAAACAAACGAAGCCTCCAGGAAATATGGAACTATGTGAAAAGACCAAATCTACATCTGATTGGTGTACCTGAAAGTAACAGGGAGAATGTAACCAAGTTGGAAAACACTCCGCAGGATATTATCCAAGAGAACGTCCCCAATGTAGCAAGGCAGGCCAACATTCATATTCAGGAAACGCAGAGAATGCCACAAAGATACTCCTCGAGAAGAGCAACTCCAAGACACATAATTGTCAGATTCACCAAAGTTGAAACGAAGGAAAAAATGTTAAGGGCAGCCAGACAGAAAGGTCGGGTTACCAACAAAGGGAAGCCCATCACATTAACAGCTGATCTCTCAGCAGAAACTCTACAAGCCAGAAGAGAGCGGGGGTCAATACTCAACATTCTTAAAGAAAAGAATTTTCAACCCAGAATCTCATATCCAGTAAAACTAAGCTTCATAAGTGAAGGAGAAAGAAAATCCTTCACAGACAAGCAAATACTGAGAGATTTTGTCACCATCAGGCCTGCCTTACAAGAGCTCCTGAAGGAAGCACTAAACATGGAAAGGAACAACTGGTACCATCCACTGTAAAAACATGCCAAATTGTAAAGACCATCGAGGCTAGGAAGAAACTGCATCAAGTAACGAGTAAAATAACCAGCTAACATCATAATGACAGGATCAAATTCACACATAACAATATTAAACTTAAATGTAAATGGGCTAAATGCTCCAATTAAAAGATACAGACTGGCAAATTGGATAAAGAGTCAAGACCCATCAGTGTGCTGCATTCAAGAGACCCATCTCATATGCAGAGACACACAAAGGCTCAAAATAAAGGGATGGAGGAAGATCTACCAAGCAAATGGAAAACAAAAAAAGGCAGGGGTTACAATCCTACTCTCTGGTGAAACAGACTTTAAACCAACAAAGATCTAAAGAGACAAAGAAGGCCATTACATAATGGTAAAGGGATCAATTCAACAAGAAGAGCTAACTATCCTAAATAGATATGCACCCAATATAGGAGCACCCAGATTCATAAAGCAAGTCCTGAGTGACCTACAAAGAGACTTAGACTCCCACACAATAATAATGGGAAACTTTAGCACCCCACTGTCAACATTAGACACATCAAGGAGACAGAAAGTTAACAAGGATATCTAGGAACTGAACTCAGCTCTGCACCAAGTGGACCTAATAGACATCTACAGAACTCTCCAACCCAAATCAACAGAATATACATTCTTCTCAGCACCACACTGCACTTATTCCAAAACTGACCACATAGTTGGAAGTAAAGCACTCCTCAGCAAATGTAAAAGAACAGAAACTATAACAAACTGTCTCTCAGACCACACTGCAATCAAACTAGAACTCAGATTAAGAAATTCACTCAAAATCGCTCAACTACATGGAAACTGAACAACCTGCTCGTGAATGAATACTGGGTATATAATGAAATGAAGGCAGAAATAAAGATGTTCTTTAAACCAACGAAAACAAAGACACAACATACCAGAATCTCTGGGACACATTTAAAGCAGTGTGTGGAGAGAAATTTAAAGCACTAAATGCCCACAAGAGAAAGCAGGAAAGATCTAAAATTGACACCCTAACATCACAATTAAAAGAACTAGAGAAGCAAGAGCAAACACATTCAAAAGCTAGCAGAAGGCAAGAAATAACTAAAATCAGAGCAGAACTGAAGAAGATAGAGACACAAAAAACCCTTCAAAAAATCAGTGAATCCAGGAGCTGATTTTTTGAAAAGATCAACAAGATTGATAGACTGCTAGCAAGACTAATAAAGAAGAAAAGAGAGAAGAATCAAATAGACTCAATAAACACATTCAAAAGCTAGCAGAAGGCTAGAAATAACCAAAATCAGAGCAGAACTGAAGGAAATAGAGACACAAAAACCCTTCAAAAAATTAATGAATCCAGGAGCTGGTTTTTTGAAAAGATCAACAAAATTGATAGACTGCTAGCAAGACTAATAAAGAAGAAAAGAGAGAAGAATCAAATAGATGCAATAAAAAATGAAAAAGGGGATATCACCACCAATCTCACAGAAATACAATCTACCATCAGAGAATACTACAATCACCTCTATGCAAATGAACTAGAAAATCTAGAAGAAATGGATAAATTCCTCGACAAATACACCCTCCAAACACTAAACCAGGAAGAAGTTGAATCTCTGAATAGACCAATAATAGGTTCTGAAATTGTGGCAATAACCAACAGCTTACCAACCAAAAAGTGTCCAGGACCTGATGGATTCACAGCTGAATTCTACCAGAGGTACAAGGAGGAACTGGTACCATTCCTTCTGAAACTATTCCAGTCAATAGAAAAAGAGGGAATCCTCCCTAACACATTTTATTAAGCCAGCATCATCCTGATACCAAAGCCTGGCAGAGACATAACCAAAAAAGAGAATTTCAGACCAATATCCTTGATGAACATTGATGCAAAAATCCTCAACAAAATACTGGCAAACCGAATCCAGCAGCACATCAAAAAGCTTATACACCATGATCAAGTGGGCTTCATCCCTGGGATGCAAGGCTGGTTCAACATACGCAAATCAATAAATGTAATCCAGCATATAAACAGAACCAAAGACAAAAACCACATGATTATCTCAATAGATGCAGAAAAGGCCTTTGACAAAATTCAACAACCCTTCATGCTAAAAACTCTCAATAAATTAGGTATTGATGGGACGTATCTCAAAATAATAAGAGCTATCTATAACAAACTCACAGCCCATATCATACTGAATGGGCAAAAACTGGAAGCATTCCCTTTGAAAACTGGCACAAGACAGGGATGCCCTCTCTCACCACTCCTATTCAACATAGTGCTGGAAGTTCTGGCCACAGCAATCAGGCAGGAGAAGGAAATAAAGGGTATTCAATTAGGAAAAGAGGAAGTCAAATTGTCCCTGTTTGCAGATGACATGATTGTATATCTAGAAAACCCCATTGTCTCAGCCCAAAATCTCCTTAAGCTGATTAGCAACTTCAGCAAAGTCTCAGGGTACAAAATCAATGTACAAAAATCACAAGCATTCTTGTACACCAATCACAGACAAACAGAGAGCCAAATCATGAGTGAACTCCCATTCACAATTGCTTCAAAGAGAATAAAATACCTAGGAATTCAACTTACAAGGGATGTGAAGGACTTCTTCAAGGAGAACTACAAACCACAGCTCAATGAAATAAAAGAGGATACAAACAAATGGAAGAACATTCCATGCTCATGGGTTGGAAGAATCAATATCGTGAAAACGGCCATACCGCCCAAGGTAATTTATAGATTCAATGCCATCCCCATCAAGCTACCAATGACTTTCTTCACCGAATTGGAAAAAACTACTTTAAAGTTCATATGGAACCAAAAAAGAGCCCGCATCGCCAAGTCAATCCTAAGCCAAAAGAACAAAGCTGGAGGCATCACGCTACCTGACTTCAAACTATACTACAAGGCTACAGTAACCAAAACAGCATGGTACTGGTACCACAACAGAGATATAGATCAATGGAATAGAACAGAGCCCTCAGAAACGATGCCGCATATCTACAACTATCTGATCTTTGACAAACCTGACAAAAACAAGAAATGGGGAAAGGATTCCCTATTTAATAAATGGTGCTGGGAAAACTGGCTAGCCATATGTAGAAAGCTGAAACTGGATCCCTTCCTTACACCTTATACAAAAATTAATTCAAGATGGATTAAAGACTTAAATGTTAGACCTAAAACCATTAAAATCCTACAAGAAAACCTAGGCAATACCATTCAGGACATAGGCGTGGGCAAGGACTTCATGTCTAAAACACCAAAAGCAATGGCAACAAAAGCCAAAATTGACAAATGAGATCTAATTAAACTAAAGAGCTGCTGCACAGCAAAAGAAACTACCATCAGAGTGAACAGGCAACCTACAGAATGGGAGAAAATTTTTGCAACCTACTCATCTGACAAAGGGCTAATATCCAGAATCTACAATGAACTCAAACAAATTTACAGGAAAAAAACAAACGACCCCATCAAAAAGTGGGCGAAGGACATGAACAGACACTTCTCAAAAGAAGACATTGATGCAGCCAAAAAACACATGAAAAAATGCTCATCATCACTGGCCATCAAAGAAATGCAAATCAAAACCACAGTGAGATACCATCTCACACCAGTTAGAATGGCCATCATTAAAAAGTCAGGAAACAACAGGTGCTGGAGAGGATGTGGAGAAATAGGAACACTTTTACACTGTTGGTGGGATTGTAAACTAGTTCAACCATTGTGGAAGTCAGTGTGGCGATTCCTCAGGGATCTAGAACTAGAAATACCATTGGACCCAGCCATCCCATTACTGGGTATATACCCAAAGGACTACAAATCATGCTGCTATAAAGACACATGCACACGTATGTTTATTGCGGCACTATTCACAATAGCAAAGACTTGGAACCAACCCAAATGTCCAACAACGATAGATCGGATTAAGAAAATGTGGCACATATACACCATGGAATACTATGCAGCCATAAAAAAATGATGAGTTCATGTCCTTTGTAGGGACATGGATGAAACTGGAAACCATCATTCTCAGTAAACTATCGCAAGGACAAAAAACCAAACACTGCATGTTCTCACTCATAGGTGGGAATTGAACAATGAGAACTCATGGACACAGGAAGGGGAACATCACACTCCGGGGATGGTTGTGGGGTGGGGGGAGGTGGGAGGGACAGCATTAGGAGATATACCTAATGCTAAATGACGAGTTAATGGGTGCAGCACACCAACATGGCACATGGATACATATGTAACAAACCTGCACATTGTGCACATGCACCCTAAAACCTAAAGTATAATAATAAAAAAAAGATAAAGGGGATATCACCACTGATCCCCCAGAAACAGAAACTAACATAAGAGAATACTATAAACACCTCTATGCAAATAAACTAGAAAATCTAGAAGAAATGGATAAATTCCTGGACACATACACCCTCCCAAGACTAAACCAGGAAGAAGTTGAATCTCTGAATAGACCAAAACATGCACTGAAATTGAAGCAATAATTAATAGCTTTCCAACCAAGAAACGTCCAGGACCAGATGGATTCACAGCCGAATTCTACCAGAGGTACAAGGAGGAACTGGTACCATTCATTCTGAAACTATTCCAATCAATAGAAAAAGAGGGAATCCTCCCTAACTCGTTTTATGAGGCCAGCATCATCCTGATACCAAAGCCTGGCAGAGACACACACACAAAAAAGAGAATTTTAGACCAATATCCCTGATGAACATTGATGCAAAAATCCTCAATAAAGTACTGGCAAACTGAATCCAGCAGCACATCAAAAAGCTTATCTACCATGATCAAGTGGGCTTCATCCCTGGGATGCAAGGCTGGTTCAACATATGCAAATCACTAAACATAATCCAGCATATAAACAGAACCAATGACAAAAACCACATGATTATCTCAATAGATGCAGAAAAGGCCTTTGACAAAATTCAGCAGCCCTTCATGCTAAAAACTCTCAATAAATTAGGTATTGATGGGACGTATCTCAAAATACTAAGAGCTATCTATGACAAACCCACAGCCAATATCATACTGAATGGGCAAAAACTGGAAGCATTCCCTTTGAAAACTGGCACAAGACAGGGATGCCCTCTCTCACCACTCCTTTTCAACATAGTGTTGGAAGTTCTGGCCAGGGCAATCAGGCAGAAGAAGGAAATAAACGGTATTCAGTTAGGAAAAGAGGAAGTCAAATTGTCCATGTTTGCAGATGACACGATTTTATATCTAGAAAACCCCATTGTCTCAGCCCAAAATCTCCTCCAGCTGATAGGAATCTTCAGCAAAGTCTCAGGATACAAAATCAATGTGCAGAAATCACAAGCATTCTTATACACCAATAACAGACAAACAGAGAGCCAAATCATGAGTGAACTCCCATTCACAATTGCTTCAAAGAGAATCAAATACCTAGGAATCCAACTTACAAGGGATGTGAAGGACCTCTTCAAGGAGAACTACAAACCACTGCTCAATGAAATAAAAGAGGATACAAACAAATGGAAGAACATTCCATGCTCATGGGTAGGAAGAATCAGTATCATGAAAATGGCCATACTGCCCAAGGTAATTTATAGATTCAATGCCATCCCCATCAAGCTACCAATGACTTTCTTCACAGAATTGGAAAAAACTACTTTAAAGTTCATATGGAACCAAAAAAGAGCCCGCATCGCCAAGTTAATCCTAAGCCAAAAGAACAAAGCTGGAGGCATCACGCTACCTGACTTCAAACTATGCTACAAGGCTACAGTAACCAAAACAGCATGGTACTGGTACCAAAACAGAGATATAGACCAATGGAACAGAACAGAGCCCTCAGAAATAATACCACACATCTACAACTATCTGATCTTTGACAAACCTGACAAAAACAAGAAATGAGGAAAGGATTCCCTATTTAATAAATGGTGCTGGGAAAACTGATTAGCCACATGTAGGAATTTGAAATTGGACCCCTTCCACACACCTTACACAAAAATTAATTCAAGATGGATTAAAGACTTAAATGTTAGACCTGAAATCATAAAAATCCTAGAAGAAAACCTAGGTAATACCATTCGGGACATAGGCATGGGCAAGGACTTCATGTCTAAAACACCAAAAGCAATGGCAACAAAAGCCAAAATTGACAAATGAGATCTAATTAAACTAAAGAGCTTCTGCGCAGCAAAAGACACTACCATCAGAGTGAACAGGCAACCTACAGAATGAGAGAAAATTTTTGCAATCTACTCATCTGACAAAGGGCTAATATCCAGAATCTACAAAAAACTCAAACAAATTTACAAGAAAAAAGCAAACAACCCCATTGAAAAGGGGGCAAAGGATGTGAATAGACACTTCTCAAAAGAAGACATTTATGCAGCCAAAAGACACATGAAAAAATGCTCATCATCACTGGCGATCAGAGAAATGCAAATCAAAACCACAATGAGATACCATCTCACACCAGTTAGAATGGCCATCATTAAAAAGTCAGGAAACCACAGGTGCTGGAGAGGATGTGGAAAAATAGGAACACTTTTACACTGTTGGTGGGACTGTAAACTAGTTCAACCATTGTGGAAGTCAGTGTTGCGATTCCTCAGGGATCTAGAACTAGAAATACCATTGGACCCAGCCATCCCATTACTGGGTATATACCCAAAGGAGTATAAATCATGCCGCCATAAAGACGCATGCTCACATATGTTTATTGTGGCACTATTCACAACAGCAAAGACTTGGAACCAACCCAAACGTCCAACAATGATAGACTGGATTAAGAAAATGTAGCACATATACACCATGGAATACTATGCAGCCATAAAAAATGATGAGTTCATGTGCTTTGTAGGGACATCTATGAAGATGGAAATCATCATTCTCAGCAAACTATTCCAAGGACAAAAAGCCAAACACCGCATGTTCTTCCTCATAGGTGGGAATTGAACAATGAGAACATTTGGACACAGGTAGGGGAACATCACATCCCGGGGCCTGTTGTGGGGTGGGGGAAAGGGGAGGGATAGCATTAGGAGATATACCTAATGTAAATGACGAGTTAATGGGTGCAGCACACCAACATGGCACATGTATACATATGTAACAAACCTGCACATTCTGAACATGTACCCTAAAACTTAAAGTATAATAAAAAAAGAATCTTTATAGGTTTTTCTTATTTATGAATGTATGAATGTTTATATATTTTTTAAGTGTATGAAATTCTCATATCACCACATCGTGGATATAATAAAAAAGTATTTTCATTATATTTATAAAACCCCAAGTGAAAGATCCCACATAGACATTATAGTGTGGTATCTGGACTACATGGACCTTACTTAAAAAGGGGCATAAAGATTTTGTTGCCTTAGAGTGGACAAGGCAATCTCTCTTAAAGTAAAATTTTGTCTGAGCATACTCCACACCAGTATAGTAATAAAAACCGGAGAGTTCACAGTATGTGCAACTATGCCTAAGGATACTTCATTGTATGTTTCCCAAGGTTATGACACTTATCTGTCTCTGTGTGTGTGTGTGTGTGTGTGTGTGTGTGTGTGTGTGTGTGTACTCAAATCTGGGTCCCTTTTATAAGGGCACCTCTACACCAGATATGCTGGAAGTGGAGTCCTAAGATCTATTTTTAATGAGTAGCTACAACACATTACCGCAGTGATGGCAACTCTTGGCAAGACTCGGACAAATCTCTTAAGTTTTCTTTGACTTGGTTAATTGGAAAATAACAAATTCTAGGAAGTGCAAGGCAGTAACAAAAATAAAAGTGTAGGGGGATCAATGAAAGGAGGGAGCAGGCAAGGGGAAAACTAGACTGAAGGAGTATGCAGTAGACATAATGGGCTTTTGTGGTAATCAGAAGATTTTAGGTTTCATTCTGCACTTTTGGCAAGCAATTGAAGAATTCTGAATACTATAGTGGTTTTTTTTTGTTTTTTTTTTTTGAGATGGAGTCTCGCTCTTTCACCCAGGCTGGAGTGCAGTGGTGCAATCTCGGCTCACTGCAACCTCCGCCTCCCGGGTTCACGCCATTCTCCTGCCTCAGCCTCTCTGAGTAGCTGGGACTACAGGCGTCCGCCACCACACCCCGCTAATTTTTTGTATTTTTTAGTAGAGACGGGGTTTCACCATGGTCTCCATCTCCTGACCTCGTGATCCGCCCGCCTCGGCCTCCCAAAGTGCTGGGATTACAAGCGTGAGCCACCGCGCCCGGCCATATGATAGTGTTTTTTAACCCAATATCTTTAGCTTTTAAGATGCATTCTACAAATCAGTGTCTTATCTAAAAGACCACATTTCTTTTCAATCAAAAAATATGGGTTAAATGAATGAATGTTGTTTCCCAAAACTCAAGGCTTGTTTCATTACCAGAAGATGAAAGGCTAATTATTTGACTACAAAGGTATTTGATTTCCTTAATGAAAATCACTTCATCATTCCTTCTCTAAGGTGAAAAAGAAAATAAAAGATTTTTTTCATTCTATTGGACTCAGGATAATATATCAGAGTCCCAATTTCAACAATTTAAAGAGAAACTTTAAAAATCAATGCTAATGAAACAAGATGTAAAAGAAAAAATGCATATTAAAAAAGCATATTTGAATCACAGTTTTTTGGGGTATCAGTCCATAAAATGAGGGAAATGTATTAGATAGTCTTTAAGTCTCCTTTGGCTCTTTAATTGTTTCTGTAAATTCTACCCTAGCAAAAAAAAGTAAGAATGTGTTCTTGGAATTCATTAATAATTTAATAAAAAGTAAACAATCAGCAGAAGCTAAAATTCACTGGGTTATTATATGTTAATTTATACATAATTTCTCTGGAGAGTTGTTTTTTGCTTTTTTATATTTCTTCTAAGCCAGTTTTCAAACTTTCCTGCAGAGGTGCTTCAGTGGCAGAGCAGAATGAGTGGATCCCTGAAACCTCGGTAAGACATATGTATATTCGGTGTTTAATAATTTATCTTAATAGGAGGATATGTTCAAGAGCTCCGTCTTAAAGCATAGTGACTATAGTTAATGCATTATATTCTTGAAAATTGTTAAGAAATAAGAATTTAACTTCTGGAAGAAAGTTTTCTCACCACAAAAAAAAAAAGCAGGTAAGGTAATATGTATGCTAATTAGCTCCATTTCACAATGTTCAAAACAACGTATTTTACATGATATACACAATTTGTATTTGTTAATTAAAAATAAATAATATTTATCTTAACAATTCATTAGAATTTGACATTCTATATTATAGAATAATTAGTAGTAATATTTCAACTATGAGACAATAAAATCGAGATTTCTGGAAAAGGTGTTCTTTTACTCCTACACTTTCAGACCCTTCCCCACTCCCATGCCCAAACACATAGTGCAGGCACACACACAGACACACCCACAGACACGCCCACAGTGACTTCTGACTCTAAGGTTACTTGTTTTTCAATCTGTTCAGACTTGCTCCTTGATAGTGCACTTGGCCTAAATGCCTCTGCCAAAGTGGCTTTGCCCTCCTGTTACTCTAATTATGATAAGGCTTTTCTCATCTATCCATTAACTTGCTTTTGTAATTATATCATCACACTTCTTTTCTTTGCCTGCAAGGATCTGGACACTGATTCCCATCTGTATGGAAAGAGCCCCCATTTTTCCCTTAACACACAGCCCAGATCCTTTATTCTTTTTTTTCTTCACCATATACCCTCACTCCCTCTAACCCTTTTTCTCACTCTTATTGTCTATTCTGTTATCACAGTTCCGTTTTGCGTGACAGTGTCCCATAAAATTCACTGGGTTTAAATCCTTTGATGATACTTCCTTCTAGTGCTTTCACTGCCCAAACTGTGTGACGGTTTTGTTTTAGGTTTGTTTCACATTTTCACTGGATTCAAAGTCTAGTAAATTTTTGACACTGCTTTTCTGGTATTCTGTTTTTCAGCCCATTTGAATTATATGATTAGTGAACAAATTTTATTTAATTAAACCTTTCTAAATCCATCTGGCATGTGCCTTTGATGGAATAAAAGTAAACAGTGCTAGATATTAGAACACAAGAAACCGTTTGCTTGTGATGGAAATAATGATAAAGTGGGAGATCCATTCTACATTTAAATGTTATGTTTTCTCGGGGTTTCTAAATTACATTTTTCATGTCTCCAACATAAAAAAAGAGTTCTCTGATATTACCTATGTTTGCACTGACTTGGCTTCTTTAGGGTGTTTGGTTGGTTGCTCATTATTTGTTAATATTTTTATGTGAATGGTGGCATGCGCTTGCAGTCCCAGCTACTCGGGAGGCTGAGACAGGAGAATGGCGTGAACCCAGGGGGCGGAGGTTGCAGTGAGCCAAGATCGCACCACTGCACTCCAGCCTGGGCGACAGAGCAAGACTCCATCTCAAATAAATAAATAAATAAATAAATAAATAAATAAATAAATGCACAGAACTGGTATTTACCCTCAAGGTAGGGATAATTTTTATTGTGTTTTTCTTTCTTTCTTTTTATTGTTTCTTGGGTTTTTGTATGTGTGTGACCTAGGACAAATAAGTTCCCTGAGTCTTAGTTTTCTCATCTGCAAATGACAAATAATATCTATTTCACAGATATTTTGGGAGAACGAAATCAAAGGTAGTGTGCAAAGCACCAAGTTTACTGGTATTCAGTAATTGTTCATTTATTTCTGCCTTCTTTTTCAATTTTTTTAAATGTGTCATATTTAGATTCTGTCAATATACCTTTATCACTATCTTCAAATGACTTTCACAGATAGTTTCATGATTACGTCTATTAATATTTATCCTTTTAAGTGACTGAAAAAGAGAAAAACACAAGATTTAAAATTAATTTTGAAGATAACAAGGTTTTTTTTTACACACATAGCTATCAAAGGCCCAGATGTGCACCATATGAGTTGATGAAAATGTACATAGGAAGTTGTGATAAAAGCTTTTCGTTTTAGTCTATCACATCCTAAATTCAAGGTTACTCTTATACAGCTGGTATATATTAAATATAACATTTCGAGTTATAACAAAAATGGCTGACTTAAAAAAGATGGAAAATTTGAACAGAACATTGGGAATATTTCCTCCTGGGACATGGTAAAGTTAGGAGAGAAGCTATATGTTTCTAGGGCATCTCTTCAATATGGACAAGATATCAAAATCCAAGAAAAACATTTAGGGGGTTATATTTTGCTCTAAGTATTGACTTTTATTTATCTACACTTTTAGAACACACACACAAGGGGGACATCTCAAAATGCACACACACACAATAAAATAAAAATTATATCACATATACTTCTATGAGTGCCACTGGAAGAATGTTTGAAATGGCAGAAAAAGAAACTTCAAATAAGAAAGAAATATGAATTAATAAAAAGAGATGAAGGAAAAGTATTGTGGAAAATGCTATTAGTTCCAAATCTATCATCATTTCTCTCTAATATCTCTGCTAAGAGAACCCTACTTTGTCTGTCTTGACAATGGACTCAGCTCCAAGTGATGAAACATGATCATTTCAAGGACGCCAGTCTTAGAATTTTGCCCCCATTCCCACCTACTCTTGAGGCATAATTCAGGGCAATGAGACATGAAGGAAAGTCTGCTGGGGAGCTTTGGCAGAGATTTTCTTTCTTATAAAATGGCACGGAAGTGAACATGCTAAAACTGCCCCATCCCCGTTACTTGCAGTGAACAGGTACATAATGCCTGGAGCTTTTGGAACCATCTTGCAAGCATAAGGTCCCAAATATAAGAATCAATACACCAAGGATAGTGGAATTAAAAAATAAAATATATCCAGTGCATTAACAACATGTTTAAGGCACTTGGGCCAACCCTGAAACCGTATCACCAGATTTCTTTTTAAGGCACAAGAATTATTTTTATGGCTTAAATCACTGTTAGTCAACTATTCTATTGCTTAAAACAAAATAATTATTAGAGAACACAAGGGTTTTCTGGTTTTGTTTTGGGGTTTGTTACTATAGCTGTTGTTGCTGCTGCTTTTTGTTTTGCGTTTAACAAATAATATGAGAACAGTTGATTGAAAAATGAAAAATTCAGACAGTTCTAACATCCCCAAATTGTAAGCAGCCCAAATAGCCATCAATAAGTGAATAGTTAAAGACATTATAGTATATCTGTACAATGGAATACTACTCGGGAATAAAAAGGAATGAACTAATGATATGAACAACACAAATAAGTCTCAAAATTGTTACATTGGTGAAAGATGCCAGACACAAAAGATGATAGGAGCCAATTTGTATGAAGCTCTAAAACAGGTAAAACTAGCCTGTGGTAGAATAAATAAAAAAAATGGTTTCCTTTGTATGGTAGTGTGATGGACTGGAAAACAAAGTGCTCTTTCTAGGGTGATATAAAAGTTAAATCTCTTGATGGAAGTAGGGGTTTCATGAATGTATGCATTTGTCAGAACTCATTGAACTTTGTACTTAATATTCTGCAACCCATGTATGTAAACTGTATTTCAATAAAAGTGGTGAAGGAAAAAGCATACAATAACAAGAAGAACTATTTTTTGTTTAATCTGGTAGAGATAAAAGCTAGTTAAAAAAAGTGTTGTGTAGGATACAATGTGGAGGAAAGAACACAATCTGCTGTATGTCAACAGAACTAAGAATTTATGTTACACATATCCTTTACATAGGATTTCCACTTTAGTGAATTTGTACTAAAAAAAATCATACAAGTGTGTCTATGTGTGTGTGTGTGTGTGTGTGTGTGTGTATATATATAAAGATTTTCTATCAGTAAATGATAGGTGAGACTTTGAATAAAGAGTGCTCCCTTGGCTCAAAATTATAGCAGTGAGAAATAAAATGGAAAACCAGAAACTCTGGATTCAATAACAAGATAAAAATCTCCCTGGAACAGAAATACAAAGCAGCTTGTAAGGCTGAAACATACCTGCTGTTATTAAGCAGTGGTTACCAGGAGTATAACTTCTGTAGAAAAAACGGGACAGAACATGTTCCAAAAGGAAGGAGGACCAAAGTCAACCTCACTGAAGGAGACAGAAAAAATATTACTGGTTTCACATATTGCCTGAGACTAGCTCATAGCAGACGTAGGGAGGTGGTGGGATCAGGATGGCAGGTACAGTCAACACAAAGTTGTTAAATACATCGGGGTGAGAATAAAGAGAGAGAGTTAAAGGAGACTGAGGGAAAAACAACAACAAACGGACAACATAGAAAATCTCTCTTCCTCAAGATGATCCTGCAAGCCAGAATTCCAAATCACTGGTAGAAATCTAATGTTAAAATACTCTCAAAACTACAGGTATCTAAGATCTACAATGAACTTTGCTACAAGTACCCCAATAACTTTCAGGTAATAATGTAAAAACTTTTCAAAATATTTAAAGTGATGATAGAATTATTGAACACAACAAAATATTATCAAATATGCAATTATATAATCTGTGTAACTCAAATTTTCTTGTTAATCCACACCACACACACAGTTCTTTGTGGTGGGGATAAAGGGCCTTAACTTTAACATCTTAACGTCCAGGTAGGTGTTGGCAATGGCCTATTAGTAGCCTTCTAGCTAGGATGCTTGCTTTATTCCCAGTGGCTGCCTAGACCACGAATTAGCAAATCTGATCTAGTGCTTGTTTTTGTACAGTCCACAGATATTTTTACATTTTTAAAATGTTAGTGACAAAAATCTAAAGAATATAACATTTCATGACATATAAAAAGTATACGAATTCAAATTATGGTGCTCATAAATAAAGTTGTATTAGAACATAGCACTCTCAATAGTCTAAATATTTTACTATGGCTCTTTTTATGAAGAGTTGAATAGTTGTGACAGAGACCATATGACCTGCAAAGCTAAAATATTTCTGATCTGGCTATTTACAGAAGAAGCTTGCTGATTCCCGGCCTACACCATCACTAAGCAATAGGTTTAAATCAAGAGCTCTTATCAGTTTAAGGTCATGAATCTCCTGCTAAACACTTTACCTTCCAGTGTTAGGAGAGCAGAGAGACAGTACGCATCCCTGCAGTGGAAGCAAATGTCATTGAAATGTGGAAGCCTAGAGTTATTATTTGGGAACCCTTATATGTGGGTCCTAGATATGATTATTCCAGCTTCTGCTGATTATTCTATAATTGTCCTATGAATTCACTGGTTTTGTTACCTCTCCAACAGCTGGTTGTAAATTTTATACATAGATAAATTAAGTAGCCCTAATATGTTAATTTTAGATATGATTCGTGCACATATGGCTCTGATTCCTCCACCTGTCTGGCTATAGTTTTACATACATGCAAATTACATTATCATCATGTGTTGATCCTGATTGCAATATAGTCCCCTTCACAGGACACAGGGTTTGAACTGATAGAGGGATGAGGCCAGAATTGGACATCAGAGTCATAAACACACTACTGGAAGTCAACAGCAAAACAAAATTTGAAGATGAATGCACCTCAGATAAAATTAATATCTTGGAAAAATTGGATAGAGACTTTAAAATAGATATGTTTGGACACAAATCAAGGCAAACTATACATTAAAAGAACAACAAGTATAAAATAGAATCAGGCACAAATTTTTAAAAATAAGAGGTAGGTGTAAAAAAGAACTATGAGAAAAGCTTGAAATAAAAAATACAGTCATTGAAATATAGAGATCTAATTTTTGAGACAAACTCTAGACAAAAACAGATAATAATAACATAAATTAATGAATTGAAGTTACTGCTGAGAAACTAATGTAAAATACAGCCTAGAGATATAGAAAGAGAGAAAATATGAAGGAACAATTAAGAAAGACGGACGATAGACCAACGATCTCCATCACACATCGCATAAGAATTTTGGAAGTAGAGCAGTGAAGGACATGACAAGGAAGTGTTATTTGAAGATATAATAACATAACTTCCTAGAAATAAAAACACAAGTTCACCTATCTAAAATAAATATAAAATTCTAAAGTGTACAAAAATAAAAATGATATTAACTCCTAAGGAACAATAGACTGACCGCAACATTTTTTCATCACTAAAAATAGATACTAGAACAGTGCATCATTATAAAAATGATAAAATAAGAATGTTTCAATAACATATATGCATCTAACATATAGCTTCAAAAGTATGCATAACAAATAACAGACCTGAATGGGGAGGGGATAAATAATCAATAACTATTATAGTAGAAGTTTTTTTATAGCCTTCTCAAATCAGCCAAATCAAGCGAACAAAAATAAGCAAAGATACAGAAGATCAGAAGAATACAGTTAAGTTAAAACTAGAAGACATATAACTCCATAACCAAAACTATTTTCAATCACACATGAAATTTTAGAAAAATTATCCTTTTGCTAGTTCATAAGAGAAGCATTAATAAATATCAGATAAATTATGTTCCACAGTAATACAATTATCAGTAACCAAAGTTTTTGAAGTTCTACCTATCTGGAAACAAAATAACATATCCTAAACTGCTTTTTTAAAAAAGCAAAATTAAAATGTTCTTAGCATTAAACTAAACTAAAAATGTTACCTTTCCAAATATTTGTAGGAACCACTAAACTATCCTCAGATGTAAATCATAACAATAATAAGAATGAAGGGAAACACATTGTAGTTACGAAAGGATTAATATATCAATAAGATAAAACAAATCATGAATGGTTTTCACTTAATTGCATACTTTTAAAGGATATGAAGCAATAACAGAGTTACAAATGAAGTGGACAAATTTATAATTATTTCAGGAAATTCAGCACACCTCTATCAGAAACTGATATATAATAATTGATTGATTAAACCATAGTTCAGTCATACATCTGCTTTCTTACAAATTTTTATGTAGCTCTAGGTTAATTTATATACAACAATGTATACAATATAGTTAAGTGAAAAGGCATATTTCAGTGTAAGTGTGTGTGTGTGTGTGTGTGTGTGGTGTATAAACAAAAATCACTGGGGAAGAATATATGCTAAGATGTTAGAAATGGTAATTTCTTGCCTGGGCACAGTGGCTCACAACTGTAATCCCAGCAATTTAGGAGGCCAAGGTAGGAGGATCAGACCACTTGAACCCAGGAGTTGAAGGCCAATCTGGGCAACAATTATGAGACCCAGTCTCTACAAAAAATAAAAAATTAGCCAGGGATGGTGGTATATGTCTTCAGTCCCAGCTACTTGGGAGGTGAGGTAGAAGGATCCTCTCAGCCTGGGAGATCAAGGCTTCAGTGAGCTATGATGGCACCACTGCACTCCAGCCTGGAGGACAGAGCAAGGCCCTATCAGAAAGAAAAGAAAAGAAAAAATAAAAGAGAAGAGAAGAGAACAGAAGAAGAGAAGAGAAGAGAGAAGAGTGAAAGAGAAAGAGAAAGTAATTTCTTGATAGTGGGATTCTGGTTAATGTATACTTCCTTCTTTATTTCTCTCTGTATTATATAATTTTTCCCATGAACATATATTAATTTTTATATTAAGGAAAAATAAACAATAACAGCACTGGCATTTTGGAAAACAAAATCAAGACTATATGTTCCTTCAAGGTACAGAATTTCTTTATATAATATGAATTTAAAAATCCAAAGGAAACGATTAATTTGATTCTTTCTTTGCTCAATTTCTTTTTTGTTAGATTGAACTCCCGCTTTTGCCATCTTAGTCTCTCCTTCTACAAGGATCATGAACATACAAAAATGAAGAATCATTTCCCAGCTGCCAGAGGTGGAACCCAAAGGAGCACTATTTTGTGTTTGTAGTA
Organism: Hylobates moloch; assembly: GCF_009828535.3. Classification (NCBI taxonomy): domain Eukaryota; kingdom Metazoa; phylum Chordata; class Mammalia; order Primates; family Hylobatidae; genus Hylobates; species Hylobates moloch. The sequence continues at coordinate 194,903,413 of NW_026652276.1, forward strand.
AAATATATCCAAGACAAAATACCATTTCAAACATTACCAAGTGTACAGCTCTGTGCCATGAAGCACATGCACATGATTGTGCAACCATTACCACCATTCATCTCCAGAATGCCTTTATCTCACAGGAGTCCTCTTGTGGTTAGACACGTGGAAGTAAGCATTACTGTTCAACAAAACAATGAGAGGATATTTTTCTTAAATATTACCCAGGGACATAAACTGTCTGTTTAGGCCTGTGGCAGTAGTTATCTCCTCTGGTTTTATTACAATCCCTTTTTGGCTTCTCCATTGGTTTTACATATATGTATTTTAATTTTTTTACTATTGTAAAAATATTTTACATATGTATTTTAATTTTTTTTACTATTTATTTTGAAACAGACAGTCACAGGAAGGTTCAAATATACAGAATGGTTCTTTGTAATTTTCATTGTTTCCTCCAATGGTTACACCCTACGTAACTATAGTACATTAAAACTAGGAAACTGACATTGGTATGATGTACAGCTCTGTGACATTTTATCACATATGTATTTCTGTGTAGCCACCGGAAAAATAGAAAAAAAACAAAAACAGAACTATTCCATCACAAGAAAGATCTCCTATGCTACTCCTTTATAGTCAGGGCTATTTCCCTTACTCCGTGACCACTAATCACTGGAAACCACCAATCTGTTCCCATGCCATAATTTATGTTGAGATTGTTACATAAATGGAATCATATACTATGTGACCTTTGAGATTGGCTTTTTTCACTCAGCCTAATGTCCTTAATCCATGCAAGTTATTATATGTATCAATAGTCCATTGCGTTTTTATTGGTGAGTAGTATTCCAATGTATATATGTACCACAGTTTGTTTAACCATTGGCATATTGATGAATATTTTGCGTTTTTACAGTTTGAGGAGATTACAAATAAAGCTGCTATAAAAATTCCTTTACGGGTTTTTGTGTAGGCCTAAATTTTCATTTTTCTGGGATAAATGCCCAGGAGTGCAACTGCTCAGTTGTATAGAATCTGTTTAGTTTTAAAGTAAACTGCCACACTATTTTTCTGAGTGGCTGTACCATTTTATATTCTCACCAGCAACACATTAGACATCCAGTTGTTCCACATCCTTGCCAGCCTTTGATATTGCTGCTATTTTTTATATTAGCAGTTCTAATGGATATGTAATAGCTACTGATGATAAATATTGCTTCACGTGCATATTTGCTATCTGTATATCCTCTTTGGTGAAATGTCTTCTCATGTCTTTTGACAATTTTCTAATTGACTATCATTTTTCTACTGTTCTGTTTTGAGAATCTTTATACGTTCTAGATAAAATTTCTTTTCAGATATGTGGTTTGCCAATATTTTATCTCAGTAGTTTGTCTTTTCATCCTTTTAACAGGGTCTTTCACAGATTAAACGGTTTAATTTTGATAAAGTTCAATTTATAAATTTACTTTTAGTATAACGAGTTGTCATTTTCATTTATATGCGTGCTTCTGTCCAAATAGTAGGTCTCTTCCCTTTTCTGAATGTCTACTTTGTAAAATATATGACAAAATTTAAACTCACTTTCAAAAGGACTAATCTAATTAGTAACTGGTTAACTTTAAGGATTTTCAAAATTACCTGTGTTAACATTTACACATCAGTAAATTAAACACTCATAAGTGTACTGCCTCCACGAAAGTCGGAAATCTACAAAAATCAGAACCAGCAATCAAAAACTGAAAATAGAGTGAGAGATTTATTTTAGAACAGAAAATGTCAGAATACACAGCTAAAAAAAAAATGAAAACTTATTAGTAATACAATTTCCTTATATGATTTTTTTAATTGCAACATAAAATCAATTGGTTAAAATTTCTCAGTAAATCTCTCTTGTACCAATTGTATGCGAATCTCAAATGTCTCTAAATGAAAAGAATCATTTTTCATGGTGAACTTGCTTTTGTTTCTATCTTTATTTTAAAAATAAAAAATAATAATTACTATATCCAATCATCTCTCTTGTTATATAATTTTCAAATTATATTTTAGACTTAGATAGTCTATAGTTGGCAAAATAACAGTGACACCTATTCTGTTTAATGACTGTGAATGGCAAAGACAGCGTATCTCTGATATACTTTTAACTGAGCCTGCTCCACCAAATCTCCATACAGATAATGTTTCTTTTTTTCTTTTTTCTTTTCTTGTTTGAGAAAAGATCACATAGTGTTGCCCAGGCTGGCGTCCAGTGGTGCAATCAGGGCTCACTGCAGCCTCGACCTCCTGGGCTCAAGTGATCCTCCCACCTCAGAATGCCGAGTAGCTGAGACCACAGGCAGGCGCCACCATTGCCCGGCTAATTTTTAAATTTTTTGTTGAGACACAGGTCTCTCTATGTTCCCCAGGCTGGTCTTGAACTCCTGCACATAAGCAATCCTCTCGCTTGGGCTTCCCAAAGTACTAGGATTACAGTCATGAGCCACTACACCCTGCCCAGATCATGTTTCTTACAAACATCTTAGACTTAATCTTATGGTTGATAACAAAGGTATATATCTAACAATAAATGTACCTTATTATCCTATATATTTACTTCAAGATTATCCCCTCCTGCCAGTGAGTTCTCCAAAAGGCACTGTAGAAGTGGCAAGATACGGAAACTTAAGCATCCACTGCAAAGCAAACCTAAACACCCACATCTCTCTACGATGTTCTCAAGGAAGCACTCCCCCACATTCTGACACAGAAGAGAACAGGACTTCTGGTCCTGTTCTGGTCCTAATGAACAGGTGCTCATTAGATGTTTTCTCTTCCAGCTGTGTCAGCTCCTAACGGTAAAAGAATCCCTCCTTAGCATCAAATCACTGATGAGTTTGATGACTGTAGAATTAAGGACTTCCCTCAGGTAGTCAGTATAAAGTTCAAGGTGGCTACTAAGCAAGGTAAGAATTTCATGCTCTACCCAAAGCCATTACTGAGGAGGCAATGAAAAAGCAAAATCACCTAAGAGAAGGCTGGCCTCAGACCCTCTTGTAGAGGGATCAAGAGTTAGCATTAGCTTATAAACCTTTAGAAAGAAATAACAAAGGATTGACAAGAAGTCCAGGTTTTCCTGGGGGAGTGGAGGCAGGAACAGCAATCTTCCAAGAAATAAGTATTCCAGTTCCAGTTTAGGCTATACATTTCCAGAAATAATCTGCTCAATATGTAATCAAGAAAAGTTCTGAGTACACTTACTTTGAAATGCAAGAAATTTGGGAAAGAGTTTGGGTAGGCAGCCATCTCTGGACTCTGTTTCCTGACTACTTTTAATGAAAAGACTCCAAGAAATATCACTTCATAACAAAAATCCATACCCAAATTCTTCCTTTGGGAAGAATCTTGGATTAGAGGACCTTTAAGCTCTTATCTAACCCAAAGATTATGATTCTAAGCTATTAAATATTGACAGACAAATAATGTGGACTCAATAAATATTTGCTGAAATGAATCAAACTGAATTGAATTCAGGAAGTAAAAGGGTTTATGTTTTATGACTATAGTTTATCTAATTCTCACAGTCAAACAGCTGTATGAACTTCCTTTCCTTTGAAAGTCTTACATGTGCTCACCACATTTCCCTGCTAAAATCTGCAAGGTAGAGCTCATCTTACTAATCACATTTTAGAGGTCAAATTGCCTTCAATGTTTCATTTTTGCGTGTCCTTTTCCCAACAGCATTATGTCCCAACATAGAGTTTTCATATCCTTTATCTAAAAATAGATTACCTGAACTTGATTGCATATAGGATCATGGACTAATGAACATGGATTTTTGCTTAACAGATACCCGATTTTTTCTAGCAAGGGTACTTTATGATTTATGATCCTTAATGACCTAGTTATTTGAAAAAACCATAGAGGGTATCAATGAGTTTTCTTCAATTGGTTAAAATATCATACATTTCTTTCACTAGTTCAGACATCTTTGTCTTTGATCCTGATTCACAGAATTTAGTGAGGAGGTGGAAAAGAGAATTGTTACAGAAGATGAATCAACAACATGATGGACAAAGGATCATAGAAGTAATAAAAAGAATTTTTTTAACTTCAAAAAAAAGTCAGAAAATGTAAGACTCTTTGGATACGGAAATGAAATAGCGCTTTAGCAGAAATTTATCTAATACATATCATATATTCTTATGACAGGAACTATATTTATGATCATAAAAGCACTAATAATATTCTGTATAATAGTCTTGAAGTAAACTCAACAATGTACTTGCCATTCATAGTTACCCTAAGAATATTATCAAAATAACTAAATAATATGCTCACATTGTATATTCCTGTTATGGAAATTATTTTATATGCCTATTTAACTTTACTAGTTTGTTTAAATCACAAGGCAATCCTGATATTATTAAAATTGATTATATAATCAATATGACCATCCATTAATGGCTTTCTATGGCTTTCCATGACTTAAACTTTCCAAAAAATTAACTAGGCATAAAATTGTTATTTTTTGTTTTCATAATATGTTATGAAGAGAGAAGCATATTTATTAAAAGGCAACCCATTGTCTTAGTATGTTTATTGTAATTTGATTTTAAAAATTTATTGATTTGTTAATTTTTGCTAAACTAATTTAGAACTTGCTTTGACATTCTCCACTGAACTACTGTAACTGTGCTATAACCTAATTATAAAAATCTCAAGAGACAATTATTGTTTCTTATGTTTAAATATGAACTAGGAAAGTAGTCTTTCTCAGTTTATAGATTGTTTTTACTCATTTACCTGAGACAAGACTGACAGTTATCCTGTCAAGGTAATCAAAGCCTAAAATTTTTTTATATGATTTTTTTGATAGACATATATAGGAAGTTGACAAGTAAAAATGGATTATATAGCAAGCCCAAAACTTGGAATGCATTTTTTCAGACACAATGTCCTAAATGGTATTCAAATATCCTGCTAGTTAATGAAATGTACTTATCATATGTAGAAATGGTAATTGCTTATATTACAGAATGTGCAATACCACTCTTTTCAGTAAATAAAATAAAAAGTAAAGACTGAAATGTAATTTTATCTTTAATGTTTGTACTATGCTTAAGATAAATCCAGTTTTACTAGAGGATATTGATTGGAGGTAATTCTAAAAGAAACCTGAAATTCTACAACTTAAATACAAGTTTTCTTATCATGGTTGCTTTCGCTATCTATTGCAGTGTAACAACTAACCTCAAAATTAGCAGCTTTAAATCAACAAATATTTATTAGTTCATAGTTTCAAGGGTCAGGTATCCAGGAATGGCTTACCTGAGTTGTTCTTGCCCAGATTCTCTCTTGAGGTTGTTAAGCTGTTAGCCAGGGCTCCAGACATCTCAAGAAGATTCAACTGGGAAAGAAGGGTCTGCTTCCAAGTTCAGTCACATGGTTGTTGGGAGATCTCAATTCTTCTCTGGCTATTGGCCAGATAGTATAATACTATACTTCCTTACCATAAAGGTTTCTCCAGAGGGCTGCTTAAAACACAGCAGCTTGCCAGATAAAGTGACAGAGAGAGAGATCCAGAGACCTAGATGAAAGCCACCATTTTTCATAACTTACACTCAGAAGTGCCATACTGTCAACCTAGGCCATATATTATTAGCCACAATAACAGAGCCTGGAACTATTGTGTCCGGAATTGGTGGGTTCTTGGTCTCACTGACTTCAAGAATGAAGCCGCGGACCCTCGCGGTGAGTGTTACAGTTCTTAAAGGCGGTGTGTCAGGAGTCTGTTCCTTCTGATGTTCAGATGTGTTCGGAGTTCCTTCTGGTGGGTTCGTGGTCTCGCTGGCTCAGGAGTGAAGCTGCAGACCTTCGCAGTGAGTGTTACAGCTTTTAAGGTGGCGCATCTGGAGTTGTTCGTTCCTCCCGGTGGGCTCGTGGTCTCGCTGGCTTCAGGAGTGAAGCTGCAGACCTTCGCAGTGAGCGTTACAGCTCTTAAGGCCGCGCGTCTGGAGTTGTTCATTCCTCCCGCTGGGCTCCTGGTCTCGCTGGCTTCAGGAGTGAAGCTGCAGACCTTCGACGGTGAGTGTTACAGCTCATAAATGCAGTGTGGACCCAAAGAGTGAGCAGTAGCAAGATTTATTGCAAAGAGCGAAAGAACAAACCTTCCACAGTGCGGAAGGGGACCCGAGTGGGTTACCACTGGGGCTCGCGCAGCCTGCTTTTATTCTCATATCTAGCCCCACCCACATCCTGCTGATTGGTAGAGCAGAGTGGTCTGTTTTGACAGGGTGCTGATTGGTGGGTTTACAATCCCTGAGCTAGACACAAATGTTCTCAACTTCCCCACCAGATTAGCTAGATACAGAGTGTCCACATAAAGGTTCTCCAAGGCCCCACCAGAGTAGCTAGATACAGAGTGTTGATTGGTGCATTCACAAACCCTGAGCTAGACACAGGGTGCTGATTGGTGTGTTTACAAACCTTGAGCTAGATACAGAGTGCCGATGGGTGTATTTACAATCCCTGAGCTAGACATAAAGGTTCTCCAACGCCCCACCAGACTCAGGAGCCCAGCTGGCTTCACCCAGTGGATCTCACACCCGGGCTGCAGGTGGAGCTGCCTGCCAGTCCCTCGCCTTGCGCTCGCACTAGCAGGTGGCGGTGCTCGTAAGGGAGGCTTGGGCCGCACAGGAGCCCACGGAGGGGGTGGGAGGCTCAGTCATGGCGGTCTCGAGCCCTGCCCGGGGGGAAGGCAGCTAAGGCCGGGCGAGAAATCAAGCGCAGCAACGGTGGGCCGGCACTGCTGGGGGACCCAGTACACCCTCCGCAGCCGCTGGCTCCTCCCTCATTGCCCGGGGCCGGCAGGGCCGGCTGACTGCTCCGAGTGCAGGGCCCGCTAAGCCCACGCCCACCCGGAACTCCAGATGGCCCGCAAGCGCCGTGCGCAGCCCCAGTTCCCGCTCCCGCCTCTCCCTCCACACCTCCTTGCAAGCTGAGGGAGCCGGCTCCAGCCTTGGCCACCCTAGAAAGGGGCTCCCACAGTGCAGCGGTGGGCTGAAGGGCTCCTCAAGTGCCGCCAAAGTGGGAGAACAGGCAGAGGAGGTGCCGTGCCGAGAGCGAGCGAGGGCTGTGAGGACTGCCAGCACGCTGTCACCTCTCACTATGCGGAAGAGGACTACAGAAGGGTGTGAATATGGGGATAAATACAGACTATCTTGAAGGGTAATATCACAATGGCATGTTTCTTTCTGGTCTTCTTTTGGTACATTTTTGTATGCTATTGTTCCACCAAATAATGTAACAAAAGCAGTTTGTCATTAAAACATCCCATAAATATTATTTTAGTACCAAGCTTATATAGTGTTGACCTTTTATATTTTTCCCAAATATGTACTATTATAAATAATTCTATGATAAACAGCATTTGCATGAGGCTTTTCTGTTTGTATTTCAGATTATTTCTTTTGGATTGCCATCTAGCTTTGGGACTAATTTTAACAGCCTTAACACAAGTTGAGAAACTGCCTTCTAATTGTATCAATTTAACTTCCAGAGGAGCGTAAGAGTGTTTCACTGCTTCCTTATCCAGAGACTTTCAAAGATTTAAAAGCTAATAACACTAGTTTTTTTGTTTTTGTTCTTTTTGCTTTTTTAAATGTTCATGTTAAGTTTTCACTTCTTAATTTCTTACGTGAGTAGCTCTGCTCTTAAACACAGCAACTATGATGTGTGAGTGTGTGTATGTGTGTATGTACTTTGAAGAGCGTGGAAGAGAACAAGATGATTATTGAGAAATGCTGAGTTAAATGAAAAAGAATGAGAAAAAGAGAAGGAATTTTGAGGGAAAATAACTTATAACTGAGAAAGTATTGTTAAGTCTATGTTTATATACTGAGGTGGGAGTGATGAAAAAGAAGAGGGATAGAAGGAAACCGATATGCACCTTGATGAAACAGAAAAAGGTGGTGGGGGCCAGGCATGGTGGCTCACGCCTGTAATCCCAGCACTTTGGGAGGCTAAGGCAGGCGGATCACCTTAGGTCAGTAGTTTGAGACCAGCCTGGCCAACACGGTGAAACTCAATCTCTTCCAAAAATACAAAATTAGCTGGGCGTGGTGGTACGCCTGTAATCCCAGCTACTCGGGAGGCTGAGGCAGGAGAATCACTTGAACCCGGGAGGCAGAGGTTACAGTGAGCAGAGGTCACACCATTGCACACCAGCCTGGACTAGAGTGAGCCCCTATCTTGAAAAAAAAAAAAAGAAAGAAAGAAAGAGAGAGAGAAAGAAAGAAAGAGAAAGAAAGAGAGAGGTGGTTGGAGGAAGAAAGACATTGGGGAGTGCAATTTCCTATGATTGTCTCCCAGGAATATGATGGCCCAGGATAACCTGCTTACTTTACTTGAGGGTTAGAGAAATACTGAGAGGAAAACGTGTGAATAAACTGAGAACATTTGTGTTCTTTTACTTTCATTCAGTTTTTAAATTTTCACTTCCTTTCAGTTCCTATTATAAAACTATTTTCCTGTGGTAAAATAATGACAAATTAAAAATAATCTTTATAAAAGTGCATCTGTGTAAGAGTAACATAATTTAAGGGATTAACAGAGTCCCTCTTCATAGTTGTTAAACCCACCATTGTATTTGATATTATCATATTTTTACCCCAACTTCATGCTTTTGTCCAAAGAGTATAAATTTTCTGAGGCAAATATTTGGTGAAGTGTATATTTTTTGTCAAAAGATACATTGTTAGATTTAATTTTTTAAGTGATTATCAGAAACAAAAAAATAGGACTGTGTTATTTTCTTACTGTAGCCTTAAGAAATGTTTTCTCTGGTCTTACAGTGTCCTGCATAAAGCTCTATGTTACAGTTTATTGAATTAATCTACTTATAATATCTTATTTCCCTCATTAGAATGTGAGGTTTGGGTATGGACCTAATCTTACATATCTTTAATTCCCTGAATACCTACCACAGTGCTTAATATATAAATATTTGTTGAGCCATTAAATAATGCAGTTGGGAATTTGAATGCCAGATTTAATATACCTTTATAGCTATCTGCTAAGTTATTTAATATGAAAATCATCAGTTATAACTATTTTAGCCAGATGTTTGGATAGCAAAGCAGATATATGGATTTGCTAAAAATGATACATAGTGAAAAAATATATCTGACAATGTTCTGACAGTATATTTTACATATAAAATATATTTGTCTGGGGCATGATTTTCATTCATTCATTCATGCCAAAAAAGACTATTAAATATCTCATATTTGCTAGACATCTTTGTTGCACCAGACGAAAATTTAAGATTTGACTCCATTGACTGCAGGGAAACTTTGCCTGATTTTAAGTGACATGTGTTTTAGATGCGTCTTAGAAAGCAATGAGGAGGATGAACTGGAACAAAGAGAGACTGGAAGTAGGGAAGGTGATTAGACAGCAATCAAGAATGACCACATAAAAAATTATAAAGACTTGAGGTAAGGTAATAACCATAAGGACAGATGGAAGAGGACGATGGAAAAAATAATAGGTAACAATGAACAAGGCCTAATGCTGCTTGGATTTGAGAAGATGGAGGAGTTGGCACATATGACTTGGATTACTTCAGCTTTAGGGACTGGGTGAATTAAGGTACCATTAACTATTAACCAGGTGGCATAAAAAGCAGCTGGCCAAGGAGAAAAGAGAGCAAATTGGTACCATTGCACAATCCAAATGGAACTATCAATAAGCAATTGAATACATTGATCTGGAGCTCATGAGGGAAATATCTGTGGAAAAATTTGAAAGTTGTCATTGTGAGGGTGGTGAAAAAGATATGGCAGAGAGAAGAAAAAGGAGGAGGAGGAAAATAGAAAGAGGGAAATACAGAAGGAGAATGAGAAGGAGAAGAAGGGGAAGGAAAACAGGATAAATGACTGAATCTTTTTATGATTTGTTACAATTATAACTTCCGGGTGTTCTATGGGTAAACTACTATGATTATAGGAGCCATATGGTTATTAAAGGAAAATAAAAATGTACACTGATGCAAATCTTGATATAGTCATTTTTTTGCTCATAGCTTTTAAAAAATCAAAGTTATATTTTGCCTCATAGCCTCATGTTAGCCTTTATTTCTTAAAACTGTAGTGAAGGTAAGCTGCTGATGAGATTATGGGTTTCTCCTACGAGTCCCTGAAGAAAATTAACCCTGAAAAACATCGTAAACTGTGGTTTGTTTTAGCACCTCTTGCCATCAGCTTTTCTATGATGAACACTTGCAGTGAACCTCTTTACACTATTGAAGAAACCTTGTAAAGTCTAATTGACTTTCAAGAGAAACGAGTCATCAGACTTTTTTTCTCCTGTGTATTACAGTGGACATGACATGACAGTTAACATCTTCAATACTGTAATAAAATCCAAGGCTATTGCCATCACTGAGCCGCATCAGTTTTGATGGATGTGAAGAAACTGTAAAGACATAGAGGTGTATGGCAAAAAAAAAAAAAAGAAGAAGAAGAAAGAAAGAAAAAAGCATTTTCTGGAGTAACAGGAACCTGATTGTATGTTTAGAAACACAAAATAGCTCAAAAGCTATTGGAGTTTTACCAACTAACTAGCTGTGTGGCCTTCCTCCATGCCTAGGCTTTGCTTAATGATATTTAAAATGAGGAGATTGGACTAGAATATCTTGACGTTTCCTTCAGTTATAAAATTTCATAGTAATTCAAAAACATACCACGTCTAAGATTAATTTCATGTTAGAAACATTAACAAAGAGCTCTTGCATCAGGAAATTCCACATATTTGAATCAACGTGTAAGTAGAAATTTAACTTTGCTTTCTCTTATATAGACTATGTCTCAGAAAAATGTAGGATCTATGAAATTGAACCATATTAAATTGTCATTTGTGTGGTTCAAAGTTGGTCAAATAGAGACAAATTTGTATGATTCAAGTTAACATCATTATTTTTAGTTGATGTGTTACTAACATACACAAGCGATTAGACTTTATTTTCATTGATTTTTATTTTCTGGAAAATAGAAATTTGGTAATCAAGTCCTTAACACAGAAAGGGGTACAACATTCTAGTGAAATATTTTAAGATCCTTAGAAATATAGATATAATATCAATACTATGCCATTGGAGGATTGGAGGGTTGTGAAAAACAAACAAACAAAAAACACAGTCTTCACTGCTTGATGGAGGCTTTTGATTCAGTATTGGAATTCTTTATCCAGTAGTTATCCCCTTTCTATATTCATTTGGATAAAGCTTTCCTGGGTATAAAACCTACTTAGCCTGCAAGATTCCATCCCAGAGCAATTGATCTTTGTCTCTCCACCAAGATCAACTAAAACTGGAACCTAGTATTAACTGCCTTTCAATCAAATTTTTAGGACACTCAGAGCCAACCTCTTAGCAGTGATATGCTGTGGTTGCGTTTTTTCAAGATTAGATATATACTACTAACAATGAACTAGGCTACATTCGAGAGAGAATTAAGTGTATTATTCACTGGAGGATATGGGTAGCCCCCGTTGTTGAGTCTCCATGGTTCCCGCCAGCAGCCTGGGAGAAGCTAGGGGCAGGGCAGCGGAAATCTGCAGACCCATAGCTGATTCCAAAGGGCTTTATGTGAAGGCTGGCAGATGTGGGTTATTTTTTTAATCTTCTGAAGATGAGAGAACCCAGGTAGAAGTGTGGGTTTATGAACAAATATTTATTGCTTCAGGGTCCAGGTAAATTCAGGGTATATGTTATAAAAACACAAATGAAAAATATAGTCTGTGAATTTTTTTTTAAAAGTTGGGAGAGCTCATTAAGATTTATTATAGGTCCCAAATTTTGTAGTCCCTAAGCTTAACGACAGATGGTGGTGTAACTCCACCAATTTCGCAATATCTCCATTCAGTCTGATGTAACATAGATTACCCTTGATTTGACTTCGGTGAAATTAGAATTTTCTCTTTTCCCTAAATATGTCAGGGAGGAGAATGGGGAAAAGTCGTCTAAAAGGAATCAGCTTATTTGCTCATCTTCAGAAAACTGTAGTGGATGTGAAAACATAGGAAACTGATATGTGACTGTTTTTTCTGTGTGAAAGGAAAAATACCTTGCATTTAAGACTTTAGTTACAGGCTATTTGAAGTGAGTAGCACAATTTTGAAGATGGTATTTATAACAGGAAAAAACAGTAATTTAAAAACACCCCCTTTCCTTTCTCCCAGTGATTTCTCCAAGTCAGTTGAAATTTAAGTACAAGTCACAATTACACAGATAAAACGGCTCTGAAAGAGAATAATGTAGTTGTTGTTTGAAAGTTTTGGAAAAAACAGACTTAAGTGTGTGAAAAATTATATTTTTATAAAAAAATAACTGAAAACCAAAGAGGTTCACTGGGAGAAGCAGTAAACTAACATTTCTAATTTGTCATTCGCGTACGTCGCTTTCCTTCCTCTTGGCTATACTTAGTCTCATTTGTGGTGTTTTATTTCGCGCAAGATGCGCTGACAGAGGCCATTTCAAACGAATTTATCTTTTACTAGGACCATACTAGAGCAGTGTCTCGAATTTTGTTGATTTGTGGTTTCATCGTAAAATAAACTTGAAATCAAATAAACTTTCGTGAGGAAGCTTTGATGTCCACTTGGTGAAACTCCTCATTCACCCAGTTGAGCCGTTGAACTTTCTTCTGGAACCTCTTTAAATGACTTTTGCAGATCCACGTGCTGCAGAGAAGACCTGAACCGTGGCTATGACCCTGCGCAGCGACTACAGGGACAGAATTTGGCTTTCCTTCTCTTTCCAATATGCAGCGTTTTGTTTAAAGGCTGCCTTGATCCAGTGGGCTGACCAGTGACTTGTGCAAAAGAAAACTATTCGATCGCTGTTTGCCCTTTCAGCGTTTTCCTGGGCTGCGGAAACCCGGTTTTCCTATTATTATACTTCAACTTTTTTGGAGTCAGCTAGCACAGAGCGCTAAACCCCGGCCAGTTCCAGCAGCAGCCGAGGCGAACAAAGCCTGCAGTGTTCGGGGCCATGCTGGGGCGGGAGTGGTGGACGAGTTCAAGGAATTGCAAATAAATATATTTTATGACCACCCATCAACAAACTACGTGCCACCGTGGCGGCCCCTGGTAGCCGGGCCGTGTCTGCAGTGTGGCCAGGGGCGGGGGCTGAAAAGGAGGCGGCCGGAGAGGCGAAGCGAGCTGCGAGCCCCGGGCCTGAACTTTCACCTCTCGAACCCGAGCCCAGCCCATTGGCTGCAGCCGAGGGGTCCACCGAGGGCAGCGGCTCTTAACAGGACCTGTTTTCCCAACTCCCTGGACAGCTTCCCTGCGGGATGGGTTGGTGGCCCGGGGCATGGCAGCAGGCGAGGAGATAATGGGGGCGAAGTTGAGCGGGGGCACTTGGGAGCTGCGGGCTCAGTCTCACTGAGAAAGAGGCCCCGGAAGGGTACGCGTCCACTCTATAAATATATACTCCTCCGACTGAGATGTCCTTTCGTACCTCTTGGCTATCTGTAGTCGCCAGAAAGGAACGTTAGAGGCTGCGAATTTCACCAAAACGTTTCTTTGTGTACAGAAAAGTGAAAGGCTAACTAAACTCGTTCCTCTCCAAGTCTTGAGACCCTACCCTCCTTCTCCTCGTTGGGAACTTGATCTTCCAAGTGGCCCAAGCTCTTTTACAATAAACCTTTCCCGCTCACTTACTCGGTACACCTGGAGAGAAAGGGAAGTCAGTGGGGTCGATGTACGCGGGGGAGGAAGAAGAAAAATAAGTGACAGGCTGTCCACTTTTTGATTGTTCTATTCCCTTCATTTATAACCCCCCTGGAAAGGTACATCCCCAGTTTTCCAAGCATTTCCACGTCGTTTACTCTTCTCTCTTCCAAAATAGTTTCAAGTTAATTCAGAATCCGTTTTTATTGAGGTTTTCTAGTGAAGCATAAACGCAGATTACTTAACATAAAATTATCTCCACCTTTCAAAAGGGCGAGGTAGGGCCATTTGGGGCTGGCGTTTTCTAATGATAATGACTGCTCCTCCTCTCTCTGCTCCCACTTTTAAAAGATTCGGATTATTTGTCCACTGTTCAGCCTGCATTTCAAAATAGACGATTTTAAAAAGAGTGAAAACACAGTCTGTAGGCACAGCACTTGAGGACTAACGGAGTTGAAAAGCTCAGGGAAAGAACCGCAATTCAAAGCCCAACTCTACCTCGTTCCTCTTCCTCCTGGCAGGGGCCCTCTTCCCAGGGCCAGCCCCATGGCTTATTGACTTAATTGGTTTCACTAAAAAAACCCTGACGGTGTGTTTACCGACGTGGGTGCCAGGGCTGCTTCCTCCCTGGGAGAGCCGCGGGTTCTGAAGGAAAGGGTTGGTGCCAAGTGTGTGTGTGAGCTCGCGACTGCCCTTTAGAGAAAGGGCGCGCTGCTCTTTCAGGAAAGGAAAGATTCAAAGGCACAAGTTAGTGCGGTTAACCCGTCTCCCCAACCACCACCACCCCTCCCTCTTCTGCCACAGGAGGGGTTCAAGTTGGCCGTTCTTTCCCCAGGGAGAAGGGCCGGGAAGCAGCCGGGGGCCAGGCTCTGTTCACCACGGCCTATTGGCCGCAGCTATTTGGAGGAAAGTTTCAGCGCCTCTCGGAACGCCACGCTTTGCGACTGACTTGCGAGCAAAGCAGCGGGCTCAGTCTGCGGCGCGCGGAGGCGGCGGCCGGCGAAGGGTCGCCCGGCCCGCGGGCAGGGGAGGGACCGGCGGGAGACGGCGGGGAGGGAGCGCTGGCCCCTCTCCGGGCTGGGGCTCCGGAGGAAGCCCCTCGCCAAGATTCGGGTCGCGCGTCCCCTCCGGGACCCGCCCTGTCCTCCCTCGGCCTTTCCCCTGTCACCCTCCTGGGTCCCGCGCGGGCCGGCCAGCCGGGTCACACCGGGCGGATAGGAGCCAGGACCCAGGGCTGGCGGCTGGGCCCGCGCATCCCCCACGCGGGCGCCTCGGCTTTGAAGTGCGCGCGGAACAGGCTCTGACCGTTTCTTCTTTCCTTTCTTTCCGGTTACTTTTGCTCCCCTCAGTCACTGATAGGACCCTTCCCGAAAACCTCAGACTCTCTAAGTCCCAGCTTGGCGGCCCCTTCCTTCCAAGCCGCGCCCCGGTGACCTGGGCTGCGCGACCACGAGGAAGCCCGAGAACTCCTTGGCCCAAGTGAGACAGGAACCAGGGCAACAATGAAGAGAAAGACACTCGGCCTCTCTCCACCCGAGGCCGCAGAGGCGCACACCGTGAAAAGAAAGGCCAATCAGCGCTTTAACGCACGCTCGGGTCTCCCTTTCCGACTACCATGTACTTTAACTCCCTGCCACCGAGGGCTTTGGATCCCTTCGAAGCTTTCTGCACTTCAAGTGGAATCCCCTGTTTCATTTGCCAGCAGCTCCGTCTGCTGAGAGGACGTACTTTGGGGACTGCCAAGAAGCAGCAGACACAACTCGGCTTTGCCAATACAGCATACGGTTTTGTTCTCGCCTCCCTCCCCACCCCCTTCCCTGACTCGCCGTCTGGGGAGAGCGGGAGAAGGCGGAGCAGGAGGTGGGGAGAAGGGTGGGGGTGGGGGAAGATCTGGCGTAGCACAAACAAGTTCTCCAGCGGGTTGTTTACATAGCAGGTGGACCTGACGTCAGCCAGGAGGCTCCGCTGCAAATCCGAACAATATTCTGCCCAGCGTTTCCCCCTCCTTAAAGAAGTTAGGGAACGGGGGGAGATAGGTGGACGGGGGAGAAAGGCATCCTAATTAGCTGGTTCCAAACCACTTTTTGTATCAACAACAACAACGACAATAACAACGCAAAGTAAAACAAAACAAACAAGTGGTCCGGCGGTACTTCAGAATCCTCTGCGGCGTCCTGTCCCCCACCCCGCCCCTCCGAGGAGAGGCAGCCCCGCGAGCAGTGTGTGTACAGTTCGCATTGCCAACAACACGCGCGCGCGGCCGGGTGCGCGCGCCTGCCAGCGCACATTCACACACACAGACACACAGACACACACACACACAGATCCGGGTGGGGGGAGCGGCTGCGCGAGACAGCGCGAGCCTCCGAGAAAGCGCGAGACACGCCGGCGCGTGCAGCTCCGCGGCCGCCGCTTCGCCCCAGCTCTAGCCCCGCGCCACCCGCAGCCCGCCCGCGAACGTCCGCCCCAGTTATTTATGCGGCGGCCGCGTCCGCTGGCTGCGGCTTCCTCGGCCCCCCCCTCCCCGGGCGCGCCCCCCACTCGCGGCAGCAGCTGCCCGGACTCGCGCGTGGGTGTGTTGTTTGGGGGCTTCTGCCTCGCCGCCGCGGGTGCCACCTCCCGGGACGCTGCCCACGGCGTCCCCGGTCTCGGTAAGTTTCTTGGCCCTCACTCTGGCGCGCTGCACCTCCGCACCCCACCCTGTCCCAGCCACCTCCACGCCGGGCCGGGCTGCGACTTTACTCTGCTCCGCGCTCCTCCCGCGGTGGCGACAAAGTTTCGCCCCAAAGGCAGCGCCCTGCTTGCCGGGGCGAGTGTGACATGTGTCAAATTTGGGCTCGGCGTTGGGGTCGCATTCCGGACCCAGCATCACCACTTGTTGTTCTCTTTCATTTTGCTTTGTGATGGGGGAAAAGGGGGTGGAGAGGGGAGATTTGCTGTTGGCTCACGGATGATTTTTAGTTTGGATAATTCAAAATGTTGTTTCGTCCGGAGAGACCGCGGCTGGAGGAGAACGTGTCGAAACACCAGATGTGTGTTTGTTTACTCTCTTTTTAATTGTTTGTTTTTTCCCCTTCCTCCCCGCACCCCCACCCCCAACCTCGGGAGGAGAAACAACAGTAAAAACATCTGGCGGTTAGAAGCACACACTTTATTGATCCAACTGCTGACCTTTATTTACTCAGTTGGGCAAGTGCACGCTTCTCGCGTCTAAGTTGGGCACTTCAGCGTTCATCTCAGAAGTACTTCTCCAGGAAGGAGACAGATGGAAAGGGGACACTTCTGTTTCTGGAGTCAAGAAACTCCTGGGCCCTACTGACGCTTCGGGATAACTGTGCACAGGGATGACTGCTGCCTTGATCGCGTTCCTTTCCCTGTCCACGCGTTAGCATGACCCGTTTCCCCCGGGGTCTGGCCTGGTTTTACTTTTATTCCGCTTTGGAGAGGTTGCCTGGCTGTTTGTGGGTGGGTTTGGGGTGAAATCGCACCTCGCGGCATTTCGGGGAGGGGACGTGGGAGGAGCGCAGACACCTTTCGGTGATAGGGAGGGCTTCTCACTTGGCTGTTACCTGGAAGTCCACAGTGGCCCCGGCGGGCGGGCGGGCGGGCAGAGCGCGGGTCCGAACGCCCTTCGCGCTCGCGGCGGCGCACGTGCGGCGGCGGCGGCGGCGGCGGCGGCGGCGCGGGCGGGACCCACTAGGTGGCCGCGCGCACCGCCCGCGCGTTTTCCGCGCGCCTCTGCCCACCCGCGAGGCCGCAACGCGCCGTGACACCCGACCTCAGTGTGGACCCTCACTTGCTGTGGGTGTTTTGGCCTCTCGAGAGCAGGGAGGAAAAGTTACCCTCACTATTCTCAGGCTCTGGAATCTCTTAGGTAAGTCTCTTAGGGCACCTGGAGCGTGGGGTGACGCTTTGATTAGAAGGAACGTGAGGGGAAGGACGGGTGCAAGTCTGGGGACTGGAAAGCGGAGCCAGTGCGCGTTTTGCGTAGGGATGAGTCAAGAGAGGTCGACCTGGCCACCGCTTGGGACGCTCCACAGAATCCGGAATCCCCAAAGACCTAGACCTATGTGTGTATTTGTTTATTCAGCTTTTTAAACAACAGATTTAAACCACTTAATAGCTGCTATCTGTAAGGCTCCTGTTCCCCCATCTAACCCCCCCCCCCCACTTTTTTTTTTTTTTTTACCACCACATATTAAAATCCAGTAAGTTTCTTGATCTTGAAGATTATTCTTGGAGTACTCTTCGCTCCCTGGTGGGCAGGCTTTGGCCGTGCAAGGTGCGCTAGGTGGCCTGGGTGAGTTCTCAGAGGAGGATGGAGGGGGAAAGGGTACGAAGGACCTGTGGGAGTGTGTAAGGTGTGTGCATATGTAGTCATCCTGGATCAGGAGTGCTTAAAGAGCTACCTCCCAACATGTCCAGAGTTTACTTGGAAGAATACTTAAGTAGTAGCAGGTAAGCCCAAGGGAGAAAGTGACGTCCTGTTGTCAAGCAGCTGTAGTGGCTTATTTTCCAACTGGAAGTACTGGGAGAGATTTACTTTTAGAAAACAAAAGTTTGCCTGTAAGGCACATCTTTGCAGGCTCTCTTAACTCAAATAGTTTGTTTAGGCAGCAGCAGAGGCAAGAGAGATGTGTTTAATAGCAAGTCTGTGTTAGAGGTCAAAACTGAAGTAAAGATGAGCTTTCAGTTATCTTCGTCTTCAAGTTTGCATTGTGGCATACCTTGGGAAATGTTTTATGTTGTCAAGAGGACTGTTTATCTTTTCTGTCACTGTGAGTTATGAATCAGTATATTCCCAGTGTACTGGAATTTTTAAATGTAGTGTTTGTTTAATGTTGTTAAAAACAATTAATTTACAATTTTGATTTATTTGTATCTATATTAAAAGAGTGGGTATAAAATTATATAAACTGTGATCATTAGGGTCATACAATTTCATATCAGTTTTAGAGCTTTTTTAACTTACAATTTTGATTTGTTTGTATCTATATTAAAAGAGTGAGTATAAAATTATATACACTGTGATCATTAGGGCCAAACAATTTCATATCAGCTTTAGAGTTTTTTAAAGGCCCCTTTTCTCTTACCTGCTTAACTTCTTTCCTTCCTTCTTTCCTTTTATTTTTATTGCCTAACTAGACTCATATTCAGTCGTCAGTCTAGTAAAATACGTCCTTACGACACACACTGTGTCATTGTTATCTAAAATTAAGTGAAATAAATGTTTAATTATGATTAAATATATTAACTTTGAAAGAGGAGACTAGAAACCTGATGAAACATCCCTGTAGGTGAGAAATGACGCTCAATTTAAAAAGATCATCTAAAAGTTCACTTTTAAGCACAAAAAAGAATGTTAGGACTTTTAAGGGAATAATTTTTAATTCAACTTAAATATAAGTACAATGAATACCTTATACTTAGGTTGTTAAAATGTTACCACTATACTTCCGTGTATATTAGAATAAATACAGCAATCAAAGGAAACATAGACATGTATTAATTATGAACTATTTATAATGTTAGGAATTGCCTGACTCATATTTTGGGATATTGTTTTTATATAATTTATACTTGGGGTGGAAATAGGCCCTTAATTACATTATGATATGAAGAGATTTATGAAATGGTTGTGCCTGAATAAGCTGTACTTGGAGTTTCATTTCTTTGCACTTCTTGTATTGCAGTGGCTTTGATTAAAAAAAAAAAGATAAACCTTTGTAATTTTCTAGAAACCTAAAATAGGGAGGAAATAGTTGTATGTGGCACACCATAAAAGTAGAAAAAAGGTGAACATTATATGTACAGGTAATCTGTAATGAGAAGTTATATTTCCTTTGTACAAACAAAATTTCAAACACACAAAACAAATCTCTTTGCATAGGTATTAGAATTATACATCATGAAAAGTATATTGAAGTATGTGAAA
Organism: Hylobates moloch; assembly: GCF_009828535.3. NCBI lineage: Eukaryota > Metazoa > Chordata > Mammalia > Primates > Hylobatidae > Hylobates > Hylobates moloch. The sequence goes on from NW_026652276.1 coordinate 194,923,049, forward strand.
ATAACTGCATGGTTTGATTGAGATTCATAGAGCATGTAACAGTATAGTGAACATAGCCAGAGAAATTGTTTAATAATAATAATAAAATTATTTTTATTTCAACGGAAGATGTGAAGGATATAAAACTTAATTACATAAAAGGGATTTTATTTGTGACTTTTTTGAATTTCTGTCTGGGTCGGCCTCATCACCCTTGTTTGTTTTTGTGTCATGTTAAATCAGCTATTAGTTATAATACTGATAGAAAACAAAATGATGAACGTCATGTATTTTCTGCCTCTCTGAATTAAATTGGAAAGAGGCCATGACTTGTAAGAAGAGAATGAGATTGAGCACACAGGTCTCTAAGAAGTTTTCTCAACATGATTGTTAACAGACAAAATTGTAAGTCAGTTGAATTCAGAAATAGTATCAATTTTATTACAATTGCTGAATATTAATTTTTGGCACATTCAAGCTATTTTTTTCTTGAATTTTGTGATAAATAGTAGTTGTCTTATTCATAAACGAATGGACCTAAAATGTTCTAACCAGTGCCCAAATTTGTACTGCTTTTTGATAAAAGAAAGCCTATATCTTAAAATTGACCTAATGAGAGTTTAATATTAGCACTGATTTCAAAAGCAACTTTATTTATGTAGCCCTTAATTAATAGAGTTCTAATAAATCCAACCCAGAAAGATTCCTCTTTATATTCTTAAAGCTTCTGTAAAGGTAATCCCTGTGCTTGAAACTTTTAAAAAAACATATTCTAGTGCTCATGGTCTGCAAATATTCTAATGCCTAATTCAAAATTTAAATGTTGTAGTTTAGTTTTATTCCTTAGGTGAAATAAACATTTTCTTAGGTTCAACTATGTATGTCTTAGTGTACTTGGACTAAAGTCCTATCAATTCTATAGTCTTTATTAAGTAAAATTATATACGTTCTTGGAACATTTTTTTTTTTATGAGGCTTAGGTCATTTTCATTGCTTTCTTATGGAGGTATTCTAGACTTTTAGCTTCCTCATTTGATTTTCAGAACTTCAAAGTGGGCCCTGTAACATGTTTAACAACTAAGCATAGTTAGAAGGGTTGTCTAAAAATGCCATCACTTTTTTTTAGCCCAGCTTTGGTTATGTGAAAATTTATTATTATTGAATAACAGAAACACTAATATTGTAGGATACTCTTCCCTATAGAATATTGTTTTCTTGCAGATATTCTTGCCTGTAAAATAAATGGGTACTTCCACTTGCTTACTTCCTTCTAAGTATTTTTTATATACTATTTTGCTCTGCTCTGTGTATTTATCCATTCCCTGCCCTAAATTTCCAAGACAAAACAAACAAACAAACAAACAAACAAAAAAGTGCCTAGCTGTGGTGAAATGTAAAGAAATAGTATGACCTAATGAAGAGGTTAGTGGTAGAATATTGAGAAGCTGGAGACAGTTTTTAGAGAAGATTTGGATTTCTTATGTTTCAACACTTTTAGTATTAAAATTATAAAGTAAATTTATGGATATACAGTGATATATTTTCAGAGTAATATTCATGAAAACTAGTTTTTCTTTAAATAGTTGCCTTGGTAATTTGCTGTTTCCTCAAATGTGATATTAAGTATTGGCCTAATTATTTTTAGGAGTATAATCTCGATTTTATAATTGGAGTGATTAGGAATTTGTATTTATCTATACAGATATTTGCCTACCAGCCAACTTAACAGAGTATATCTGTGCTCTAAAAGTACACTGACATCACCTCAATTTCATCTTTAATACAACATTATATTTTAATGATTTACAGCTGGATTCACTTTTACTGTTTCATTTTGTAATTGTGAACTTTGTTTACTCTCTCTAAATTGACTTGTATTTTTGTTTGTTCTTCCAGTTTGCCAAGTACAATTTGAATGGTTAAATTTACTCAATTTAACTGTCTATCTAAACTTTTTTTAAAAATACATTTTCTCTGTAAATCATCTATGGGGTTTAGGTTCAACCTTTTGCATTTTTTGATTATTGAAATACACATTCTTGGACCTGTACTCAACTACTGCTTGAATTCAGCTTTCAGGTTGGTTGTACCCTTCTCTCTTCCTACTATCTGCCAAGTATATCTAGAACATACCTTCCCATTATATTGATAAGTATAATATGTTATACAGAACTGATATCTTCATTTTTTTCTGCTGTGGCAAATTATTTTCGTTAACAAGAGTGAATACAATTTAAATGTTGAAAAGCACATTGCTGTGAAGAAAATGAATTCCCAGTGGTTTAAGAGATCTCAGCATTTTTTTAGTTTATTAATGTTCTTCAATTTGCTTTAATTTCTGTCATGAAAGACTTAAAATATACATTGTGTTGTTAATGTTGATTTAAAATTTAAGTTTTTAGTGTTTCCTCTTAAAGATTTTTCTAATGGAAGTCTAAAAGATTATACCATTAGAATGTCTTAAGATTTTTTTTTCTTTTTTAGCAGATTAAGGAAATTAACTTTGAATTCCCCAAAGAAAGAATGCTACTAGAAATATCTTAAAGATTTTCTGGTATTTAATTTTATGTTTATTTGATGGCATTCTCTGTGAAAGTTTTCTTTATTGTTTTAGCTTTGTATCATTTTAGTACACACACCCAACGATAGCCATCGTTTTGCAACTTTTTCTCAACCTTAAAAAAAAAACTTTCTTAAAATGTATTTTAGGGGTAGGAAAAAATCAGTGGTAGACATATTTTGGAGAAAGCACTTATAAAATTTCTCACTGGCAGATAGTGAGGAAAAACTTACAGTACACTAATCCAAATATCTTACCATCTTAACATATGTAGACTGTCATAAAATCATCTCATTTTTTTTTAAAAAAAAGATCCCCAACATCTTTAAGAACCATTCCTCACTATTACCTCACCCAAATTTATGTTCCAGGATTTGGTTGATCTATGTCTGTATGCCTGTAGCTAACTCTTCACTTCCTTTTTGTTTTCGATTTTTTTCTTTATGGAGTCTACCTTTAGTTTAGCTAAATGGCAACAAAAAATGATCTTGTTCTATACATATAGTTTGTACAGGCACTGCTACCAATCTGGCCAGATACACCATCATCTCCTACTTGAACTGTTGCAATAACTACTTAGTTGATCCTGCTTCTTCTCCCTCCAGGCACCACAGTTTATTCTCCACACAGCAGAGTGATCTTTTGAAAATATGTCTGTGTTCCTCTTGTATAAGCCTTCCAAACGCTTCTTATGTCTCTCAGAATAAAAGAGATGTTACATAAGGTCTTGTTGTTTTTTTCTCTCATTTGGCCTACTGTGGACATATAAACCTCCTTGATATTCCTAAAAGCAAAATAAGCTGACTCCTACTCCAGAGCTTTTCTCTGGAATGATCTATCCTCCTGTATCTTCACTAACTTCAGGAGGTCTTTGCTCAAACATATCCTTGTTAGAGAAGCCTTCTCTAACTGTCCAATATAAAGTAACAAATCCTCATGGATCACTCTATTTACCTTTACCATATTTTATTTTTCTTTATGGTACTATCACTAACTGACATTTAGAAAACATGTTTATTTAACATCTTTGCCCCCAATGACATGTAAGTTCCATGGAGCCAGGGATTTTGTTTTGCTTCGGTTTAACTCAATACTTAGAACAGTGCCTGGCACTTGGGAAGAGCCCCATAAGTAAATGTCGAATGAAGGAATGAATGTTTCATAGGAGGCCAAAGAAGTTACTTCCATCTGTATCATTGCATAACTTGCTTTGAAATTACTTTTTAGTTTATTTTTTTATCCTACACCCATTTTATATCATATCACATTGGGAAACACTGTTCGTTACTGGCAAAGTCATGGCTCTCATCTCAGGTGAGTATACTTCAAGTTCCATTTTCTATATCCCACTTAAATATAGATTTAAAAATCTATATTTTAACTTATTGATCTGAGAAACAACATAACACTTAAATTTTGAAAGTTGTGAGTGAATATTTATGGTTTTGGACAACAAACTTTCAGTAGTTCAGTGCTCTAATAAAATAATATTTACCGAAAGTTAAACTGGTGGATTTGATCATAAAATTCATCATTATACCTTAATATGAATAGAATTAAGTGTATGTAAATATTTCTAATGGGTACACTATGCATACAGCAAGGACAAGCCAAATATTTCTGTTATTTTCTATGGGGAAAGATGGAGGGAAATGGGTCAAATCAAGATCTCTTCTGGGATTTAAAACCACATTTAGATGACTTCTTTGCATTGGAAAACATACTGTAGGTTTACAAATTCTGTTTTCTTTCTTTCTTTCTGTCTTTCAGTATATATACTTAAACAGAGCAGATTAAAGATTTATGATTTGATGAAAACTCCAAGTCTTTAAAGTTAAAATCCCACTGTTCAGCTTGCTCAAATTGCTTTTGGATATGAAGGCATGAATAAGTGATACAGCCCTCCATATAACACCACACTAATACACAAATATTTTCTTATAAGCATAATGCCCTACAGATCTCCCTCTCACATACTTTGTTCATACTTAAAATTACACTAACTTGCTCAGAAATTTTATTCTAAATGTCTTGAGAATATGAAAAGAAGGCTATAATATTTTCTATTGATAATGAAGGAGGATGTCTCCTTTCTTAGCCTACTTCCTTTCTTCCTTTCATTTTTCTCTTTCCTTTTTCCCTTCCACAGACTGAAAATAATTCTGACATACCACTAGTGATATGTGGCCCTTGGGAAACTGAAGCCAGGCAAAGTAGGTTTTATACATAATTACCCCTCTTTTCCTCTTTTAAAAAATTATTTTTACTTTTTTCTTTTGAGACAGAGTGTCGCTCTTTTGACCAGGCTGGGGTGCAGTGCTGTGATCACAGCTTATGGTAGCCTCGCCCTCCTGGGCACAAGTGATCCTCCCACCTCAGCCTCTGCAGTAGCTGGGACCACAGGCACACCATCAAGCCTCACTAAATTTTTAAAATTTTATAAAGATGAGGTCTCGTTATGTTGTCCAGGTTGGAAAAAAAAAATATATTAACTCACACCTTCCACTCCCATTCCCTTGCCCCTTAAATGCCCAGTGTCCTCCATGTTGTGACCTGGCTATTCCAAATCTCAGTGCACTCTCCTTTCCTTGTTGCAAGTAGGAAATTTTACATTAAAGGACATGTATGATAATAATAATGCATATAAGACTGAGAATGAAGATGAATAGTTCTGAAAAGTATCTAGTTATTATCCCACATCATTAAATAGCCAGCATGGTTTACTATAAAGAGTTTACTATAATCTGTGTTGAGTGCTGGGAGACTTGCATTCTGGTACTATACCTGTCTATAACTATTGCATGATATTGGGTGAGTCATTTCCTCCAAAAGATACTACAGTAGCTTTTAAATTACTTCCAGTTAAAACATTTTAAGAAATGCATGGAATCAAATCTAGAGCTATTCGTAGAACATGTTTTCTTCCTGCTACCCCATGAACATACACTGGAGAATGGGAGAAGATATTTCCTAAAATAAAAACTATTTAAACAAAGAAAAACGACCACAGTCACTTTGCTAGTGAAGCTCAAAGGGCTGAGTTAAATTTTTAAAGGGTTTTTTTTTTTTTTTTCAGCTGTCTTATCCTAATGGTATCTTAAGATCATTCCCCTCCTTCCCAGTCAGAAATGGACCCTCCCCTTATTTAGACAGAATGGTAAGACAATGAGAGAAGGTAGAGTGCATGTGGAGTTGATCACATTAGGATTAAGAAACATAAGTATCCACCTGGCATTCTTTTCCCTGAAGCTTATATTATTACCATCCATAAATACTAATTTATTCACAATGTTGTGTTGGTCCTGTGCTCATTTATATATTTAGCTGTTGGTGGCACCAATCGAGAAATCAAGTGGGGAGTGGATAAGCTGTTTGATAAACTTTGTCTTTTTAAAATTAGAGCTCTCCTTTTAAATGGACTTTACATGCACAGACATACGTTATCCAGTCTATGCATTGTGCTACATTAGAAGGAAACACAACTCCAACTATAGGAATACTACATATCTTTGCTGTAGTTTGGCTTAATGGGAATGGCACAGGGGTTTCATACAGTGCACCACATAAGAAGTTTTGACCTAAATCTCTTGAGACTTGTTTCTTCTTCCCTTTGGGTCTGCCAAAAAGTATATTTAGAGCTTCATCTAGGTTGTTTTTTCCCGGCTTTGCTGTCCCAGTCCCCATCACGTGACATATACATAATGCAACATATACATACCTCATGAAGTGTGCGAAGGCTACTTTCTTTGTCACCATCAGCTCACTATGCAGATTCGGCACAACCAAGGAAAGCCGGGGATAATAATTATGGCAGTTTTTAGCAGTGATGTAAGCTTTCAGATACTCATACATTTCAATACATCTTACATTGTTAAATGTTATAGAGAATGTTTATTCCTATGACTAAAAATGAAATTAACTCAACAGTCTGACTTTGTTATCCCAAATAAAATGGTTTTAAAACGTTATTGTCTTGATCCGTTTATAATATTCCTTTACTTCCAGAAAAGTATACCTTTAAATTGCCCTTTTATCCCTTCTAACTTTGCTTCTTTGTAATTTTCAATAATGTCAAACCATCCCTAATCCTACATGTCTGATGTTCAAAATATTCTACACACAGTAAAACGGCAGTGCAATTTGTTATTTTTAATTGGTATTAGATTTTACATCTTTTCTCTTTGATATCTTCCTAATTGTGTCCTGAAAACATCTCATTCTCATTGGGCTGAAATAATGCCGAATTCTAAAATTCGAATAAGTATATGCACATGCTTATTCATATTAAAGGAACATCATTATTATAAGGTTTGTTGTTATTTTGAAAACAACTCATTTTTCTGGCGATGTAAGAGCAAAGTTTAAGTGCAGTTGCACAATACTATAGAATATAGTAATAAAATACAGAATATGTAAGTAATACAAAATTTTAAGGTTTATCTTCTTATTCCTAGAATTACATTTCTTATGGGAGGATATTTTAAAAATAGAATGTGAATGAGTAGTTTTATGTTTACATGTTAACTATTCATGAAACAGTGGAAATGCTAATTATAAAAAGCAAGTTGTTTATACATTTGACATTTCATTTTAAAATAATAGTTTGATTACTATATTGTAGAAATTATGCTGATAATTTTCTCTCAAAATATTTACTTTTATTATGGTTTATTAATGACACAAGCCATATTTTAATTACTCATCTTTATAATTGTTTTAAGCGCTTTCATCATTTTTTAGTTAAAGATTATTTCCATATGGTAAAATTCACCCCGTTTCGGTGTACAGTTCTTTATTTTTTGACAAACATATAGCTGTGTAATCACTACCGCAATTAATATACAGAATAGTTGTATAATCCTTCAGATTTCTTCATAGGGATTTTATTCAACCCTTCCTCCCACCATCTAGTCCCTGGTAACCACTAATCTGTTTTATGTCTCTATAGTTTGGTCTTTTCAAGTCTGTTATATAAATAGAGTCATAAGGTAGGTAGCTTTTTGAGTCAGGCATCTGTCACTTAGCATAATGCATTTGAGATTCATTTATATTGTTGTGTATATCATTTTTGCCCTTACAAGTATATAGTTGCTTTTTCCTTGGAGCTTAGAATCTTCCTCTTATTTTTCATTCAAGTTAGTTTTTATATAGCCTTAAGTTACATTTTGGCTTATTAGCAGGTGCTTGGCTTATAAACAAAATGAGAGATTTTACTGGTTAATACTTTCTAAGAATTTAATCTTGAGGTCTTCACCATAGTTCTCCACCTTCCATTCCCACTTCCACACCAGCCTCTCTTTTGCTAGCATACTTCCTTTCCTTGTTCCCACAGGTGTTTGTTTTTCAAGTCATTTGTACTCCTTGTCATCTATTTGACTGACTGATATAAGACCCAGTCAGATTGCTAGTTCTTACAGAAGAAGCTCATTATCAATTGTTTAGTAATGTTCTTTCACTTATTTATTCATTCCTGAATCATTGTGTGTTGGTCAATTTCTGTTAATGGCAAAACAAATAATTGAAGAATCCTAGAGTTGAAAGGAAACTTTGAGATCATGAAATAATTTTCTAATCTTCCACCCAAGTCAGATGAGAGGTAGAGATAGAAGTCTTTGCCCAGGAGCCTTTGTCAAATTGTCTATGGGACATAGAGCATGAAAAGTGGGGATAACAAGAGAGGTAAATAAAATATATAGACAGGCTGCCAAGAACAAATTGTTAGTTTGAAAATGCTAAGCTGAAATGTAACAGAAACCGGGGAGACAATAATCCTGGAGAAATGGCCAGGGGTTTGTTGTTTTTAGGAACAGTTGTGCGCAGTGTAAAGACATAGGAACATGAAGGAGGGAATCCTCATTACCTTAGCTCTGGCTGATGACTTTCGAAAACCATAGATGGAGGCATCACATTTCCTGATTTAAAATTATATTACAAAGCTGTGGTAATCAAAACAGTATAGTACTGGCCTAAAATCAGACACATAGACCAGTGGAACAGAATAGAGAGCCTGGAAATAAATCCAAATGGTCAACTAATTTTTGGAAAGGACACCAAGAGGACACAATGGGGAAAGTATAATCTCTTCAATAAATGGTGCTGGGAAAACTGGATTTCTGCATGCAAAAGAATGAAATTGGACTCTTATCTTACACCAGATACAAAAGTCAACTCAAAATGGATAAAAGACCTACATATAGGACTAGAAATTATAAAACTCCTAGAAGAGAACATAGGAGAAAGACTATTGGCCTTGGCAACGATTTTTTTTGGAAGTCACACCGAAAGCTCAGGCTACAAAAATGAAAATAAATAAATGGAACAACTAAAAAGCTTTTGCACAGCAAAGGCATCAGTTAAAGTGAAATGGCAGTCTACAGACTGGGAAAAGTATTTGCGAATTTTATCTCTGGTAAAAGGTTAATATCCAAAATTTTAAAAGAACTCATATAACTAGGCCAGGCACAGTGGCTCATGCCTGTAATCCCTGCACTTTGAGAGGCCAAGGCAGGTGGAATACTTGATCCCAGGAGTGGGATCACATGGGCCACATGGTGAAACCATGTATCTAGAAAAACTGCAAAAATTAGCCGGGCATGGTGGCATGTGCCTGTGATCCCAGCTACTCAGGAGGCTGGGGTGGGAGGATCGCTTAAGCCCAGGAGGTTGAGGCTGCAGTGAACTGTGATTAGCCCACTGCACTCCACCATGGGCGACAGAGCATGACCCTGTCTCAACAAACAAACAAACAAACAATCAGAAAAAAACCACTCATACAACTCAACAGTAGAGAAACAATCAGATTAAAAAATAACAAGACCTGAATAGACATTTCTCCAAAGAAGACAAAGAAATGGCCAACAGGTATATAAAAAGGTGCCCAACATGATAAATTATCAGGGAAATGCAAATCAGAACCACTGTGAGATACCATCTCACACCTGTTAGGATGGCTACTATCAAAAAGTCAAAAGATAACAAATGTCGTGCTCATGTGCAGAAAAGGCACCTCTTGTCCGCTTTCGTGAGAATGTAGATTGGTATGCCCATTATGGAAAACAGTATGGAGGTTTCTAAGAAAATTAAAAATAGAACTATCATATGACCCACCAATCCCTCTTCTAGGCGTATACCCAAAGGAAATGAGATCACCCCATAAAGATATCTGCCCTCATATGCTCATTGCAGTATTATTCACAGTAGCCAAGATATGGAAATAAGTGTTCATCAACAGATGAATGGATAAAGAAACTGTGGTATATTTAGTTTTCCCTTGGTTTCTGTGGAGCACAGGTTCCAGGACCTCCCTTGGACACCAGAATCCAAGGATGCTCAAGCCTGTGATATAAAATGGTGTGGTGTTTGTGGGAATGGGGCTTGAGGAGGAAATGGGGACATGTAGGCCAGAGGATACAAAGTCACAGATACGTAGGATGAGTAAGTCTAAACATCTAATACACAACATGAGGGTTTTGGGTAATAAAATTGGGATTCATTTAACTGAGAAGATTTTAGCTGGTCCTGCCAGCAAATCAAAATAGACGACTACTTGAGATAATATGTTAATTTGCTTCACTATAGTAATCTTTCTACTGTCTATGTATATTCCATAATATCATGTTGTATACTTTAAAAATGCACAATAAAAATTATTTTTTTAAACCTGCCATGAGTGAAGAACTTGTTTTTGTAATTTCTAATATTTGAAAAAATTTAATTGATACAAAGTTCTTCCTTACAGTGAATTGGAATCAATTAGCCATTATTTGTAGCTCTGTGCTTTGTGTTGACACAGGATGTTTTACATAGACAACTTTTTAGACATCTGAAAAATTTTCATTTCCTCAGAATTTTTTCTTATGCTGAAGAAGTCGTTTTTTCAGTTATTCTTTATGTATTAATATTCATATTTGCTAAAAATCCATATTTGCTGAAGTTTTCCTTTAAAATGTTGTGTCCAGAACTAAATACCATACTACAAGTGTGGCCTAATATAGAAATATTAAAACTTTATCTCAATTTTTTTCTAACAGATGTGTTACATTGTTAATGAAACTTTGACTCATTTTTTAATAAATTGCAATTTATATACCATCTGAATAGTTTATGCTTAAAGTAAGATTTGTATCTCCATTAAATTTTTGTTTTTTAAGTTCAGTTATCCAGCATGTAAAGATTTTGAAGAAATTCTAATTCTTTTATTTATGTTAGCAATTGTGTCATTCATAATTGTGATTAATACATTTTATAGTTTTGCTCAATTATTTTAAAAATATTGAGCAGAACGTGGTTAAGAATAGAGCCTTTTTCATTTCTAGTAAGGGTGTACTCCTTCACTTGTCAATAGTCCTTTGGGTGTGATTGTTTAGCTACTGATATATATTTGAAATTTTAATGGCTAACATTTATTGAGCAGTTAGCTTAAGCAGGCACTTTTCTAAGCACTTTATGTGTATAAATTCATTTAATCCTCATAATCTCTTTATAAGAATGTTATTATCCCCATTTTATGAATAGCAAGGCTGAGTCACAGATTGTCAACTGTGAAGGGACTGAGATTTACTCTATTTGCAAACCAGCAAATTAACCAGCCCATAGGACTCCTGAGTCAGAGACAGGACTTTGTTACTAATAGTATAGCAAGCAGCATGAGTTTCATGTTTGTTTTTGTGCCCTTGTCCCCCAAGTCTCACAGGAACTCTGTAGGGTGGCTTGGGTTGATGTTTCACCTTCAACAAGTTGTGTCACAAATGAGGAACCCCATGTTTAGGAAGCCCAGTCTTTTATGATGGACTGTAAGCAAATTTACTCTTTCTTTCAGAGGGTATTCCAAGGCTGTTTTTTAGACAAAAGATAGTCCAGAACAAAAGCTGCCAGTGCCTCTGCTAACAAGACATGGAAAAACAGGAGAGACCCATGGAAATTTGCCTCTCACCCCAGTTGTTAAGAAGTTTGTCCAAAATTACACAAATAGTAAGTTGATTTACTCCAAGTTGGCCATGACAGACTTTCTCCATACTTTTCTTGGTCCAGATATTGTGCAGCTAAGACATTTCTCTGATCTACTTATCTAGTAACAGTGTCAGAAAAGGAAACAAGGTTTGGCATGAATTATTTTTAACAAGTCTATGGCAGGTTTTTAGAAAATTTTTAAGTGCTCACAAACCATCTGTTTAATAACCTGCTCTAGAATTTTGTTGGGGAATAGTGTCATGCTCACTGATCTTCATTTTCTAGAATCCTTTTACCTTAAAAAAGTAAGAGAACATTTGCCCTCCTTATGTATTATGTCTGTTTTCCTCTTGTTTGTAACTCTTCCAAGGTTATCAGCTGTGGTTCTGTGATAATATTTACAAGCCTTGAAGCTGTAATCTATTGGTCGTGTATACCTGGACTTTCTTAAAGTGACTCATTGTCCTCTTACTAATTTCTGAGCTTTGATTTTTCTTATTAATCATATTTGATTTTCCATTTCACTTCAACATTGTGTGTGTGTGTGTGTGTGTGCATGTGTGTGTGTGTGTGTGTGTGTCTAGAAGGCAAAAGCAGGATTCAAGTTCTGTTTCATCTCAGTTATCTGATGATAATCATGATCACCAAACAGAAGATCATCCCTTAGTTAATATTTTTTCCATAACTGAATTAGATCTTGAAGTGTCCTTAAATTTTTTGTTTTTTGGTCTGTTTTATCTCATTTTGAGCATTTATTAAATCTTTGAGCCATGTTTCTATACTGTTCCTTGCCATGTATGTCACTTCTAAGGTTGAAGAATCCTTGTATAACTCTTGTGTTTCCTTGGATATTTTCTAATTTTTTCTTTGGTAGTGTTTTCTGAGCTTGGAGGATCATTATTTTACTTTAGTAATTCATAATTTCAGTAGATGAGGTGTCCCAAACAATTACTGATTTTAGAATTTTATGCTGAGCCATCATATATGACAGGGGTTGATGAAATTTTTCTGTAAAGGTCTCTATAGTAAATGATATAGGCTTTGTGGACCATTGATGTCTATTGCAACACTTTCTCACTGCCATTATACTATAAAGGCAGTTATGGACAATACCTAAATGAATGACTGTGCCTGTATTCCAGAAAGGTTTATTTATGGACACTTAAATTTCCTGTAATTTTCATATTTAATGAAATATTCTTCTCTTGATTTTTATTCAACCATGTAAAAAAACCCATTCTTACCTCACTATTCATTCAAAATCAGGCAGTGTGCTAGTTTTAACCCACGGACCGTATTTTGCTACACACATACACGCACCACACACACCCACAGACACACACACTCACACACACACACACCTCAATGGTTATTCATATAAATATAGACATATCTTTTAAATCTCTGTCTGTAAAATCCATGCCACATTTCATTCACTTGCTTGGGATTATGAGCTTAACATTAACATGGACTTTCAACAATTCTGTCACTAGCTCTTCCTTGAAATAGTTCTTCCCTTTTCATTGCAATTAAGTCTAAAGTAGTAGTTCTCAGAGAGAAGAAATTATCAGTAAGTAAATAAGTTGTTCAATGCTTGACTTTTGGTATCATTAGTATTACAATTTAAATTTGGATAATAAAGTACAATGACCAGCTGAATCTTCAGAGATCTAGATAGTGAACCACGAATAACAATTACATAATTTTACCAGAGGTCAGGGCCGAACAAAAATGTGAGAAATGTCTCCAGACAGGTAACAGAGTCATGAAGCTTCAGAAACAGCATTGGCAACATTAAGTATGAGACCAAGCTTTGTCACAATCCAGAGGTTTTTCTGTGTTCTTTGTTAAGTCAGGACATGGGTAGCCCATCGGCCCAGGGTACAATTAGATTAGTGAAGTATCTGACTGGAATGGGACATTGGAAAGCTGATTACACCAGGGCTCTCAAGCAGCCAGATAATGAGGTTTGCTTCTGTGTCTTTGGGTAAAAAGGATCTCCAACTATATTTATTTACAGTGGCTCTTTAGGTTTTAAAAAATGTATTCTGGTATTTATTTATTTTTTTTTTAAGATGACTAAAACTAACCTTGCCTAGTCTGCGTAGAGGAATGTTTCTGTTCTTATTTTTGATGTAAACCTTGTAGATTACACAATTTCAGCTGGGGGAAATGGGGGAGATGAACGAAAAGACTAAAAATGAGGATTGGTAAGTTCTTTTCCTTTATGTTCTTTCTTCCTTGCTATGGGCAAATCCACAATACTCAGCTAGCTAATGGATTGTTTAACTTTTTTCTTCAGAATATGTTCTCTTTTTGACAGGAGATTTGATTTAGAGGTAACATTTGTTTCCTTTTATATATGAAAGACTTGTAAATTGAACAAAATCATTTCTTTTTTTCCCTTGGGAATTGTTATCTTTTTTTATATCATTTTTCAACATCTTAAATAAGGAATTTGTGATTTTTGACTTCCAACTAACCCATAGTAGCCATTCCTTCAGTCTCCCCCTTTGAATTCATTTTGAATTTTCTTTGACTAAATTCTCTTATGTGAACTCTATTCTTATCATTTTAAGGCTGAGAAGACATTCTTCTATACTATAATACTGAAATTCTTTGTGAAGTAATTTAGTTAAGAATTGTATGATTTCTGTATTTCTGAGTGTTTAAGATTTTGGGGTCATAGGTCTAGGTGGTTGCCATTGTGTTGAATGAAAATCCTTTTTATGATGGTGTACTTGTTGCTTTACCAAAATTATGGGCAGCATGGCTTTCAGAAGAGAAGTATTTTTAAATAAAGCACTTATTTAAAAATACAGCCTAATCTCTTTTAGAATTAAGACAACAAGAAGTGAAATATTTATGAGTCAGGGTTTGGCTGTATGAGAAAATACAGGCAAGGCTGTGGTTTCATTACATTACTTACAGTTACTGTGTGACCTAAAAAATGAAAAGTGCAAAAAGACCTAATGCAGTCAGGTATGGGGGCTGTCGAGATATGCATGGCTAATTATCTATTATGGTCTTCCTCAGAGTGAAGTTCTCTTTTTATTTTTAGAAAATGTTAATGGAGGATGAGGAAATACAACTAGAGGTAAAATACTGTTGATAGCATAGGTGATGAAAATTTAAGAAAAATGTAATTGAAAAACTATTGATATGTACATTTTGTAGTCTTTATTTCCTTAAAGAGCTCTACTGTTATTTCTCTTTTTCAGTCATGTTTTCCAACAAGAACACTTAATCATTTTAACTAGTTATTAATTTACATTTCACTATGTGGTAGTAAAAGTTAAAGTAAACTTAGAATGTTTCTTGATGTGGCAGTTGTATTCTCCCTTGCAAAATGCCTAAGTAAATTATGACAAACCAAGCTAAATATAGCATTAGTTGGAGTCACTTTTTATTGTTAGAATATAAATACGTTTATTCAAATAAAGATATCTTATATGTTTTAACATAATAAGTTTGTAAAATGTTATCAGGATGCTGAGGAAATATCTTGAATATAATTTAAAAATGTGAAAAATTAACTGTGATAATTTTGCAATTCATAGTAATAATTTATGGAAAACTGTGAAAATGCCAACTCCCATGGACGTCTGATCTGTATATTCTGGTTTTGAGTTTCTATTACTCATCTAAAAGAAGTCAGTAATTTCACATATAGAAAACAAATTATATAAAGGAGGGAACACTTTGAGACTGAGAAGGGAAGAGAGGGATTGAGAAAAATGGAGATAGAAATGATGAGATAGTTGTGGGTTTGTCTAAAGACTGGCACATTTTAGTTTGTACCAGTTTTTGTGTAATTTTTTCTGTGACAAATCAGTTAATTTTTTTAGCCTTTTGTCTGAATATATACATTATTTTAGTGGTTAGTTTAAAATTACACAAAATAAAGTCAGTTTGGGGAATCATCTGAAGAATTTCATTAAGTCTTTTTCAGTCAAACATATTGAAGTCTAGACAGCTTTCCAAAGTTTGTCAGTTGGCTGTTTGGAATTGGGAATACATGTTTTCCATAGAAAAAGAATGTTCTAAAATTAGTTTGTGATAAAAATTGTGTTGTGATACTAGTACTTAAGACAGAAAAAGTAATTTAGTTTATTTATTTTAAATGCTTGTGGTGGTTGATGCTCACTAGTTCATGGACCTCCCAGCCAGCCAGATGCAGTTTCTTCTTTTGTAAATTCTCATTTTCCACAGAGAATTTCTTAATCACCTGGCTTCTGAACATTTTTCCTTCAGTTTCCCTTGGGAAATGGGTCATCTCACATTTTTCTCTGAGGTGAATTTAGAATCTGAGGTACAGCTTTGGGTTTGGAGGTGGCCCAGACCTTTGAGCATGAGTTCTAATTTTATAAGATAGCTGACGAGATGATTAAGGCAGATATATGTTCTCTGCAGATAAGAAAATAACAGAAATTATTATACCTAAGATTATGTGGCTGGTAAATAGCAAAGCCCAGAGAAAGTGAGTCATCTCCCTCTTCCTGGTCTAGTGCCCTTTCCTCTGTATATTTCACACGACTTCTCATGAATTGAGAATCTGAGTCTTCAGAATGTTTCTTAGATGTTAACTGCCTGGAAGGCAGAAACGATGTCTTCTGTTTCTTCTGTAGTTTTTTGCAGCATTTGTGTCCACATAGTGGAGGCTCAGCAGGAATATTTGTTAATGGAGATGTGGACTTAACTTCATGGAAAGAGGCTTTGGCATCAGACAGATGGAGAGCAAATTCTAGGCACAGCCACATCCTTGCTGTGTGACCTTGGGCAAGTTCTTTGATCTGTGAACCTAATTTTTATCTCACCTGTAAAATATAGACAAAAATAACTATATGGTAGTATTTTTATATTAATTTAAAACCATATTTGTAAACATCCAACATAGTAACTGCCAGGTAGATGCCCTCCCTTTAGTGGTAACTAGGGATCTTTTGACTCTCGTTTTTCCTAGCTGCTCTCCCCTTCCTTTTTTTTTCCTTCTGTTTTTATTTGTTTGGTGGCATTGTTTTATATGTTTTTCATCTTAAAAACTAAAGTGCCAGGGTTTAGGATGGGCAACCTGTTTTGCTAAAAGAGCATCCTCATATCTGACCCTATTAATTTTGAGGGGCTGGAAGAATGGGAAATAGCAATTTACCAGAAGCAGATATATCATGTTCCTCATTTCTTGCCCCCTTTGGTCAGGCAGTTATGTTACAAACAGCTGATCCAGAAACATTCTTTAGAGGAAAATCTGACTTTGTGAATGTGTTTAGATGTCAGATACTGTCTTTGTCTGAACCTGTATAACCTTGGAAACCTGAAACTTGAAACTTAAAAATTAATTTTGAATTTTGTTTGTGGTATTTGCAAGTAGTGTTACAATTGTTTATTCATGAAGTTCTCTGAGGCTATTAGATGTGGCAAAACTAAATGTTATCCCATTTTAAGATTGTCTCAGTTTTATAGAATATTCTTTTTTTAATCAAAAGTCTTAGACCTTATTTATTTGCTTTAAGTATGTTTTTAAGTTAATAAACTCATAGTTATAATCAAATCTCATTTTCTGGAGAAATATGTTTTATAAGCAGTTTAATATAATAAATTTAAGAGATCCCTACTTTCTGTGTGTCATTTTGACTCTCTTATTAGTATTCGTCTTGTATTCCAGTAATAGGGTTAGAGAAATGATTTCTATGTCATTTGATTTGGTATCTTAGGCAGTTTCTTTTGTAGCAACAACTGCTCTCCTGTTCTGAGGACCTGTTCCTGGGCCTATAACTAATCTGGGAATTTTACTCTTAAGTTGGCAATGTTTAGGAATTTAGGAAGCCAGTTTTCCTGGTTCTGAAATGGAGTAACTTTCTGTTTTTATAAACAAGGCTAATTAATTACCAGTTTGTATTGGAACTGAAATCCTCTCCTTTCTGTCTAATGGTCCAGACCATTTTATCCTATGAAGTGAACTTTTCACAGAGTACTGCTGTGGTCCTATAATAATACACTATCTTGTACGTACTATTGACTACCATTTTGCATGTACACATTGAAGAAATCGGGTTGAAAATACCAAGCTTTTAATTATAGGTGTTAGGCACTAAGGAAGAGCATTTTAAAGATAATTTCACACTCATGTCTCTCCCCTCCCCTTCAGTACTAGGTTGGATAATTTAGTCAAAGAAGCACAGTTCCCTTTCCTATTTGTCTGGAAATAATTATTTACTGAGGAGATATGTGCTCAGTGGAAGAAAGGTTTGGCAAGTGATACATATTCTTTAGCTCGTTGGTGTTGGGAGCATATGTTAGTGATCCTATAATAAAAAGCACATGCTTAAAAAGTGGTTACTGTGTGTGGGTAGTAACTATTTTATGCAGTATTGTGTCATGGGAAGGGCTTCATTTTGATTGGGAATAATGGATGAATTTAAACCAATATACAAGTTTTGTAATCATTGTTTTTTCACGATCTAGTCCTGCCCTAGAAATATCTACTCATACAATGTGGAATCTTGGGATTCCATTGTACTTACTTAGAGGTCAACTTTAGTAAATTTCTAAAGTCAATATATGGTAAAAAACGAGTGTTAAGTAATGTAAATGTGAATTTAGCTACCATAGAAAGTAAAAATAAAGCCAAACTATTTTGACAAAGTCACATTATTTTGTGATGTAACAAAAGTTAGTTTTGTTCCTAATTAAAAGTTTTTCCCTGCATCTTTATCTTATGTATTATTTACTTGACTAAAAAGAGTCTAAGTATGAACCAGGTTGACTGTTCAATATAAGTTTAGCACTGTAATGTTTATTTTGAGGACACATCCATTTTTGTTTGTTACCTTCAGAGTTGGTCTTTTTAGAATTAATTGACCTGACCATATAAAGTATTACTTTAATTATAATCTAGACATAAACTTTTATTTCAGGACCAAGCTTGGTATCTGGCACAAACTGTAGTGAAGTTCTGAATGCTTATAAATCTTCTTTCCATATTGAGAGGCTGGTTTCCTAAAAGCAGCCATTATGTTTTTAGTAATTTAGGTTTTTTGCTTTTGTTAATACATTTTTTGGTAAGATATAATGATTTCTTCAATGTTTTAAAACAATTTTTGTATTCAATCTAATAGACTAATTTTTAAAACTGCCATTAGACCTAATTATTCTTGGAGGATTTTTCTTAGAATTAAGGTGTTTGGGAATGTATTAAAATGGGGATTATTTACATGTATTTTTAAATGTAGAACTTAGAACATAAGTTTAAGATAACCTTTTTACATACACTTTCATTAGCACTATTAGTTTAGCAACATTAAGCAATCATAATAGTTTCCTAGTTTTGCATCATACATTTATCTATTGAGATCATGTTAACATTGTTTTGTTGGCAAATGACAGTTTCTCACAGATCAGCTTTATTCAGAAATTATTTTTGATAGGCCTGAAAGCCTATATTAATTTTAAAATGTTTCATTTAATTGCTACATTTAATCTGCTAAATCTAGGTTACATAGAATGATGAACTATATCTAGCAATATTTGTCTGCCCTGTTTTTAGGGGAAAAAATAGGCCTTCACATTTAACATATGAAATACAAGGTAATTTCATAAAATAATAAGTAAGAGAATACTAAAACTTTTAATATTTTGCTTGATTTTTTTTTGAAGAAATAAGCACTCTGTATTACTCATCCTAATTGCAAACTGTGTTCAGTGGGTTATACACCAAAGTGTCAGATTTTATTGTTGTCTTTTGTTTTCTTCAGTAAAAGCAGGATATTACAAAGAACATGGTAAATGTTTTGTTGTATAATATGTGTTGAATTTATTGATCTATTTTAAAATAGATTATGTATTTGATAACATAGTTTAGATTCAGTGTCATTGATGAAGTTGGGAGCATTTCTTTTTAATCGGCATATACATTTTAATTCCAAGGTCATGTATTATGTTCATCTACATCTTTAATGTCATGCATTCTGACTCATCTTCATAATTCATCCTAATAGTATAAATCAAAATAACAATATAGTTTGTGAAGTGTGGTTGCAATAATAAAATGAGAATGCGGTGTGTTGAAATACAAAGAGTAAGTTTTGTAAGTTTGTGTTTCTACAAAATTGAACTGCTTGAAGAGACTTTATATTGATTTTATGAAAGAGCAAGTAGATGAGTCATCTAAATTTTGTAACTTTAGGAAATCAAGAAGTGTTAGTCACTGTAGAATTTGAAAATGCTGTATGCTTTATATATTAACTTTTAATCATAAATGTAAGTCAATGTTTCATTCCAACTTTAGCTTTTTCTTAGAACTTATTTTTACTAAAAATAGTTAAAGGAAAAAATTTCCTAAAATATTGTATTTTTTAGCAATGTTTATATTTTTTATTTGTTGTTAAATGAAAAATATCTGTCAGAACATTTACAGTCTTAATTTCATTTGAATGGAAATCTCATATTTTAAGATAGAGATTTCTTTAATTTCCATGAGAGCTTTAAGAATTTAGGATTTGAGCATTTGCTGTGGCATATGGTGCATTTTCTGTCCTATTTTGTATACCAGCCCATTAAGGAGAGAAAGTGAAGTAAGTAATCTAAAAATAACTTGCTGTTGGCCTAATTTAACAACAACAAAAAAAGTCTTCTGTGCATAAGTAAAGTTCCACATTTTGTCTCCCCTAGTGGAAAATCTCTGAAGCATTTTGCCACCTATTCACAGAGCAACATCTTGTTTGGCATCATAATTACAGCCAGAAGGGCTGTTTTGACTTCTTTTTATCATTATGTGCGCTAGCCCTAGTCATAGTTCTAACCTCCTTAGTCCAGAGGGACCCACCTTATCTGATGATTACCATTCGGCACTTATGCACACACCTTTTTCCAAAATGCATTCATTTTCACAGAGAAACTTACACTCTTGAATTGAACTTGAATTGGTATTTACAAAAAACAGTAGAATTAAAAGCATATATCAAAATTAATTGCAAGATGTATAGCCATGTTTTAAAAAGTTTATTTTTCCCTATCCAACTCGTCTTTAAATTATCATAGGCCATTTAAAAATACCAACAACTTGTAACATGAAACCAGGTTCATGGATTTTTTTTCATTTTTACCTTTTCTATGTTTTTTTTTGCCATTTTGTTTATACTCTTTACTATTTTTCAGATTGTTAATATTTTCATCCTTTTTGGCATCTTGTTGTCATGCTCATTGGGGTACTTGTGGTGTGGAAACCAGAAGATAATGGTTCTTTTTCTAACTTTAAGATTTTGGACACTTTTGGACATTTCTTATGATTATACATTCAGTATTGATTAGAGGTGCAAAGTACTTCAAGAGGTTGAGTATGGGATATCAATGGCAGAATGATGGCTTTCTTCCTGGTGGGGGGAACTACTTGGCCCTGATGTATTTAAAAGCTTTTGCATTTAACATTCAAAGGAATTTTTATTTCTTCCATAAGAGCTTTAAGAATTTAGTAGTGAGCATTTGCTGTGGCATATGGTGCATTTTAAATTTTAAAATACTTTTGAATCCTCCATAAGCATTCATTCACTGATATGTTGGACTAGTATGAGCTTAGAACACACATAAAGAATACTTTAGCTCTTAAAAAAATAAGGTGTGGAGCAGATAGGAAAGAAACTTAGTTAAATAATAACATGATTTAAGTATTAGAGGATTAGAAGAAGAAGTAACAGCCCTATTAAGGATCTGCTATATTAGAGTGCTCCATTAATGCCTGCAGTCAATCACACCTCCCAGTATCCAGGTTCTCATGAAGTCCCCTCCCATAGTTATTCTGGCTTGGTTATGTGACTTGCTTTGGCCGGTGCGACATCAGTGAATGTGATGCAAGTAGAGACTTTATAAGTGCTTGTACATTGGAGCTTATATTTTTGAAATGCTGCTGTCACCATTTGAGGAAGCCTGGTATAGCCTCCTTCCTTAAAGATTAAAGATCACATGGAGAGACCTACCACAAGGGCCCAGATGAGCTCTACCCCTACCTGCTAGGTGAATTCAGCTGCATGAGTAAGCCCATGCCAGATCAGCAGAAGAACCATGCAGCTAACACAGAATTGTGAGAAATAGTAAATTGTTACCTTTAGCACTAAATTTTGAGGTGGTTTGTTATATAGCAATAGATAAAACATAAGGGAACTTATCCAGCTACAGGAACTTTTAAGTTTATTTTTTCTGTCTCCCTTTTATAGCAGTTGCTTTGGTAGCATTTTTGCCATACCTACTATCTATGAAACTCTGGTTACAGATAATTTAATAGTAATTTTTCACAGTTGTCATTGTGTAAAACAGGATTTAAAAAAATATATTCTGGTTGGAGGAAGAGATCTCTAAATGAGGGGAGTATTAATAATACTTCAAGTTCATACCTATTTGACATGTTCTGGTGAGCTGCTTCGAAAAACTTCACTGATCCATGTGGATGAGAAATTGGATCTCATGGGAGCAACTCACCTTAAGAGAGGAGAGATTTGGGGTTTGAAGACTGTTCCCAGGGCCAAAGATTGTCATGAGAAAAATGGGTATTTATTCAAGCAGAAGAAGTTGTGAACTGCTCTGATGGACTACTATTAACTATTCCACTGCAGAATTCGTGGCAGAGTCCTAGGAAGAACAGGGACCAAAAATAGCAGCAATACTAAAACTACTGCCTGTAAGACTTCATGGGCATAATGCAATTATACTTTGTCACTAGTGCACAAGAGTGTGCCACAAATGCCAGTAGAGGGGATTTTTGCCGACTCCAATAAGGTGCCTTTTAAATCACCTTGAAACACAAACCTGAGGAATGCTCACATATTGGAAATATCTGGCACTGAAACAGAGAATCAGTGATGTAGGAAGTTACAATGCCAATACCAAAAAGGGGAATGTGGTTTCTGCACTTTTTTTTTTTTTTTTTTTTTTTTTTTTTTTGAGAAAGGGTCAAACTCTGTGGCCCAGGCTAGAGTGCAGGGGTGTGATCTCAGCTCACTGCAACCTTCTGCCTCCTGGGTTCAATTAATTCTCCAGCCTCAGCCTCCTGAGTAGCTGGGACTACAGACATGTGCCACCAATGCCTGGCTAATTTTTGTGTTTTTTGTAGAGATGAGGTTTTGTGTTTTTTGTTGAGATGGGGTTTCACCATGTTGCCCAGGCTGGTCTCAAGCCCCTGAGCTCAAATCTTTCCACCCACCTCGGCCTCCCAAAGTGCTGGGATTATAGGCGTGAGTCACTGTTCCTGGCCTGGTTTCTGCACTTCTAATGCTTGTACTTCTTGTTGCTAGAATGTTTTCTACATGGCTTGAGGGTGAAAATGCTCATTGTCAGGAGCAGGAGAATAGGGAGGCTCCAGTGGAACTTGGAAATATACCTAAAGGAACACCGGTGGGAAACCTCTGGAACTTCCTCACTTAGCTGGGAGGCATTTGAAAGGAGTTAAGAGTACTTGTGGGTATGCAGATTTAGCCATTTTCATTGTTACTAATTTGGCTCTTTCTTCCTCACCCTTAAGTGGCCTGGGAGAACATGAGTTACTCGTGTCTATATTGAGTTCATTTCATCCGGTTGTCTTCATAAAGAGTGACAAAAACAAAAGGAAACAGTACAAAAAATTCAGATTAATTTCAGAGTCTCGAGTGTATTGTGCAATTTTAGGATGTTGAGTGATCCTTCATCAGAGATTGAATCATGATGGTGAAAGAATTACAAAGCTGTGAAAGAGATTGCTGTAAGAACAAGAATTAACACTTTAGAAGACAAAATGATTTCTAGTCTCTTTAGTTATCTAAAGTAGTGTGTATGTAGGTAGGTAATTGGTGTTCACGAACATGATCTAATTGATACTGTGGAGAAAAAGAAGAAATAAAAAAGACCAAACGTGAAATAGAGTATAAAGACCTCTAGGAGAACTATGAGAAAAGCACAATTAAATAAGCTCATGAAGAAAAGAAGCAAAGACTTTCTCAAATCCTAAATAAAAATCACTACATTTTATTAGAAATGAATTATACTTGGAATTTTTTAATTTATTATTTCTATTTTTAGAGATGAGTTCTCACTTTGTCACTCAGGCTGGAGGGCAGTTGTGCCATCATAGCTCACTGCAGCCTTGAACTCCTGTGCTCAGGCAGTCCTCCATTCTCAGCCTCCTGAGGAGATGGGACTATAGGTGTGTGCTACCATTTTTTTGATTTTTTTTTTGTAGGGACGGCCTCACTTTGTTGCCCAGGATGGTCTCAAACTCCTGGCTTCAAGTGATCCTCCTGCCTCAGTCTCCTGAGTACCCAGAACAACAGGTGTGTACTACCATACCTGGCTATTTATTTTTTTTTTTTTATAGATGGGGTCTTGCTATGTTGTCTAGGCTGGTCTCACACTCCTGGACCCAAGTAATCCTCCTGCCTTGACCCCCAAAGTGCTGGGCTAAAGGTGTGGGCCACCACTCCTGGCCTTGGCAAAGATTTTTATATATTTAAAGCAGTGACAGTTAAAAGCCCAACATGATTATTTTTGGGGTAAGTAATTTTACCAATTTTAAAATAACTTGAGAAAGGTTTGAAAAATTGTATTTAAGAGAAAGCAACATGAGAGGAGAATGAAGCTATGCTACTACATCAATGTGAATTTTATGTATGCCTTGTTTCATTCCACAAAGAATTTAAGAGAATTATAATAGGAAAACTCTCCAGTGAAATATGAAGTAGAAAATAAAATAAAATAAAAATGAAGGAAAACATGATTCCGTATAGAAAGTCAAAATGAGGAAAGATGTCTACCAGAATGAAAGAGAGAGAGCGCTCCTAATTCGCCTTTGTGATTACTGGCAGTTAAAGCAAAATGTAATTAGTTATAGAATATCCATTTTGAAAAAGAATATATATATACATATATATATATACACACATATATAAAAAAAATATATATATAATATTCTTTAGGAAAGGAAATATTCTTTGGACTAAATTCTACAAAAGATTTCTTGTGTTGGATCTTACTTGGGAATAATGAGTGATACAGGGGCTAGATCCTTGACCACGTTCCAGCAACAGATTTTCTGAAGTATCACTTATGTCTCTTCTTGTGAAATTAAAAGATATACCATCAAAGCACAACTCTGTGAGTTTGATTATGAAACGGACTAAGATACATGAGTCTCAGTTAAATCTTTTGAAACAACAACTGCAGATTTCTGTTTTTTGTTTTTTTTTCTCCATTGTGCCATAGATGAATGTTTTAAACAGTGTACTGAGCAACTCTTCCTGGATACTCTTTCTTATTTTTCTTGGTTGGAATGTAAAATATTGCTTTCTTTCAAAAAGGTTGAATTGTATTTCCCTATGATAGCTCCACCTTGCCTTATAGTTATTGATATTCACCTCTCAGAATGAACTTCATAGTGATAGTTGTTGGACTTCAGAGCTTGGCTTTCTGAAAATATTGAAGTTATATCATCCTAAAATTTTGACTTGTATTAAATAATCAAAGACTGAAAACAGCAACTACATAGAAAGACTGAAATCATGGAAGAAGGACTGAAATCATGGAAGATGAACTGAAACAAGGAAAGTTAACAGTGTTCTCTAAGCAATTGAAAATTTGAAAACGTTTGTGTAAAATAGAATAGAACATTACTTAAACAGTTGTTTTATTTTGTGTGTTGCATTTTTTTTTGTTTTGGATCATTGACTACTAAGTGTCAATTTAACTTACTAATTATAACCTCAGTCCATCTACTTTTTTCCATTTCCAACTTTACCATCACAGATTAAGGCCCTCTCAGCTCTGGCTTTGCCTGCTGATGTAGTCTTCTAAACTGTGTCTTAGTGCATGTTTCTGGTATGTGGCTTTTGCTATTTCATCTCTTTTTTTCTTCTGTATCTGTGCCTACCAGAATGCAGGCACATTTTAGGTGCTTAATGCATATTTGTTGAATGAATTAATGGCTTTTTCATGGAACCTACCTCTCCAGAAGGTTCTCTAATACAGCAGGCAGAATGATGTTTATAAAGCAGTTCTTTTTATGTTATCCCTGTGGTTATAATGACTCTTCATTTCTTTTAGAGAAATGACCAGAATCCTTAACATAGTGATGAGAGTTGTACAGTACATGGCTTCTCTCCTGTCTCCTTTCCCCTGGCTCTCTGCTCTTCAACACACTGGCATCTGTTCATTTCCTTCAACTGTGCCATCCTCTTTCTTGTCTCAGAGCCCTTATTGGAGCTTTTTCTTTGCCAGGAATATTGGCTGTTGATCTTCCCACTTTTCTTCTCTACTCAACCCTCTCATCTCAATTCAGATGCAGCTTCCTCGTGGAACTCTTTTTTAACCTAACTAGATCTATGCTATGGGTTCTCATAACACCCTGTTCTTTCAGTAAAGTTCATAACGACACATTCATCATGGCAGAAGCTGATTAATGTTTGCCTGTCTCTGTGCCTCCACTCAACCATAAGCTCCTCAAAGGCAGGGACTTTTGTTTTCCCTCAGTTTGAACCCATCACTTGCATGGTACCTGGTGTATGGTAGGAGTTAAGCATTTGTTGAATAAATGAGTGAATAAATGAATGAATTTATTTATTCACTTATCTCTGCTTTTTTCCTGAATGAATTTAAAGTGCCTTCCATGATTGTAACCCCTCTAGTAGCATGTTTCCCTAATTGTGGCATAAATAGATTTTTTTTTCTTTTGGTTTAGTTTTCCCCAAAGACTACTGGTTATATATTTTGAAGTTACGAATTTTAAAATAGACAGAGTAGCTCATGTAAAACCTGGATAGTGTGAGCAGTTAACAAGTGACACCGTTGGAACAACTCCAAATGCCAACTGCAGGATAAACCTCATGGTCCTACAGGAGAGAATTAACCTAGGGGTCAGCTCTATCCCCTACTAAGGTTCTTTGGAGAGCCATCCAGGATTGGGCTAGGGAATCTGGGAACCAGAGTGGCAGAAGAAGGGGCAGTTGCAAGTAAGAAAACTGCCATAATTTCTAGTTCATAAGGACTTACTTTACTTTTAACCCTTTTCTAGACTTGCTTTTTGCTGTCTATTAAAAAGACAAGCACAAAATAATAATAAATGAAATCAATAAGTGAAAAGGGAATGAAGTTCAAGAAGATTAGAATTGTATTAAAGTTAGAAATTGAATTTAAATTTTGATAATATTTAAGACATTTGAAGTGATAGGTATAAAGACATTTAAAATGACAGCTGTAAATGAGAATAGGAAAATAAAGATTGACTCCAATTCAAGAAAATAGGGATAAGAGTCAAAAATTAAAAGAATAAAAATATGACATTTAAAGATAAAAGCTGGAGGTTAGATAAGGAAAAAGAGTATTGAAATAAGTTAATTAATAGTAAAGTATATGGGATTAAAAATGTAAAGTGGGTTGGTAATTATGATTAAACATTAATGTGGAAGAAAAGTGAATAGAGGAGATGTGAGGAAGGGTCTCTTCATAAGAGAACCATCCCCTCCTGAAGCCCTGGGCCTTCAGTCTCCCACTCTTCAAAGGGTACTTATGCCTTTCCATGCTCTACCTGCTCTGAATCTCAAGTCCCAGTCCAAGGTAATCCTTTGGGGAATATCTGCATACTCCGGGAAAGGCTCTTTTTTAAAAAGAAAATTTAAAGTTAATACATATATCCAGAGTAGATGTTAGCAGCTTATAGCAAAAGATTCTGCATCCAAGTAACTCTTTCCTTAAGCTTGGCAGGTGAAAATAATTTTTTAGCCTCAGGGGAAAAAATTTTACTTTGATTTAGTAAATGTAGATTCTACCCGGAGGCAGATTATGCCACATTCTTTTGTTTATTATAGAATTGTAATGATGAATGCTTTAGGAATATTTAGAATATATATTATATACATTACATTACTTTTTTTTTTTTTTGAAACAGAGTCTCACTCTGTTTGTCCAGGGTGGAGTGCAGTGGTGTGATCTCAGCTCTCTGCAATCTCTGCTTCCTGGGTTCAAGTGATTCTCATGCCTTAGCCTCCTGAGTAGCTGGGATTACAGATGTGCACCACCACGCCCAGCTAATTTTTGTATTTTTAGTAGACACAGGGTTTTGCCACGTTGGCCAGGCTGGTTTCGAACTCCTGACCTCAAGTGATCCACTCGCCTTTGCCTCTCAAAGTGCTGGGATTACAGGCATGAGCCACCATGCCATCAAACTTCGTTTGATCTTTATAGCCACCTTGTGGGACAGGTACTTTATTTATTACCATTGAGAGGGATCTTAAACATTTATTTGCTTTAAACTTCTGTTTTAGAGTTGGGAAATTAAAGCCTTGATAAATTAAGGTATTTTAAGCAATGTTTATTAGTCCAGATGAGATTAAAACCTGGATATCTTGATTCCCCAGTGTCTTAGCTTGGGCTGGCATGACCAATTACCATCAACTAGATAGCTTATAAACAAAAATTTATTTCTGTTAGTTCTGCTGGAAGTCAGAGATCAGAGTGCCGGCATGGTTGAGTTCAGGTGAGGCCCCTCTTCTGGTTTGCAGACTGAAGTCTTCTCATTGTATCCTCACATGGCGAAGAGTACAGCACAGAAAGCAAGCTCTCTTGTGACTCTTATAAGGGCACTATTCCCATTCATGAGTGCTTCACTCTTATGATCGTATCTTATTCTAATTACCACCCAAAGGCCTTACCATCTAATACCTTCTCATTGGAGGTTAGACTTCTAACATACGAATGTTGAGGGGGTCACATTAAATCTATTACACCCAGTAGAGTCTTCTTTCCACCATAGCCGTACATATTTCCACTTACTATTTATTGGGTTCACAGTGGTTGAATATTTTGTAACATTTATGAACAATAATGGCAAAAAGAATGGGAAGTTCTAATAGAAGCTGCTCTCATTCCAGATTAGGAATGAATTAATAGAGAATTTATGCCACTCATACTGTCCTTATGCATAATTTCTTATTCTGTGTGAAATTTGTCATCATTAGAGCATGATTTTCAAAATGGGAAATATTAATCGTTTTCAAAATTACTGAAGATAGAAAAAGTATGTGATAAAGCTAAGAATAGACAGGTATAGTAAATGACGGGTTATATATCAACCTAGAGGTTTTTTTTGGATACCCCCTTTTTTTTTTTTTTTACTTTGTCAGAGTCAAGCTTTGAAAAGATCTTGACAGGCTAGAATAGATAAAAACTCACAGGAATAAATTTAAGAGAGATAAATGTAAAATTTTTATACATGTATAAGTTTAGTAGAAGTTCATGTAGCCTATAGTTTTTAATTGGCTACAGGCTTCATTTAAACTAACAGAATGACATTCATTTATTCAAATTTTAATACTTTTGATTATGTGCCACATAATTTTGCTGGATGCCAGCGACCCCAAGATCCATGTGTCACCTGATCCTTAGAGTGTGGCAGACACATATATGAATAGATTATTTCACTCTCCCATAAGTACAGTTACAGAGATTTTGCACACAATGCTAGGGGAAGGCAGAGAAAGAAATAGTACTTAAGAGTGGATGATGGAGAGAGGAGAGGCTTTCCAGAGGAGAACCCTGAATTGTTCAACAGGCAGTTTGACTCATATACAAAGGTTGGAAATGAAGGTTGTTCTGCCTCTTTAGAGCCACAATTCTCAAAGTGGTTGACCACCTTCTGATGGACAAAGGAAGTCCATTTTGGAATTAAATTAATTCCCAAATACAAGTTCATTCTTTCATTCCCATGAGTGAAAAAATATGCATAGGTTTTAACCTTCATGAACAATTAATGACTACTTACTAATAGCCTAAGTTAGTTATTAAGGCTTATTAAAATACAGCATCCATTAACAAAATTCAGCTCATTATCAGAGTCTACTGAGTATTCTAATATTCTGTCAGAAGCCAGAGAGTGACAAAATACTTGCTATGTTGTAGAGCTTCTACTGCTCATGCTCACAAAACAGGCAGCTGGAATTACCAATGTTTTCTGGCAGAATGTTTTGTTATCATTGTATCAGCTAGGTTGTCTGATCATGGTGTGTAAATGCAGTTATTTTGATTATTAATTATAAATGATTTAGATTTATCTATCAGTTATTTCCAGGATTGTAGTCTTATTGTAGTTATAATTCATATTTGTGGCCAGGTGTGGTGGCTCAAGGCTGTAATCCTAGCACTTTGGGAGGCCGAAGTGGGAGGATTGCTTGAGCCCAGGAGTTTGAGACAAGCCTACAAAAAATAAAAAATTTGGGCAAGGTAGTATGTACCTGTGGCTCCAACTACTCCGAAGGCTGAGGCAGGAAGATTGCTTGAGCCCAGGAAGTTGAGGCTGTAATGAGCCATGATTGCACCACTGCACTTTGGCCTGGACCACACAGCAAGACCTTGTCTCAAAACAAAAGTAATTCATATTTTCATCAATAGTATTTTTGATTCTTAAATATCTTAAAATACGGTTGATAAATTATGGGCCAAATCATCTTTATTAGAGCTTTTAAAACATAGATATGCTTAAAAATCACCTGCAGAACTTGTTACAAACAGATTCCTGTGTATTGCCCCCAGAAATTCTCATTCAGTATGTCTGTGTGCAGCCTGATAAAACTTCTTACAAGCTCCTGGGTAGTACTGATGCTGCTGATCTTCCAATCCTACTTTGAATAGTACATACCTATATTCTTATTGCTAAAGCAGAGGTATAGAAAATCCCATGAAAACTTTTATGTATTGTGACATCTCATCATTTAACTCTTTTCTACTTGAGGATAGTAATAGATAGGATGAGATAAGTAGGTGGATGAGCAGCAGAGTCTCAGAGTGGCTAACTACAGTAATTCACTTAAAAAAAGATTCACAGAGTCTGGTTTTGAGCAAACTCAAGTTGATCAATGTAGCTAGATCAGTCACATGCTAGGAGAACAGACAGGATAAATCAGTGTGGCTCACATACCACATGCTAGGAGAAGACAGATAAGTGTGGCTAAAGAAATTTACTGTATTACTTAAGAGTTTTGTATGGCGTTATGGCAAATCCAGTAAATTTCTGGATTATTTAGAGCATTGGCATTTATCTTAAGGATAGTAGTAAACTTTTAAAGCATTTGAAACTGGTGGCTAGCATAATCGAAGTTTTGAAAACGAGTGTATGGTAAGAAAGGAGGCAGGGAGATCAGTTTTGAAGCTGCCACAGTAATCCATGTGAGAAAAATGAAGGACTTGAACTAGAAAGCGGTAGTGAGAATGATAAAAATGCAGTTCTGAGAGATATTAAAGAGGTGACAATGATAATAGCTGTTAACATTCTGTACTCACTATGGGCTGATCACTCTTCTAAGCACTTTATATGTGTGTGTGTGTGTGTGTGTGTGTGTGTGTGTGTGTGTGTGTGTATATATGAACCAATTTAGTCCTGACCGCAGTTATATGAGAAAAGTGTTATTTTAATTTACATTTTACAAAGGAAACTGAGTCACAGACATTCAGCTACTTGTTTAAGGCCACACAGCTGGTAAGGGCATAGCAAGAATTTAAAGTCCCGTGGTTTGTCTTAGAGCTTGGACTCACACTATGCAGTAAATTTGATGCAATTTGATGGTCAGATGATGGTAGGGGGAAGAATACAGGACACCAGCAGATTTCTCAACATTGCTAGCTTGTGTACAATATAGGAACAGTAGGAGGTGCAGCATATATGGAGTATGATGAAGTGGAAAAATAAGAATGTTATGGACTGAATGTTTACGTTCCTCCAAAAATTATATGTTGAAATATTAACCCCCAGTGTGACAGAATGAGGAGATAGAGTCTTTGGGAGGCAATTAAGTCATGAGGGTGGAGCCCTCGTGAATGAGATGAGTACTTTTAGAAAAAGTACCACAGAGAGCCGTCTTACTCTCTTTCCACCATGTGAAGATACAAAGAGAAGATGGCCGTCTGCAGCACTGAAGAAGGCCCTCATCAGAACTGGGCCAGGCTGTTCCCCTGATCTCAGACTTCCAGCCCCAGAACAGGGTAAATTTATGTTATTTTTCAGCCACCAGTCTATGGTACTTTGTTATAGCAGCCCAAACTGACAAAGACAAAAAGAAAGGGAAAAGATAAATTCAGTTTTTTACATTTTAAGCCTGAGAAGTCTATAGGAAATCTAATTGAAGATACCTAGTTGGCAGTGGATATATGGATCTTGAACTGTAAAAATCTAATGTAAACTCACAAAAACATGGTGACTAGATGAGCATGGGGAGGGTGTTATCAAGTGAATAAACCATGTCTGTACGACTGCATTCAGATCTGAATGTCACATAACTGAAACTAGAATTTATCTGGAGGTAACCATAGTGTTGAAAGATTGAGAAACAATATCATAAGAAAAATGGGATTAAGGACCTGAGTTGTTCAGTTAAGGAGGTATGGGGAGGTTAAATTGTGCATAGTGTTTTAAAGAGTAGTTAAATAGAACAGGAAATTTATTTTACACTGACTCAGTAGTCAGAATAAGATCAAATAGGTACATGTTATTCAGACATGGATGCTGATAATAAAAAATATTCCTTGTGGGAAAAGATTGTCCCATCAGGTAGTAAGTACCTATTTGAAGAAACATCGAAATATTGATAGCTGCCCCTCAGTAGGGGTACTGTAGAGGTAATTTCTGTTCTGCATGGATTAAATGAGTCCATCAGAACTTGATAGCATTATAATTTTACATATTACATTGTTTTATAATTTTTTATAAGGGTTTTTGTTATTAGTAGGTGTATTTTGAGATTTTCTTCATAAACGAAGTAAATAACTATTTTTCTTGGCATAAAACACTTAAGCCATTGCTAAGATGACAATTGCTGGAAATATGTAAGGAGTTTCTTTAAATATTAAACTACCTCCCATGAATGCTTCAGTTGTTTGAGCAGAATGCAGTTGTTTACTTGCAGAAATTATTTACTATATTATTGATTCCAAATATAGTAGAGTTTTTAAGTCCCCTTAAAAGAAAAATGTGAATATAAAATGTAGTTTCTCATTACTGGATTTATAATCCTTGTATCTCTCCCTGTTTTTTTTTCCTTTTTTTTGCCATTGGGAGTTTTGTTGCCAGCAATGAAATACAACCTTCATGTTGTACTGCGTAGGATAGGTACTGTAAATTTCTGGTCTTGCTTTTCCATTGATCTGGATTGCCATTTGGGAATCCTGTTCAGCTGATCTTTATTTCCTGAGTCAGAAATTCTGTTTTACCCATCTTTGGGGTTTTCAGCAGCTATTCTCAGTGGGCCGTCAGGTATTGCACATGAAAGAGAAGGTTCAAAGGCATAGAAATAAGGTTCAGGGCTGAAATGTTTACACTGCATTTTAAAAAATTTTATAAACATTTTCTAAGCTGATGGATCAACATGAAAGCTTAGTAGATCTAAGACCTTTTGTATGCTATAGTATACATAACATTTGAATACACGTAATTTTTAAGGAGTGGTAGAGGATTTATTACTTATGAATTTGATACAGAAATTAGTTTTCTTGTATATGATTTTTCCAATAAGCATAATTAACAACATTGTGATTAACTTTATACTTTTTTTTCACAGATTTATTTACCTGTTCTTATTCTGCTTTGTTTTGCAGCTGACGATTGGTATTGAATCATGGTGAAGTATAGCTTGCAATCAAATTAAGAAATTAACAAATCACTGGAAATTTTATAATAAAAATATATTTTTGGACTGTTCATAGTGGCTAATGCCTATATTCCCAGCACTTTGGGAGGCTGAGAAAGGAGGATAGCTTGAGACCAAGAGTTTGAGACCAGCCTGGGCAACATAGTGAGACCCTGTCTCTACAAAATTAATTTAAAATCATTAGTCAGGCATGGTGTTGCCTACCTGGTCCTAGCTTCTTGGGAGCCTGAGGCAGAAGGATCACCTTGAACCCAGGAGTTCCAGGCTACAGTGAGCTATAATCTTGTCACCACACTCCAGTCTGGGTGACAGAGCAAAGCCCTGTAAAAAAAAAAAAAAAAAATAGAAAGAAAGAAAGAAAAGCAACAAAAACCACCATATTTCTGAGGTTTTGCCACTTTTTGTGTGGTCAACTATATATATTACATTGTAATGAAAATATTGATTTTTAAAGCAAAATTGTAATGAAAGTACCAATATGGAAAAGGCAACTGTAATAAATTTAGCACTTATTTAACATAGCGTATTTTAATTAGAAATCTTTTATCATCCTGGGATGATTAATAGTGTAGTTTACTAATGTGTCCGTACGTTGTTTGAACATAATCTGGTTCTCTCTGACTAGTTATGTATTACATATTTATGCATTATAAATGGTAGATGGATAACTTTGTCACTTTCAGATTTGTGTACAAACAAAATATTCAGTATGTATTATAAAAATTTGGTGAAGGTCTTATGTTTATTCTTAAGTACAAAAATATTTGTAAAACATTTTTAAAAGCATTATAAAGTAAGCATTTGGGTTTTCTACCATACACAGCATTTTTTTATTAAGTAAAATTTTGACATTTTGTTAAGCTATGACAGAATCCATGCTTCTCGGAAGTTTACATATATTAAAAAACTTTTGACAACTTGACGCTCGTCTTCTGTATGGAATTATGGAAGAATTTACAGAAGAGCCTGCAGGCTTAGCATCTGATATATCAAAATATTTTTGACTTGATTTTCCTTTTATGGGTTTCTTTCTTCCATTTTTATCCTCTCTGTCTCTCTCTCTTTTGCCTGTAAAATTTGCATAATGTAAATATATCCTCTAACTACAGTCAAAATGGTTATTTGGAGATGTATTGTTTGGCCCTAGGAAGTAACTGGAAACCACATAACACAGTTTTTCTTCTCTCACTCCTACTTACAAGCATAACTAGGATGTTTAATAAATTCAGGGGCATTTTCATATTAAATGCTATTCATACCAATCTCCAGATTTGAAAAGTTATAATAACCAGCATGTAAAAAACAATGGATGTTTATTTTAATTATGAGGTTCAAATATTGGTTACAATCATTCCATAATTTAGTTTTAAAATTCAAATTCTTTTTTGGGAGGTTGATGCCCAGAGTTCCTGGTATTTCTTGTACTATCTAGAGATGTATTGGCTCTTTGGATCCAGTGGTGCTCACAAAAGACTGATTAACACGTGACATAATCTATTGTTATAGATCTGCTTTCCAATAAACTTTTACGTATTTGTACTTGGGCATTATGTTTTATCTGTTTTTGTCCAAGATCAAGTGTGGTACATTTAAGAGGCAGTGAGCTAAGAATATGGTTGGCTTATTAAATGCAACATCTAAATAGTATACATTTTCTTCTCCTCCTCATCCTCTTTCCTCTTCCCAACCCCCTCTCACCTCTGCTACCACCTCTGTTTTCTCCACCTTACCCCTTTCTCCATTCCCTCCATTCCTTCTCCCTCGTCCTTTATCTACATGATTATGTCATCTAAATATTGTGTGCTGAATATGTGTAAGACACGTGTGATAATTGCTACAATTCACGATTACTCTAATCCTCACTGCAACTCTGTGAGGCATATGTTTTACTGATTTTTAAGGACAAGGCAACAAGAATATAAGCATTAAATTAACTCTTCCAGCAATGCACAGCTAGAAAGCAGCAAAAGCAGAACTCAAACCCAGGTCTAATCCCTAATTCTGTGCTAATAACCACTACCGACTTCAATCATGGAATTACAGACTCAGCCTTTGGCTAGTTTGTGAATTTGTGTCACTAAACTTGTATGCCCCAGGATTTTATTTTATTTTATTTTTTTAACCATCTGTCACATCATCTTATGATCATCTTATGTCTAGCACTAGATGAAAGTTTGACTAAAAGTTTAAAATGAGTGGATGAATGAATGAATGACTGTCATATCAGCATCCTATTATATAGTCAATAGTTAAAGATTGTGTAATCCATTCAGTATTTTAAAGAGTAAAAAGGACATAATTTTTCCTAGTTATTATTCAGAATGAATAGCAAGTTAATGACTAGACAAATATTATTCCATCTCTTTAAATAACTGTATACTTAAGTGGAGTGTGAATCTTCTCTTTTGGACTTGTATTAAGCCTCACATTTATATGGTTCCTAAATGCTAATCCACAGTGGTAACAGCTGAATCTGTGTTTCCCAGCATAGAAGTTTTCAGGAGAGAATAAATAATGACTTTGGAAAGGGAACTCAGAGATCTTAAAAATCCCCTCAGAAGACTAATCTTTCAGAAGTTCTCTCTGTGATATCTGATGTTGCTGTAGAGTACAAAGCTTCACCATAGCTGATCCCTGATGTTCAGTCAATCATGACTTCTGCCCTTCCTTCCTGCTAGCCTGCTCTCCCACACCAAGTTGAACCACTTTTTAATTTTAGAGAAGGGTATCAGTAGAGGGATTCCCTCTCTCAGTTTCAGATTGATAATGTACCAATTTGTGCACATGCCTACAGTGATCACATTGTTGTTCTTACTGCATAGAGCACCCATTTAGATGTACTATGGATGTCGTATCAAAAGACATTTAGTTCTAATAAGAATGTTACCTTAGTTTAGTGAAATTAATGTAAGATGAAATAACAGTTCAGTTGCATTTCATATGGATTCATTTAAGAACCTACTGCAAGTGAGGAAGGTAGTATGCTAGGTCTTAGGGGAACTTGAAGATGAGGACATAGTAATATTGTCAAGAAGCTTAAAATATAGTGGGATAAATAGATGTGTAAATAGATAATTAAGATGCAAGACCAAGTGAATTAAGTGCTAAATAGATAACCAGCAGCCTGTGGGGATATTCTATTCTAATTTGGGCTTCAGGAAAAAATTGTGGTGTAGATGGCACTTGACTTGAGCTTTGAATAATGTATAGATGCCTACTAGGTTTATTTATATAAACATTCAAAACTATAGTAGCATACATAATCTCAGTGTGAACTTACGTGTGCATATGTATGTGTCAGTATGTATGTGTGTGTATGTGTCAATGTATAGTCACAGTGGGATTAGCATGTACCCCTTCTAAATACTTTCATTTTCATGAAATATGAAAAAATAGAAGGGCTTGCAAAATAGCTCCTCCTTTAATTTATGCTATTAGAATCTTATTTTGACTTAGATGTTGGGTTTACCAACTAAAGCTATTTGCAGTCATCATTAAATAGTATAGTAACCTGACCAGTTCTTATAGTGACATGTGGGTATATGCAAAGTGAAATAATCATAAATTTCAGCAGGACCTGGTCATAAAGGGACATACATAATCTTGCAGTGAAAACCCTTAAATTCAGGACTTTGCAAGCTCTATATTATTCAGTCAGTAACTGGCTTGGCTTAGATTTGTATGGATGAGTAGGAACCTACGTGAAGGAAGGCATAGGTCATATATTCCTACCTGTGTCATCTTGAAATGATTAAACCAAAATAACCCTCGGGTTTAGGCCTATGTCTTTGAGATTCTCCCAATTGTCTCTCTCTCTGATTCCCTTCACTTTTTCTTTTCTTTTGGTTGATGCACTTATTAGTTATCTATTGTGGCATAACAAACTACTGCAAACTTTATTATCTCATAGTTTTGGGGGTTCAGGAATCTGTATATGGCATGGCTAGGACCTCAGCCTCAGTGTCAGTTACAAGCTGCAATCAAGGTGTCAGTGAGTGCTGAAGTCTCATCTGAATGCTCAACTGGGAAAAGACCTGTTTCATTCCAATCTCACGTCACTGTTGGCTGGATCCATTTCCTTGTGGGTTATTGGACTGAGGGCCTCTGTTCCTTGCTGGTTGTTGGATAAGTCCCCATTTATTGCCACATGGGACTCTGAATATGAAAGCCTACTCTATCAAAGTCAACAAGAGAGTCAATAGAATCTGCTAGCAAGATGGGAGCTACACTCTTATGTAACAGTCATGGTAGTAACATCTCATCACCCTCAATGGATCTTGTTTATTAGAAGCAAGTCACAGGTCCTTCCCATTGTCAAGGGGAAAAGATTACATAAGCGCACAGATACCCAGGAAGTGGAGATCACTGGAGACTGCCTTATGGTCTCTCTACCACAATGCCTAAAATTTCTTTTAGGTGCATAGACCTATTCTATTACTATAGATAAAAGACTTAGAATTCAGAAAGGTGTAACTCATCAATGTTTGTTTTACTTGTCAGGGAACAAGTAAAATGACATCACATCTTTTTCTTTTGTAATCTATACAGAATGTAAAGAGACTAAGAAGGCATTAGATTGATGAAATAGAGTTTGCCAACAAGGTAGAAACATGAAAAGAAGAACAGACTTTTTGAATTCATGAATTTTATCTAAAATGTTCTTTGCTTTCGTAAACTTCATAGAGATCAGTGGATGTTGTGCTTGATGTGTTCTGTGACTGTGTAATTATTGTAACTTTACTATGATTTAAAAAGAATGTAAAGTCACTGCTTCTTCCACTTTCACTTTCCTCTTTTCTTCTCCCAGAATATTCCTTATTTAATGTATTACACTAGCTATACGTTTGTAGACAGTGCTAGGAGATTAAAAAGAATAGAAATAAAGAAATGAGTAAGTAAAATGAACATATGTCTTGTTAAATGTGATTTTCAAAGTAGTAATGATATAAATTTTCTAGCTGGTTTCAGAAATGAAAACCGATCTGCATATATTGGAATGTTAGGGACAGGCCACAGGCTAATGATTAAACTGGTTTGAATGATGATCAGAGATCTCTGCATATGGTAAACTCTTTTACTTTATTTTACTCCTTAATACCGGTTAAAATTTAAGGATATTTCTACAGTTGTTTCTGTTTTACAATCATAAGCTGTAAAAGACCTTGGTTTTAATGTGCAAACAAACCTAAGGAATTTTCTGCAACTCTTAATTGATACATTTCTCTCACTTAGTTACCATAATCATCTGTGCTTGATCATGGCCCATTGTTACCCTGAAGAATGAATGAAATACAGCAGTGAAATTGACTTCAGGTCACCACCTCTTACCCTAATATACAGAGCTACTAAATAGTCCCTTTTTAAATTTCTTTTTTTTTTTTTTGCCAAAAAATGACCCATCTATTGTTTATGAAACAGATTCTTGGGGTTGGTCTTTCTTTCATTTTTCAATGTACGTATTGTATTACTAAATTTATTTAAAAACTTTATTCTTCTACTTAGTTCAGAAAGTTTATTTTTTCCCTCAAATAACTCACTAGTCTGGGATCAAAACGCTCCAAAAAATTGCATTTTAAAGTAATTTTATGATTAAATATATTTAGTCTCTTATCTATATGGTCCTGAACATGTCCATTTTAGTGTTGTTTGGACTAGATTAAAAATGCCCCAGGGACTCAAGGACAATGACTATGTAAACCTTTTTGTATAGCACTTCATAAAATTAAGCATTTAATAAATGCTATAAATGCGTATTGATTATGAAAACCCAGTTAAAAGTCCTCTGGGGAAAGCAGAATTTTTAAACAACCAAATACAGCATCATAATATTTTAAAGACTCTCTAGTATTCTGAAATGACTTTCTTCTTCATAGCAACTTTAGCCTTATTTCCCTTTTCATCCTCTCTATTTCTTATTAGGATATAAAAACCACTCTCTGTGCTTCTTTCGGCTGCAATACCTTGGATATCTGGCTGCCAGAACCTTTTCTTCTTGACTTGGTTATGTTGGTGATACCACATCTTCCTCTCTTGTTTATTGCATTTGTCCTTTCCATTCAGGAAAGTGAAGAGAAAGTAGAACATACAGTATGTTAGATTATAGAGCAAGAAGATACCTTAGGAATAACACATCCCAGCATTTTTAATTGAGCCTTACACAAATAAGTGACTTGCCAAAGTTTACGTGCATATTTAGTAGACCCCGGAATGAAATTCAAGGGTTTTAACTGCAAGTTCTGTGTTTTAGTGAACCCAACCTTAATGTTATTATCTTGCTTGTTTGTCTTGCCATTTGTTGAGACCTGGAAACACAATTTGTATCAACTTGTTTGTGCATCCTTTCCATAATCACACACATTGGTTACTGGATATTACAGTGATAGTGCAAATAGTCTGTTAGTCACCACGCAACCATGGGTCAATGCCATATAGCAGGTCTTATTTGGACTGGTTAGTAACTTGAGACTAAAAAAAAAAAAAAATGTGTTTTTATAAAATAAAAGTGCACTTTTACTACTTAAATGTGTGTTTTTGGAGTTCAAGTAAGTATCCTTTAATTTGAAGATGTGTTGCTCCAAGGGATGTCATCTTACTTTTTCTGGAAAACTTGGAAGCTTATATTCATGTACTCCTCTTTTTACTATTGTTTAGCACTACAGTGTTGGCTGAACTTTATAAATTAACCCTATTTTGCTTTTTGTTGCTGTGTAATTGCTTTATATACCTTCCCTTTTCTGTCATTAAGTAAAATTTAAGCTTGCCAAGGCAGAAACTACCTTATTCACATACTATAGAAATAAAAATATTAAAATATTTTCATAAATCAGGTGCTACAGAAAAGATATGCAAAGGTAGAGATTTAGTAAAAACTTTGAAAAATTATTTTTTAGTTTGAAGTATATTTTTTACGTGTCATTAAAACGTCACAAAATAAAACCTGAAAACTTGCCTTGATGGAAAAAACAGGCACATTGTTTAAACTTTTAAAAAATCTGCCTGGGTGCAGTGGCTCAGGCCTGTAATCCCAGCACATTGGGAGGCCAAGGTGGGAGGATTGCTTGAGCCCAGGAGTTCAAGACTAGCCTAGGTAATGTGGTGAAACCCCATCTCTACCAAAAAATTTAAATAAAATAAAATTAGCTAGGCGTGGTGGCATGTACCTGTAGCCCCAGCTACGTAGGAGACTAAGTTGGGAGGATGACTTGAGCCTGGGTGGCGGAGGTTGTAGCAAGCAGAGATCCCGCCACTGCACTCCAGCCTCAGCGACCAAAAAGGAAAAAAAAAAAAATCTCACTCTAGAACATACCAGAAAGATTTTCTATTAAAAAATTGACACAATTATGTATTTAATTAGATTCCATGAGTGTGCTATTTTGTACATGTGCCTAAAAATGTTCATTTTCCTCATTATTTGTGTAGGTTTTCTTTTCATTTATGATTGAGGAAACAGAATTAGGAAAAAGAAAGTTTCTAGGCAAACTATTGCTAGTATTTCTTCACTATAAAATGAAACAAAATTCCTAGTTAAGTGTTAATTATTGCGTAATATTGATATGAAAATGTAACTTAGAACATTTAAATTTTAGTCATCTGGGACTTTTAATATATTTATGGATTTAACTTTTAGTGTGTGAAGTGGGTATTTTTGTAAATCGCATACTGTAGAAGTAAAAATATTAAAATATTTTCATAAATCAGGTACTACAGAAAAGGTATGCAAAGACCTCAGAATAGGTATTTGAGAAAATTTGGAATTTAGTTTTCTGGGAAATATAGTAAACTGCTATTGAATTTCATTTTCATTTAATTTTTGAAAAGGAAATGTTGGCATTGTTATGCCAGATCATTATAAGCTTTATTTCTACTACATTTTATCATAATGCTCACTGAGTATAAATAAACTCTGGTATGCTAAACCTAATAGCAATTAAACTGGAAGTGTTTGTGTTTCATCTCTGTGAACTTCGCAGAAATGTTTCCATGACAACCTCCATGCTAGTTAAGACAACCAGAGGTGATCAACAGTTTACGTATTTTTTCTCTTGTAAGAATGGAATTTGTGTTGACAGTTTTGGCCTTTAATGGCACTTTTGTTCCGTGTGAAAGTATTTGTTTACCAGATCATATGCTGTTAACTGTCAGGCTGAGGTAGAGTGACTGCTTTTGATAAAAGGCTGCATTAGAATTTTTCATCTGTGAAGCTCTTATACTCTAATTATCTCCATCAGTATGGAAGAGTCCATTTGCTTCAGTACCCTACAAATTACACTTTATTAAGACCAAGTATTATGCTGAGTAAAATTGGAGGGACCTTGATTTTTTTTGACCATCTAAAAATGGAAATTCTTTGTAACTTCTTCATGCCCCCTTATGCCCGTGCACACATGCACATACATACTTCAAAAACAATATCTAAGTGACCTCTTTGTAAAAGGTTACCGGGACAATGTTAGTGATTTTTTTTTTTTTACCTCATTCACTTCACTAGAATATTATAACTACATTAGTCGAGGCTGCTGCAAGGAATGTGCAAAAAAAAGAGAAACATATGAAAAGAGAAATGTGCAAAAAAAGGATAACTGTAGTTTCAAACAAGAATTGCCAAGATTCCATTGCTGATTATGGAAGTGAGGACTTTTCCCTGTTTACTCGTAAATAGTAGCACATAAAAAACTTGTCTGTTTTGAGATCCTCAAAATAAATATCCACATACACATTCTCATAAAAAGGACTGAAATTGTGAAAATTCTTTCTACAAAGCTGTATGAGTTGCACAGTGAAGAAATCATTCACATAGGGTAGTTATATTAGTCTTTCTTTGTAACTATCTCCATGGTCATATATTAGCATTATCTAATACCTGAAGGATGAGAACTAGGTGGAAAAGACATATTAAATATTTCACATTGTTTATATATGGAAAGCAAGCTCATTACTTTCTAAACTAAAACTTGCCAGTTTTCTTGGTTAGTGTCACTATGTAGTTGTTAGGCTTTATTGTTATGTCTTCTCAGAAAAGCAAAAAAATGCTATGTTAAACTAATATTAAATTATAATTTACCATGGGCAAAACTCATCCTTGCTTTCCTTAAAATTACCTACTAAAACATATGAAAATCAATAAAGTTTGCATTTTCATAAGCTAGTATCTTATTAAACTGATATCTTTATCTTAGTTTAAACAACATAATTCTGATTTTTAAACAACGTAATTCTGCTTTTTCTATTTTTTCTCCTTCATTCTTTGTCTTCACATCATCATCCACTCAGTTGCCCAAGCCAGAAACTTGCAAATGTCCTTGAACCTTTCACCATTAATTTAGTCTTTCATTCATGTGTTTCTTCTCATGATTCTAGGCACTGAAGATACAGCACAGAACAAAACATACAAAAATCACTTATCTTTTGTAGACTATATTCTCATGAGGGGAAACAGACAAATGAATCTGTTAAAGATAAAGAATATAAGATCATAGTAAATACCATAGAGAAAAATAAAATAGAAAAGAGAAATCGTGTGTGTGTGTGTGTGTGTGTGTGTGTGTGTGTGAGAGAGAGAGAGAGAGAGATGGGGTGGGGTTTGCAATTTTAGATGGAATGGCCAAGAAGCCCTCACTGAAAAGGTGATACTTGTGCAAAGGTCTAAAATCAGTGAAGGAAAGGAAAGTAAGCTAAGGCAGAAAGAATGGCAAGTATTGAAGTAGAAGTGTCCTTAGCAAGTTTTGAGCAACTGCAAGCAGGCCAGTACAGCTAGTATAGAATAAGCAAGGGTAAAGAGTAGTAGGAGATAGAATTGAGGATTCAAGGATAGAGCACATAGGGCCTTGTGGATTATTCTAGGCCCCTGGAGGGTTTTCAGTTGATGAGTATCACATTATGATTTATGTCTTCACATAATCACTCTGGCTGTTGTATTGAAAATAGTCTGCACCAGAGGTAGGGATGAAGGCAGGGAAGGAAACAGGGATGAAACCAGTTAGGATTTATTGCAAGAATTCAAATAGTAGATGAAGATAACTTGAACAAGAGTAGTAATAGTAATGAAGGTTATGAGAGGTGATCAAATTGTGTATACATTTTGAAGCTTCAGCCAATATGATTCCATAACAGATTAAGTGTAGTATGTGAGACAAAACGAGGAGGTAAGGACGACTTAGGGGTTTTGAACTGAAAACTGGCAGGATAATACTTCCTTTTTCTGAGATGGGTAAGACCATAGAACAGGTTTATTGTGAGAAACATTTAGAAATTCAATTTTGTACCTGTTGGAGAGATCAGTTAGGGATCTAATTATAGATAC
The DNA here is from genome assembly GCF_009828535.3 of Hylobates moloch. Taxonomy (NCBI): domain Eukaryota; kingdom Metazoa; phylum Chordata; class Mammalia; order Primates; family Hylobatidae; genus Hylobates; species Hylobates moloch. Next base: position 194,966,478 of record NW_026652276.1, read on the forward strand.
TAAGTAGGCAATTGGATATAAGAATCTAGAATTTTGAGCAGAGATGTGAGTTGAAGATAAAAATTTGTAAGTTAGCGTATAGGTGTTACTAGAAATTATGAGGCTAGATGAGATCACCAAAGGTGGGTTCCCAGAAAGAAACAGTCCAAGGACTGAGCCCTGGGGCATTCCATTGTTAATATTTTGAGTAAATAAGGAAGAACCAGTCCTATGGTTTGAATACTGTTTGTCCCTACAAAAACTCATATTGAAAATTGATCCCCTATGGAGAGGTGTTGGGTGTTGGGAGGTGGGATCTAGTGGGAAGTGTTTGGGTTATTGAGGTGGACCATTCATAAATGGCTTGGTGCCGTGTTTTCTGGAGTAAGTTAGTTCTCTCATGATACTAGATTATTTCTTGAGGAAATGGATTATTTCTTTCAAGAGTTAGTTATAAAGTCAGGACACCCTTCAAGTCTTCCTCTCTTTGTAGATGGCTACTTCTGCTTTGACTTCTCCACTATGTTGTGACACAGCATGAAAGACCTTGCCAGGAGCTAGGGCCATGTCCTTAAACTTAGCCTGCAGAGCCATGAGCTAAATAAATCTTTAAATGACCCAGTCCTGGGTATTCTTTAATAGCAACACAAAACAGACTAAGACAGCCAGTAGAGGAGATTGAGAAATACGGCAAGTGAGGTATGAGGAGAACTTGAGAACTGTGGTATCCTGGAAGTCATAAGAAGAAAGCAGCATAAGGAGGAAAACATGATCAGCTCCCACAAAATAATGCTAATAGGTGAAGTAAAATGGGGACCGAAATTTTACTTTTTAATTTAGTAACATTAAGAGCATTAGTGACTTTCACCTTAGCTCTTTTGGTACGACTGTTGGTGAATTGGCGAATTTCTCAGAGTGGGTTCAAGAGAGAAAGGAAGGAGGATAATTAGAGACAGAGCTGTGGGGCATGAGTGTAGTCCCTTGCTATAATGTCACAGTAGCCCACTGTTCTTACTGAATTTTCATGGATTTTTTGAATAACATTTTCTCTGTTTTATGTCTTTCAATGAATCTTCACAGATTTTTAGTAACTATCTTAAGAAATGCTACTTGTGACCAGCATAATAGACATCTCCTCGGGTGAGAGATGTCACCTAGCTTCCTACACTACTCTTCTGAAAGTCTTATATCCAATACCATACCTTTTAATGTTGCTTTAGCTTAACTTACCGTAAACATTTTCTGATCACAAATAAAATAGTATCATTTAATGGCCATCATATGAACACATACCATGTATAAATATGTATCACAGTTAATTATTTCTCACCATAATGTCACATTGCTTTCCTTTCTTCACTGTTATAAATAAAGCTATTATTAGTAGATTTTGTGCATATATCATTGTCCAGTTTTTGAATATTTCATTAGGATATATTCATACAGGAAGAATTATGGAGTAAGACATGAGGCACATGCCAAATTTCTTTCTGGAAAAGCTATACCAATTTCTAATCCCTCTAGCAATATGGAAACATATTTTACTGATTTTCATTGGAATCAAATTTTATTATTTATAATCTTACTGCTAATTTAATGAGCAACTGAAAAATTTACTTATGACAAAAGCAATGTAATACAGTGCTTCTGATTTTTAGTGCCATTTTTTTCAAGTTAAGACTAAAACCTATTTTGTAGGTAAAAGCAAAATTTAATTTTTTAAAAAGGCAAAGAAAATCTGAGTAGAACCAGAATAACAAACTAAAGGTGCTATTTTCATTGCTGTTGGCTATGTAAGGTGTGGTATGGATTTTTTTCCTTTGTTATGAACAGTAGGTTTTAGAATATATTCACTTTCTGCTCAGCTTCTTTCACACTTTCATTTTCTAAAAGTAGACTTAAGAGATAAAAATAAATTTTACTTGCTTAGATGAAAAATATGTTAAGAAAAATTTATAGATGATCTAATAACATGTAGCTTTTTGGTAAATATAAATTGAGACTAGCTTTGAAGTTTAAAATATATAAAGCAGTAAGTTCAGTGACCCAAGTAGTGTTATGCATTAGCTCAAAGAGAAATCTATGATGTATTAAATCTGTTTCTGATTTTGAAAAATTTGTAGTTACAAAATCTAATTTACTTAACCCATAAAATAAAGGCAGTGTTCCTAGATTTGCTGTGCCATTCCCCATGTAATATTTATAAAGCAAATGTGAATTTCCTTCCTAGTTCTCACCCTGAATGAGATAATTCTGATAATTAGAGAAGAGGTATACTACCATATGTATTTAATAAATGTTGTATGTAATTATGTTTTTTTCGTGTTTTATTTGAATGTCTTGTATACACCTAATATTCCTGCCCCGCTTTTTCTTCTTCAATATAAAGCCCAAACAAGATACACCTATTAGTGATAAAACACAATTCTGGGGAGGCTTAAGAAATTGGGATATGAAAGATTTGCTGGAATGTGTCCATTGACATTCTCCTCTTGCTACTATAGGTTAATGTTTCTTTGACATTGTACCTCAACCAAAGTATTACACACACAGCATTCTTGATACTTCCTTCTATCCTCTACTCTAAAATATCCTACAACAATAACATTTATTTCTTCTGTGTTTTTTATTCCTGAAGAACTTCTACTCAATACTGATTATATCAACCTTGGTTTACCCCATTGGAGAGCTGTACTTTGTCTCCTAGGATATGCTAGCTTCAGTTAACTTTAAATGGTCTCAATTTTTGGCTTTTGATTAATTTTATTTTCAGAATTTTGCTTTGGCAGGGTATGAAATAGATGGTAATGTGGTGTAAACTAGAATTTGATTATGTTTGCATAGTAAAAGTTTATTTATATAGTGAAAGATTATAGTTTATAATAAAAGTTTATTTAATAAAAAGTTTTCAAGATTAAATCCTATTGCTTTCTAAAAATGGACTATGGCCTTTTGAGGATATAGTTTTTCTTTTGGAAAAAAATGGGCTTCTGCTTTGAAGTCTTTGAAGAATTGTAAGGCCATTTGGATAAATGAGTCTAAGCTAGCATTCAGAAAAAAAAGATCATTTAAAAGAAAGAAAGTAATACTAGAAATAACAAAATCAAACCTGTTATAATGAATTATTCATGGCTAACTTGTCTATACCTTTATTACTACAGGAGAAGCTAGAGGTTTTATCTTTGGACATTATTTTCTAACATAACAACATCAATACTAATAAGCCAATATTATTCCACAATGAATCAGAGATACTATGATTCCTTAAAGATTGTTTATGGCCCCAGCCTTGAAACAATCCAAACAACTGACTGATTTGCTAAAAGTGCTGAGGAATGTAGACTCCATTTATATAATTTAAACTCTTGGTTTTGAAATAAAATATTTCTTGAAAAACTTAATGTACTCTATGAGTTTGCCTTTCATCAAAATGTATCGTGGTTTATTCTAAAAATTAATGAAATGACAGCAGCTTGAATTATTTTGAACTCTTGTACCTGAACCGTGTATTATTTGATACACATTTCCCCATTTGTTATGAGTATATGTCTATCCTAAAGAGGATAACAGATGGCATTATGGATAGGTTTTAAAGATAAGGAAAGAGAGAATAATATAGTTGAAGGAATATTTAACAAGTATTGGGTTCATTATTGTAAAGTATATCTATAAGTCAATGACTTTTAAAGTAACATTCAAATTTAGAGAAAGTTAGTTTCTGGAGGTTACATGTTTAATGTCTCAAGAGGATACATTTTTAAATATTTGTGACAAGTACTATAAGGAAGTAAACACATCTTTTGTTTACATAATTTTAGATGAGTAGAGAGACATACTTTCAATAAACTTGTGTTCATGGAGTGCTCAGGAGAACCAATAATTGATGAGTGCTTTTGGTATCACTGTAGGACACATTGCATTGTAAGCTTTTTGAGTTCAATTTAATTCTATTTAAGTTATATTCTGGCTTAAGTTCAGTTTATAAAAGTTCAGTTTCACATGGAACAGTTCAAGAAGTTTTCATGAAAAAAAGATTTATTTATGACGTTTTAATGGGACAAGATGTTAATCAAAAGTTTATCTTAGAGTTTACTGATAAACAAGAGGAAGAGTCTAGAAAAGCCCATGCAATAATATATTAGATTTGGAGACTTTAGCTTAATATAAATACAAATGGTTACATACAGCAATGTTTATAGATAGGTGTATATATAGGGGTTAGTATACACACATGTATTACCTTGTCCTGCCAACTGAGAGGGCCTAGAAGCAACAGACATTAGTAGTGGCCATATCTTGGTTTCTAACACCATTCTCTAATTTGAAAAAAATCAGGGATCCTTAGAGGAATAGGGCTGGTTGTAGGATTGGGGCAGGAAATGTGTAATGTGAAGCAGTTGTGATGCCAGAAAATAAGGAAATGCTTTTTTAAAATTTGGAAAATAAACACCCATGAGCCCATATTAAATACATAAATAACTAAGAGAGAATAGACAAATTTCCTATACAGAAGAATTCTAAATAATTTATGTAGATAATTAACCCCCAAGGAGGTATAGCATAACTCCCTACTCCTTCAGTGTGTGCTGTGCATGGTAATTTCTGTACAGAGAATACAGTATATCAAGAGGGAAAAAGAATAACTTTATAATAGAGAAACCTGACAAACCTTCTTCAGCCAAATCCAGGTCAACAGCAACAGTTATATATCCTGTTCATAGTGTATATCCTCTGAGGTCCTCCTCCCCACAACAACACTATAAGCCTATTATTATTATTATTTTTTTGAGACGGAGTCTCACACTGTCGCCTGGGCTGGAGGGCAATGGCGCAATCTCGGCTCACTGCAAACTCTGCCTCTCAGGTTCACGTGATTCTCCTGCCTTAGCCTCCCGAGTAGCTGGGATTACAGGTGCATAACACCACACTCGGCTAATTTTTTGTATTTTTTGTAGAGATGGGGTTTCACTATGTTGGCCAGACTGGTCTCGAACTCCTGACCTCATGATCCACCTGCCTCAGCCCTCCGAAGTGCTGGGATTACAGGCATGAGCCACCACGCCCGGCCAAGCCTATTCTAATCATGAGAAAAACATCAGACAGATCTCAGTTGAGGGACATTTTACAAAATACCTGACCAGTACTCCTCAAAACTGTCAAGGTCATCAAAAAGTTTGAGAAACTGTCACAGCCAGGGGGAGTCTAAGGACACAAAATGACAAAATGTAACATGGTATCCTGGATGGTATCTTGGAATAGAAAAAGGGACATTAGGTAAAAACTGAGGAAATGTGAACAAAGTGTGAGCTTCAGTTAATTTTTTGAAAGTTAATTTTAGCATTTTTTTTGTATCTGTAGGCTTAGTATGGCTAACATTGGGTATATGTTGTATTTTTACATTTAACATTGGGTATATGTTGTGTATATATATATATATATAATATACATACAACAGGGGTTACAGGAGGCAGGGACTTATGATAATACTGAATAACAAAAATAGCTAACACTATGCAGAGCATACTATAGACCAGGTACTTTAAGAAATACTTTATATGCCTTAAATTACTTATTTTTAAAAACAACTTTTTGGTAGGTATAACTATTTTCATGTTAGAGCTGAAAAAAGAATGTTTAAGTAACTTTAAGTAGCCATACCCATCCTCTGGGCCTGTGCTTTTAACTGCTAGGCTTTCCCGAGTTATTCTTGGACTCAGAGAATGGTTGTTTTGGGGGAGGTTGCAGGGAACAGTTCCCCTCTTACCAGGTTCAACTTCTGCCCAGATCTATAGAGTATAAAACATAATAAAAAGGTTTCTTTTATATATATATTACATTACATGAAGTTGGAAAGTTTATTTCCTTAGATTGTAATATGTAAATGATTTTATACTGATTTTCCTAATGTTTTTTAGTCTTTAACAGTTAAGATACTCTACAAATTTTCTGCAGAATGCTGGAATCTCTACCTCACTAGATTTTTGGTGACTGGTCAAATATTCTCCACCAATATACTTTAGTCAGAATAATCATTATTTAACATCTTTAACATCATTATTTAACATCTTAAAGGCTACTGTATTGTAGCTTTTAAAAGTATTCCTCTTTTTGTTGTTGTTGTTAGCCTGCCTTTATTTTAGCATTTTAATTTTGTTGGCTTTCTAATCCTCAAATAACAGACACTGTAACAGGCCTACAAACATTAAATCAAGATTGTATGACAACTTGGGTGGGTGCGGTGGCTCACATCTCTAATCCTAGCACTTTGGGAGGTTGAGGTGGGCGGATTGCCTGAGCTCAGGAGTTTGAGACCAGCCTGGGCAACATGGTGAAACCCCATCTTTACCAAAATACAAAAAATTAGCCAAGCCTGGTGGCAGGCACCTGTAATCCCAGCTACTCAGGAGGCTGAGGTGGGAGAATCACTTTAACCCAAGAGGTGGAGGTTGCAGTGAGCTGAGATCGCGCCACTGCACTCAAGCCTGGGTGACAGAGTGCGACTCTGTTTCAAAAAAAAAAAATTGTATGACAACGTATGCAGAAAGAGATCAAAATGTGCAATCCTACAGACTTTTGTTGTGCTTTTCTTCCACCTAGAAATAGTATAAAGTTAGTTCTCAACTTCTTTGTCTTCCAGAGCCCAACTGACAATGAGCTCAGTTTTATTATTTTCATGAAAATTATTTTATATTTACATAATTGCAATCCAAGTAGAGGTGATGCTAATAGGCAGAGACAAATAATCTGCCTAGAAAAAAATGTGTTCTGTCAATTGAGGTGAATTATTTGCCCTTGGCTTGAACCTTTAGGGAGCTTGACGTGCACGGTTTCTTAATTTCCACATGATGAGTAGTGAGGGCCCCTAGTGAGGGTGTTGTTTACTTTGGGACACAGAAAAATAACCCAAGTGTTTCTTTGCAAATTTTATTGAAATTCTGTAATTTAATCCACAGTAGAGTAGTCTGTTATTTTATACCTGTAGCCCATGGCATCCTAAGTAGGGATGTGCCATGCACAGGCAGGTAACTAGGCTGTTAGAGTTAACATTCTAAATGCAGCCATTACTGCTGTGGTGGTGCCTCCAAACTTTATTCATGCCGCCACACACAAAGGAAGTGATGGTATTTGGAGAACAACTTGGGTTAACTTGCAGCAGTGGCAATCGACCAAAGATGCTGGCTGCCCCAGGCTCCTTTAGCCACCCTGAGGGTGGAAGGGATCAGCATCCTGGCACACCTGTTACTTACTGTGACCTGTCAGCCTCAGCATTTTGTTCTACGATATGCAAGGATGTTTCACCCAGATGTACCTTGTTCCTACATCAACTTGTGTAAGACTTTGCAAAGTATTTGTGCTGAAGCTGGGATTATATAGACAACAGATAATTTTATGATTTCTTAAACCAATAATTAGTCTTGCTGTTGGCAACTCCCATTGGATAATTTAATTATGACGGTGGGAGAGTGTCTCTACAGGGGCCCAATAAATCATCTTTCTACCTCACTTAAGTTCTGAATAAAATGAGAAAGAAAAGAAAGGCCCGTATTTACCAGTAAGATAAGTCACTCTTCTTACCCTGATAAGAGACAGTAAGGCAATGAGAGAACGCCAGGGATTACATGATTGAGCTCCCCACGACTCCCAGGAAGCAGCATAAATGGAAAAGAAGCATTCCCCCCAATATCATTAAAGGATTTGCCACATTAATTGTGGAAATCTGTGAAAAGTAAAATGCTTTATATAACAACAGAGAAACAGAGTGTTACGAGAAACTCTTGCTAGAGCCTCTCAAGAAAAGGTGTAATTTCCCAAAACGGACCTCAAACTGAAGTTTCTCTCTTTGGTGACTTAGGAAATTTATATATGTTAATAAAGTATTTGTGAAAAATTAGATTCCTAGCTGGTCCGAAGGGGATGAACGGAATGCTGAAGCTGATGAGTCACTGTAAGTAATAGGTGTGCCAGGATGCTGATCCCTTCCACCCTCAGGGTGCTAAAGAATCCTGGGGCAGCCAGAGCCTTTAGTCAATTGTCACTGCTGCAAGGTAACCCAAGTTGCTCTCCAAATACCATCACTTCCTTTGTGTGTGGCGGCATGAATAAAGTTTGGAGGCACCACCACAGCAGTAGTGGCAGCATTTAGAATGTTAACTGTAACAGCCTAGTTACCTGCCAGTGCATGGCACATCCCTACTTAGGATGCCATGGGCTACGGGTATAAAATAACAGACTACTCTACTGTGGATTAAATTACAGAATTTCAATAAAATTTGCAAAGAAGGAAAAACACTTGGGTTATTTCTTAGTAATCTCAATAGATGGTTCATAGTCAGGTGCAGGTTGGACTTTTTGTTCTATTCCTTCCCCGCAGCTCACTGCTATGCCTCAGTAATCTTTAAACAATTTTTAGAAATGTTTTAAAAAATTAGATTTTTTTTTTTTAGACGGAGTCTCGCTCTGTCGCCAGGCTGGAGTGCAATTGCGCGATCTCGGCTCACTGCAACCACTGCCTTCAGGTTTCAAGCGATTCTCCTGCCTCAGCCTCCTGAGTAGCTGGGATTACAGGTGCCCACCACCACGCCCAGCTAGTTTTTGTGTTTTTAGTAGAGACGGGGTTTCATCATGTTGGCCAGGCTAATCTCGAGCTCCTGACCTCGTGATCCACCCAAAGTGCTGGGATTACAGGCGTGAGCCAGCGCACCTGGCTAGATTTTTTTCTATTTTGAGTTTACAGTTTTAAGCTTAGGAAGCACAAATATTTTAGAAGCACTATTATTTGTAGATAAATATCAATTTTCTTGATATTATAAATTCCAAAAAAATATTAGATCTTCAAAAATGTATAAACTATGAATTCGAAATGAGGGGCTAGATGAAATGCTAAGTATTCAGGAACATTTAGAATAATTTCCAGAAGGTCCATTTTAAGTAGAAAAGTGTGGAAAGTAAGAGCTTACATTTTATATGATATCATACCATTTATATTGACTTAAACTCTTCAAAAGGAATCGGTTGGCATTTGCCATATCATATTCACCTTAAACTCAGGGCACTCTGCCTATTTTCTGCCATATGGTCAGTGCTCAGCAAATGATGTTCCTCTTCCTTTCTCCATGTGGATTAACTATTTATTAATACATAGGCTGAAGTATTAGGCAGATAATGCTATTAAGGAAAAAGAAGATTAAATATAAATCTGAGATATTTTTGAGAACACAGCATTTTGAAAAAAAAATTTAATGCCCACTTCTGACCACGGATGGTGGCTCATGCCTGTAATTCCCACATGTTGGGAGGCTGAGGTGAGAAGATCGATTGAGTCCAGGGTTTCAAGACCACTTTTGGCAACATAATGAAACCTGTCTCTACGGAAGATATAAAAAATTAGTCAGGCATGGTGGCATGCATCTGTAGTTCCAGCAACTCAGGTGGCTTCGGTGGGAGAATCACCAGAGCCCAGGAGGTCAAGGCTGCCATGAGCTGTGATTGTGCCATTTCATTCCAGCCTGGGAGACAGAGCAAGACCCTGTCTCAATAATAATAATCATCATCATAATAATAATAGCCTACTTCCAACTTGGATGGAGAAATCAGCTTTGTCCCACAGTATCCCCAAAATCATTTAGAAGCTTTTTACCATTTTGAAATATACATTTTAGTACTACTGCATTTTAAAAGGCCTAATTTATCATAGTCATGTTATAAAGCCTATGATTAGATTCTCTTGAGATTGAGTTTTTCTTTCATAATTTGCCCTTGCTCCTAAAAAATGGAATATAAATTAGCATATTAGTTAGGATGGGATAGGTTATTCTGTAGTAACCAACAATGCCCCCCCACCCCCAGTCTATTTGGATTGGTACGACAATAGTTGATTTTTCACTGAGGTTACAATTTCAATACAGATTGTTAGGTTTCTCTGCTAATTGTAATTACTAAGAAAACTAGGTTGTCAGAAGCTTCATTTTAGCATATACTTCCATTATGATTTTAACAGCAGGAAGAGAATACAATGAATCATGTACAGTGCTAGCTTCTAAAGCTTCTGTTCACATTCCATTGGTAAAGTAATTCACACAGCCTCACATGATTTCAAAGAAGGAAAGTATAATCCTACCATGTGTCCGAAAGCAGGGAGCCAGAAATATTTGAAAACAGCATTAATTGTGTACCACAAATGATTATTTGAATATTTAATTTTTTTTTTTTTTGGCTTTGAAAACCAAACTAACTTTGAGTTCGTCCCTGACTTATGCTGGTTCTACTTAATAATTTTCAACTTCATGATGGTATGAAACCATCCCTGATTTATGATGGTTTGACTTACAATTTTCTGATTTTAGGATGGTGCAAACCTGCCCAATTTCAGATTTTGGGTTTTCATCTTTGCCCACAGTGCAAAGATCAAATGCAGTACTTGAAATATTCAAGACTTTATTATAAAACAGACTCAGGGTTAGATGATTTTGCCCATCTGCAGGCTAAGTGTCTGAGCATGTTAAAAGTAGGCTAGGCTAAGCTATGATTTTCGGTAGATTAGGTGTATTCAGCAATGATATCTTCAAATTACGATGGCTTTAGCAGGATGTAAACCCATTGTAAGTCAAGGAGTATTTGTATTTTTATTTAATTTTCTTTTTGGTTTATGGTGTATAGTTCACCAGTTTGAAATAATATATTTACACATTAAACTATATAGTTTATTTTGCTCATCTTTTTACTGTCTCTAATGTAAAGCAGTTTGAGCAATCAGATAAACCTTTGACTTATCTGATTGTGTGACATTTAAATTTTTTAATAGTCGTTAGTATTACATTGGATGACTTTTTCATTTTACATATGTAAATATGAGCATCATCTTCAGTTCTTAATTCCTAAGTATTTAAACCTCAAGCAGTTTGTCACAAATGTTCTAATAGTAGACCTTCTAACCATGTTGGGTATTATTTTCTTAAATACCAAAATATTTTCTGACATATTAAAATATTAACTATAGAGTTCAAATGATGATATATTATGTAAATTATTAAACTAAGTCCCTTAAAATTATTATTTTTCCCCATTTTTCACCTGAGGGAGCCATGCTGGTTCAGAAGTGTTCAGAGTTCTGAACATGTTTATACTTATATGTAGCCAAATATTTTACATGGAAAGAGTGATCAATGAACAGACAGCAAAATGTTATGTTATTTATTGTTTATTTTGAGTACAAAAGTAACATGATACAACAGAGCTCTTAAAATAAGTGTTATCAAAAGGATGATAGTACTAAGAAAAGAACACTTTTTATTATCCACTGAACTCTATTAATGTTCAAATGGACTCTTCTATTAGTTGCCTTGTTGGAGCAATCTGAGCTGCTAAAAGGACTCTTAAACATGAGTTGGTCTACTTAAAATTCTTTGAACTACTGGGATGGCAGCATTAGATTAAAGCAGGGAATTGAGCACTAAAAATGTCACATGGAGTTTTGATACTGAGTACCAATTCTACCACCTATTCTCCGTGACATCTTAAGCCCTCTAAATTTATTTCTTCTTCTATAAAGTATGAATAATAATAATGTGTGCTCTTACCCCCATAGAGCTCAAATAAAATACTGTTTTATAAACTGAAGTTCATCTTTCTGACTAATAATAAAGGATACAATTAAGACATTGATCCGTAGTCCACTGCTTTTAATTTTTTATGTAAATGATCAATAAATCTTCCATTTTAGACCTTACATCTTATTTTAACAAATAGTAAACATTCTGAAATAGTTTGAATAATTAAATATTGGGCAGTTATTTTTAAATAGTAGCTTTGCCATTTTTTTCTTTTCTTTTCTTTTCTTTGAGATGGAGTTTCACTTTTGTTGCCCAAGCTGGAGTGCAGGGCGTGATCTCGGCTCACTGCAACCTCCACCTCCTGGGTTCAACTGATTCTCCTGCCTCAGCCTCCCCAGTAGCTGGGATTACAGGCGTGTGCCCCACTATAGCTTTGCCATTTCTACAGTTTTACTGAAGAAGGCTAAAATGCTTAATTTCTAAAAAACACATATTTAAGTAATACAGAATGGGTAATAACTGCAGAGAACATATATGCAATTTTATAGAGAGACAATAAAGTTGTTAAAGTGATGAGATTTTGGCAAATTTTACTGTTTAAAAGTTTCTACTTTCAATTATCCTATTGTATAGAAAAGTGAAATTCTAGAAGTTGTATGTAAACATTATTTACATTTTTATTCAAAATCTTTTGACATGGGACTTGATTACAGTATTTTAAAGTAGCAAAACATTGTTCTTTACATATGTATATGTTTCTATCTATATTCTATATGTGTTTATGTCTGACACTGGGTACTTTCTGTAGAGTGGTGGGTTTCATTTGCTTTATAACCAAAGATTAAGGTAAAGTGAAACTTGTACCTTCTAGACTTAAGCCAGTTTAGCTGGATTCAGAAACCAACTCAGCCCTCTTTGGTGGTGGATCTAAACTAGATACCATGTAACCTTACTGTTAGCTGTAATTTTAGAGGTTGCAATTTTTTTAAATTTTTACATGTGTGAAAAGTTAGACCTTGGTAATGACTTTGAGCAGTAGCGTATAAATAACTCATACATGCTTAACATTCCAATAATGGAACACTAGGCATAATAAATATGTGTTGAATTGACCTGACTTGATTTCCCTGACGTATGACCCCGTCCACTAGTAAGGTTCTAAACCTCAACTTTTATTTTCTTAGCTTGGAAGAATGCTCTGCACATAGATTCAATGAATGTTTATAGAATGAGTGAGTGGATGAATGAATGAGTCACTCTGTTAATCAGTACAGGCAATGGTAGATTGAGGAGGATGTGACTAATGAAATTGGAAAAGAAAAGAAAGGAGAAAGATCAGGGATATTGCTTTAGGACATGTCATTCATCAGAAGAATTTTATTTTCACACCTTTTAAGGTGAAATTTTGACAGCATCTTTAGAATGTATTTGAACATTATAAAGGTAAAAAACTTCAGGAATGCTAATTGCTAATATGATACTATGATATAAATTTGTCGTGGTATAGGAGGAAAACAATTGTTGCCATTGCTGTGTGTGACAGGCAGGAAAGACAATAGACATGTTACTTGGCAACAGGCTGAAACAGCATCATTATCACCCGACAGTCATGGAACCTCCAAATTGGAAAGGATCTTAAAGATCATCCAGTCCAACATCCAGCTTGACAGATGGCCACCTACCTAGCTTCAGCCTAACCATTTCTGCTCGTTGTTACTTGTTGTGGTAACCAGTTGTATAGATGAATAATCTTAACAGTTACAAAGCCCCTCAAATCCAGCAAAAATGTGGTTCGTTAAAAGTCAGTGTCCCTGATTGAGTACTCAGAAATTACATGAAATATTCCTTAGGTAGAATAGTATAGAGAAAATGGAATGGGACTTGGTATGTGAAGATTTGGATTTCAATCACAAATCAGCCACTTGTTAGTTTATTCTTGGTTAAGTTATTTAATTCATTTTACACATATATAAGATGGGGTTGTTATAGGGATCAAATAGATTATATGATAGGATTTTGCAAACTGTAAAATGCTGTAAAGTTCCCTTTTTGACAGCCTTTTGTATGTTGATAACAGTTACTTTTTTTATTTGGCTGTCCCCAGAATTTCTCTTCTCCAGGTGTAAACACAGTTATATTTTGTAGTGTGATATGGTTTCGTGCAGAGGGCCGGAGACACATTAGTACCATGACATAGTGAAATACAAAACAAGGCTTTTATTTTAAAGCAGACATGGTGCAGACAGAGTACCCTTGATCCTCTGAGCAACCATCACCCCCAGAGAAGCAAGCTTAGGCTGGGTATACCCAGACCGCATGCACCAAAAGGCTCCTCCAAACCCTGTTGTGTCTGCCACAAGTCCATGTTTATATTTGTATGATAAATAGTATATTATTTTTTGCTCAAAGAGGATTGCCAATGAAATGATCATTTGATACTAGTCTATAAAGCCAAAAAAGAAAAATAATTTAATTTAAAACATATCTTCCAAAGAAAAATGAGCTAGTTTATCTCATTAGTAGTTAGCCTCTCCTCATCCCTGACTTTTCTGCCTGCATCTTAAGAGGAAATAAGTCAATGAGAGTAACTCCCACCTTGAGTATTTGGGAGCAGTGGAAACCCAGATTGGGAAGGGGAGGAGAGAAAGGAGGATAGAATTCTCAAAGCTATTTATATGGTTGAGCCTTGCCACACAGTAGGTACCATAACATGTAGTTAATCAGTATCACCTCTGGAAGCTCTTCTTTTTTCTCCTAGGATAGAAATGAGGGGTTCAAGTGGCCACACTGTGTTATTCTACAGGCCATTCAACTGCACAGAGAGGCCAAGACTATTAGCATCATTGAGTCTGGGCATTAAACACACATAAATACTCACAGCTTGATAATACACTTTATCTCTTAGGGCAAAGCCCCACCAATGTAGATCTTTTAAGTAATTGTGTGAATTGCGGGGATTGGGGGACGAATCTCATCAGAAGTTTGAAGGGAGTTACATTGAGTTTATGATTTAATGTAGAAAGAACTAAACTCTATTGAGTCTTCTCATCCAGGTCCTTTTTTTGACGGTTAAAATATTGGTAAATTTGCTTTACTCTGCAACGTGTAACATGATTTATTTTTTCTTTCTAAAAACTTTCTTTTTCCTTAATTTCTGTAATACACTTACTGGTACTGTTCCAACCTTTGGTTGTTCTCTTTTGTCCTTTGTAGGCAACTTTCACTTATCCTCTCTACCTGAAATCTGTACCTTTCAATCTTTTCCCACTCACATATTTACATGCCCAAATACTCTTATTAATAATTTTGCAACTAAGGCAAGGTTAATTTTGCATTAGTTGGTGCAGAGGAAGATTTTTTTCCATTAGAGACTCGCTCTCTTGAGAAGCTTGCCCAGGAAGTATAGTTTGAAATAAAAGAGAAGTAAGATAAGAATGAAGTCAAGCAAACAGCTTTCCTGTATATTCACTACGTTGTTGAAAGACATGGCTATCAACCACATATAATGAAGCCAGAAAACCTGGAAGTCATTTTCAATTTTCCCTCTTATGTTCCTTTTTCTTGATCAATCACAAAGTGAAATGGACACTAATTTATAAATATGCCACATCTGTCCTCTTTGCTTCATCTCCATTTCTACTGTTCTAGTTGAGGTTTTCATTCTTGTTTGGATTACTACTTTTTATTCATCCATATGCCTGTAGTTTCTCCAGTTCCTCTTTCCATGTAGTTAATATTTGACCTCAAGTGTTCTCCGTCCCTACACTTACTTCTGCTTTTATACAGCTTATGGCTGGTTAAATCATTGAATTCTTAGTGCTGAACATAGCCTCTGGAATATGGTGCACATGCAAATATCTTTGAATGATTAAGCATTGGAGACAGAGTAGGAGTCAGTATTCAGAACTCTTTAAATATCCTAAAGTCACTGAATTCTGTGCCTTTTTTCATGGAACATCAGACATTTTTCTTATTGGAAAAAGTGTTCAATTTTTTTTTCTAGCCATGTAGAACTTTTTCTCCTGGGTTTGTTTGTTTGTTTGAGTCCTACTCTTTTACCAGTTACTTGTGAACAGTGGTCTTGACTTCTTTTCTCCTTGGAATACCTCCATCATTTGACATAATATTATAAATAATTGCCCAATATGTAATATGTGATTATTAGCATAAGTTTTCCATATAAACTAATAAAAAAGCTGTTACATGGTTTCACTATGAAAACAAACCAGAATGACCTTGTGAGAGGTAGAAATAAACTCAAATCTTATTTTCTTTACAAAAAGTGCCTTCTAGCTCACCTGCACTATTTGCTGAGGTCAGACTAACATCAGCAGCACTAGCCCTTTAATTACCATCGAAGAGTTACTTTATTATTAATTCCCCCTATTAAAATTTTTTTTTATCTAGCAGTGTTCATTAAAGTAATAAAATAAATTGTTTCTTTCAAAATAAAAAAGAAATGAACATCAGCTGGAGCTTCTTGAGTTAACAAGTGAAACCTTCGACTTAATTGCTTTATGTAAGTATGTGTTAAAATAAGTAAAAAGTAAAATATAGCAGAGTCATGGATAAAATTTAACTCAATTTTAGTACGCTCATGTTGAGTTAAATTTTTTTTCTTTTAATTTCTTGAAATAGTAAGGACATGGTAAAACACATCATGATGTAGTGAAATAGAGCCAGGAAATTTGGTTTAAGGACTCTTGATGTATACAGTAAAAATTATATTATTATCAGCAGCATCTTTAAATTGAAAAGATTAAGGGATTATATGAATACCATTTAGTGTTCATTTAGATTTTCTAGCAGGTGCTAATTTTTAAATATGTTAAACTGCAAGAAGATTGACTAGATATATTAATACATTTCTAATCTTCATCGATAAGCTTTATTTGGTCAATCTGGCTTATTTGATTTTACTTTAATTCTTAAAGATAGGTAATACATAGTATCTTGTAGCCTGCTGAGCCTCAATTATTTTAGGGTCCAGATGAAGAGATAGTTATCTTTTTAGCATGCAACAAAAGCAGGGTGGGGCCTGGGAAAGCTAGCCCTCCATTTGTCCCGATGTGCAGTTTTATAATTGATATCAATTTCTATGTTGTGTTGTCATTAAAAAGTTTGTGAAGCATTGCCTTAATTATCCATTTCCACTTTTCAAGGAGAAATTACTAAAACCAGTGTCTCGGTATGTTTCTAGAAATAGTCAATGTATATATAAACATAAATATATCTTTATATACATTTTTTCCACAAATAGTAACAATATATACTCTTTGATGTATTCTGCTTTTTCACTTAATAGCCTTGGAAATTGTTCCCTGATAGTACATACAGTGCTACTTTATTATTATTTTTTTGCTGCATTGTGTTGTTTATTAAATGGATATATCATCTTTATTCACAAATGGCAAATTTTTAAGACACGTTAATAGCTGTTTAAAATAGATATATATTCTTTATATGATGTCTACTTTACCAAAGAAAACTTTCAAAACTTCTTAAAATTGCAATTATGTCACTGGTGGTCACTTTCCACTGTTGTGGTTTTCCTAGATATCAATTTTCTCTCTTTGGCTGAACTATTGTGTTTCTAGCTGGGCTTTTATTATACAAGCAGAATGTTTTTGATCAGATTGTATTTACATGACAGCCTGGAACTGTGGCATTCCCTCAAGTACATTGTACACATTTAAAATATTGTCTAAATATTTATTCACATGATGGATTACTGTGGCTGAGAAAAGGCAGTTACAACCTATTAAGTAAATAATTTTAGTTTTTAAAAATTTGGAAAAGCTTTGAAGGGGTCATAATGTCTCATGTCAGTTGTTAGAAATGGCCACTGAATACCATTTTTTTTCCCTAAATGGTATTTTAATTCTTATTTGCTAAAGTAACTAAACAAAAAGGGAAACGGGAAAAATGTAAACCAGTTGTCTGCAGGTATAGACTTTCCTTCCCCCTTCCCATGGTCGGATACCATCTCCTCATCATTAATGAGCAAATAGGAAAAATCATAATTAAACAAACAAAAGAATACTATGCTAGCAAAATTTTAATCTTCCTGGAGGTTAAAACAAAATTAATTAGATATTAATTAATTAATTAATTAAAAAGATATACAGCTGAATTGCAGAAATATTTAGCATAAGTAGTTATATTTCACTCAAATTTTCATAATGAATTGTGATTTTCATAAAAATAAAAATGACTTTATTTTTGTGAAACTTCTATTTAAGAAGTCGTTGATTATTTTTAGGTCAGCTTGAAAATTGGACACTACTTACTGTTTCTGTTTTTTCAAAAAGGAGACAAGGTTTTTGTTCTTAATTGTAGAGAATTTATTTAAACTTATGTAAGAGAGAGAATTTGTGTGTGTGCATTATTTTTTTTGTTCAATCATGTGGTGCCATTGTTCTTTTATTTATAATTCAGGCATTATTTGAACTTTACAAACCTTTTGCATTTATTAGAGATCAATTTGTTACATTTTAAGGAAGTGAGAAAAATTGTGTTTTATTTCATGTAATACTAAGTTTATCTGCACATTGTAGGTTTGTGATTGTAACATCTTTTGACAAGCAAATTAGACTGTAAAAAGAGCATCCAACTTGGAGCTTAGGGCATATGGTGCTACCTTCTGCAAATATAACACAAAAACAAGTCATTCCATTCAGTGAGAGGTTATGTTCAGACTTTAGTGTGGAAGGGAAAAAGTAGCCTCTTATCTAAAAGAAAATAGTAATCTCAGTGGAAAAATGTACCTGTCTAAACTGAAACTAAAAGTAAGAGAGACTAAGAAACTAGTGCACGCAATTTCATTATTTTCAAGATCTAAAACTACAGCTTGAATGTAAAAATAGTTAAGGAATATAAAGTAGCAGAAATCTAATAAAGTAGTTATTTTGGCCATTATCCCAGCAATTAGGATTATTAATACTATGAAAACTTACTATATAAAATAATACATAATTAAAATACAGTATCTGGTATCTTACAGTATGTGTGGCACAATGATGAAACAAATTGTTCTGACATTATCTATTGAATACATAATTTTTACATGTCAACATTCTAATTTTAGTTTTCTTATCTGTGACTGATAGGTAAAATAGTCTATTATGTACACATCTTAATATTTCAACATATGGATAAAGATGAGGGAAGATCTATTGATCAGTTTTGAATTCAGATTGTCATTTTGAGCACATACTTCTACAGATGGTAGAGTGTTTGCCCATCAGAGCACCAATACCTTTGAGACAGTTGTTGCAAATAAACCTCTTTTACATGCTTTAGGTCAAGAGTAGTCAAACCTGTTACAGCACCTGCTTTTGCATATGCAAATCTGTTGTTTTGTCATTTCATTAAACAAGAAGAGGTAACAGTCTCTTGTGGTTGTAAATAAGTCTGGAACATCACCTACATGAAATGAAATCCAGCAAAAAGACAACTGTGATTTCTGTTGTGTAGTCAAGGGAGGTTGCTTCTGTTTGGGGCTTTGTTTTTGGAAGACTGCCCGTGATTTGGAGGGAGGGTAGAGAAGCAAGTGGATGTTTGGAGGCAAGAACAGGGAAGGTGTTTGCTGTCATTGACTGTAGGGTAGTTCTGAAGTTTGACATGCCCAGAAGCTACTGAATGCCATGTGGGGCCCCCATACACTGCATACCTCAGTTTTCATCATCTGGTGAGCCTGCAGCAGGATTTCCAGGCACTGGAGTCGACAACATGTCTACTTTGGTTCGGAACTGATTGATCCACGGAACAGAACATGCTTGTGGGATCTTCCCTTGCTATACAATGACATAAATGATTGAAATGTTTTCTTTAGGAAAAAAGTATTATTTGTTTATAGATCTTATTGCTTATGGGAAAGAAATTGTCAAATAGTAATGCAAGCAGAGTTTGCTGGAAACTTTCACATTAGGTTTGTGAGTTATTGTCTTGTTTGACTTTGGCATATTAGAAATAAAACTGGGAAAACACAATTAGGTTAAAGAAAGGGTAGAATAAATTTTTTCCTTATCTGTATCTCTTAAAAAGAGTAGTGGCATAAAATAAAAATGGCACCTCAGGATTTGCAAAATGACAGAAGATTTTACTCTCTGTTGCCATAGATTGCTGTGGGGGAAGAAAAGGAAAATACTAGAATTGATGAACAAATGTTGCATGCTGTCATTTTAGATTACATTATTTTACTGTGTAGTTGTTCCTAGTTTTCCTTTTTGAACAATAGTGAAAAATGCTTATGACATAGAAAGTAATGTTACAAATCTGTTAATTGTGTTAATTATGTTTAAATGTGTTTCTTCTGACATGGAGTTACTATGAGCAGGAATAAAAAATATTATTTTCTAGCGTTGGGGGGAATTAAAAATTCTTTCCTGACCTTTTAACCTTGTCAAATGATTTCCCTGCTCCTGACATAGTGCATTATATTTGCAAAGGTTGGAAGTTAACTCTTCAGTGTACCAGACATCATTTTTATTGGGATATTAATTCTCAGAGGTGCTAATCTCATCAAGATTTGTAGGCATTTTCTTTCATAGGCCATTCTGATTTGTAGCTCTTTCTTTTCACAGCAGTATTAAATACCAAACCTTCTCTGATATGGAAGTTCATTAGAGATATGTCTTTGATGGCAGCCCTTTCCTGGCTTCAGTTTCAAATACCTTGATGTAAAGCTTAAGAAGCCATTGTGTTGTAAGCCCTCCTTGATGTGCCTTATTTAGATCTGCATAGTAAATCAAGGAAAGTAAATAACAAGGCAGCAGATGGAAGCATGGAGATAAGACCAGTGAACAATTGTATTTGTATTTTGTTATGATGTTGACAGGAGCTAAAATTCACTAATCTAGTTCAACTGATCTGCATTTCAAAGAAATCTCATTTAGCAGCAACTTGAAGGTTTGTAGGATAAAGTTCTTTTATTGCAGCTTTTATTGCATTCTTTGCTAATTTATCTGGTCAAGATTTAGCCTTGCTTACTTAAAGCTGCAAGCATGTTACAAGGAGTCTTAAATACTATGAAAGCATTAATGTCTAGACTATGAACTGAAGGTAATTACATATCCAGCCTTGAATAGGGTACATTTAGAAAATACTGTTGCCCAAACTCAATTGTCAGGGCAATATAGATAAGGTAGGTTTTCTTTTTTTTCCACCTCTCCTGCCTATTTGCTCTGAGATTTTTTTCCGCATCATGAACAAGCTAATAAACAATCATCAACTACTCAGAAATTATTCAAAAAATAAGTGTAAGTACATCTCCTTTAAGTATGAATCCATTGATGCTGATACTTGTGCCTTTTTGAGAATGGAAGATTATTAGTTTTATAGTTTTGATACCCTTATTTGACTCTACAGTTATAAATATGTAAATATATAAGTGAAATGGTTAATGTGAACTTCAAAGTGTTATAAAAAGCATAGTCAGTGGACAACTTGTACAAAGAATATTGGTATGTTCTACTTTTGATTAAATACATTATTTAATGGAAATTAGTATTTCGAAATGTCTTCAAAGAGATTAAATACTATATGTGTATATTTATATATAAACTGAATAGTGAGTAAATTTGGATTTCCAAAAGAAAAGACTGCTGGATTTAAGACAATTATCCTGAAGTCAAATCCTGTCTCTGCCATTTATACCCTCTGAGATTCTGGGGAAAATACTTATGTGAATTTCTTCTGTAAATTGTGGGGATTGAACCAGAGTCTCACAAAGTCTTCCCAGTTAGAAGATCCTTATCATTCATTGACAATCTACTTTATGTCAGGCACCAATCTTGACCCAAAGATTATGTAGATAAGTTCTTTTCCCTAAAATAACTCATGTAAATATTCCATTTTCTAAAATTGGCTGCTAATACAGTTATTAATAGAATATAGAAAATGACTTAGTACTCCTCTTTCTGATTCTTAACAACTACTTGGATGACCCTATATATGTTGAGTATTGTAAACCAAAAATAAAATTATAAGACCCCCAACTGACTGATGGACCTACCTCTCATCCAGGAAGGACGTTCCAAAGTAAACCTGAACATCTAGTTCAGGCCATGATGGGAAGGGGGATCGGACATGCCTCATTATATCCTCTTCCTTTGGAATTCAGGCACAGCTGTTCAGCATTAACATTAAAACAAAGATCTTAAGACTGACAAAACAGACTCTAGCAATAAGACACCAAATTCCAACGTGACTGTAGTATAGCATCACATGACAGATAGCAGACCCTCAAAAAAATTAAAGTGTTTTACCCCAAAATATATTTCTTTGACATATTTTGAAATGGCCCTGGAAAGCTGTTTCTTGTGGGGAAAAGCTACTTTCCATAGGGAATTCCCTTCCCTTTTCAGGTCTTTTCCCTGATGCAGGAGAGAATTAACGAGGAATCTGGCACCATTTTAGGTCTGATAATTTTAGCAGTGGAAAGTGTCTGTGTCATGTGGCACCAAAGTATTTTGGCAGCAAATCTGTATGGGTCTGCAACAACCTCAATTCTTACCTCCTCAGAAGAAAGAATTTGATTGAGGGGCATAAGGCAGGAGACACTGAGGCAAGTTTTAAAGCAGGAGTGAAAGTCTGTTAAAAAGTTTTCGATCAGGAATGAAAGGAAGTACACATAAAAGAGGGCCAAGTGGGTGACTTGAGAGATCATATGTGTGGTTTGACCTTTTGACTTGGAGTTTTGTATGTCAGCATGTTTCTGGGGGGGTTGCATCCCTTCTCCGCTGACTCTTCCCTTGGGGGTGCACTGTCTGCATGCACAGTGGCTTGCTAACACTTGGGAGGGGAGCATGTGCAGTGTGTTTACTGAGGTTGTACACATGTTCACTTGAGGCGTTCTTCCCTTACCAGTCTGAGTGTTACTAGAAGGTCATACACCAGTTAACCTGTGCCATTTTGCCTCTTAATGTACATGCTTCCTCCCACTCACCCAACTCCTGAGATCTTATCCAGAAGCTGCTGATCACCAGTTTTAGTTTTTTTCTATCAGGAGACTGCCTTTTTCTGGTGCTGGCTGCGACCAATTATTATTTTACAGAGACAGTTAACAATAACTTGAAATGTTATTGGTTGCCTGACATTTTTGGTGTGTGTGCATGTGGAAGGAGAGCTCTCTCCTGCTCTGCTCATGTCTGACTAGCTACCCACTGTAACAGTAGGAGCTCTGAAGCCAGCTACCTGGAGGCTTCATCTGCATGATAAAAGATTGGGTTTCACAGCCCCTTATCTTAACCCAGATATTCCTTTCTATTGATTCCAGTTCTTCAGATAATAACTCTTTCAACCAATTGCCATTGAGAAAAATCTTTGAATCCACCTATGACCAGGAGACCCATTCCCACTTTGAGTTGTTCCACCTTTCAAGACCAGACCATTGTATATCTTACATGTATTGATTGATGTCTTACGTCTCCCTCAAATGTATAAAACCAAGCTAAGGTCAACAACTTGGGCACATGTCCTCAAGGTCTCTTGGTGTTGTGTCACAGGTCATGGTACTCATATTTGGCTGAGAAAAAATCTCTTCAAATATTTTTCAAACTTGACTTTTAGTTGACAGTATGCTAATTTTAATCTTACTTTTCATACTGTATGTAGTGGGCCTTAGGAAAGAGATTTATCTTATCATTTAAAAGAAATTGTCATGTAACATGATTTTCATGGAAAACAATCTTAAATTTTAATGTTGACTTAGAACTTTAAATAAGTTATTTAAAATCACCTGTTTTATTTGACTATCTCAGTATAGATTGTTTGGTAAGTTTTTTATAAAAGCCAATGACTTGGTTGGCATGAGACATATTTTTGACAGATTTATTTATTTGGAAATAATGGCAGTGACAATTATTTCTTGCAATTGATGAAGATAAAAGATTAAGAAGTCTTTGAGTTATAACTGTCTTTGAGTTATACTATAGCTCTGCTATAACTGTCTTTGAGTTATACTATAGCTGTCTTTGAGTTATACTATAGCTCTGTCTTCGAGTTATACTATAGCTGTCTTTGAGTTAACATAACTGTCTTTGAGTTATACTATGGCTCTGCCTCTATCTTCCATACCATTCCTTGTCAAATGACTCAGTATTTTCTTCATAATAAAGCTATATTGTTAAGAAAGACACAGATGAATAATACATTCTCTATTTTCAAATAATTTTAAATTAAATGTTAGAAGTCAGGTATGTGGACAAATGTATTACATAGTAGATTACATGGACAGTTTTTAGAGGAGAGCTGTAGAGAAAATGCTATTTGAGTAGCTTATTCCTGGCTAAGAGAATAGGGGAATATTTCATGAAGTTAATGGTAATTAAATTGAGGCTTGAAAGGTATGGTGACATTTGGACAAATAGAATTTGAGAAAATAGAGACATGCTAAGTGGAGCAGATTGAGACTCTAAGAAAATCAAAGCAAATATCTAATAGTTCAGTTTGATTCTAGAATGTAGAGATAAGTGAAACAAAGTAAAGGAGAGGCAAATTCAATCCTAAGAATGAAAGGCCTTAGGTTTTAGGCTAATAAGTTTTGTTTTATTTGGTAGGTATTGAGGAGCCCCTCCCTATCCTAGTTGATGCACTTGTAAGAAGAGGCACCAGAGAAATAGTTGCATGACTTGAAGTCACATCTATTAAATTTAGGCATTAATGCGTTCCCCCACTTCCCCCTATGCCAGTCTAATATACTTTAAAAACATATTATATATTTGCAAAAGGTATATCTGGCATGTTCTGTAAAGATAATGATAAGAGGGATGTTTGAAGACATTTGGTGGATGTGAGAAATATGAATTTGAAATTGTTATTGGAGTAAAGAGGGAAAAACTGTCATTATAGTAGTAGGTGGAAGAGAGACTGCTTTTAAGATGCTTTCTAGAGACACTTAGTATGCTTTGGTATATATTTAAGAAACAACAATATTTAAGAAAATAAACAAAAAGGCTTGAGATGGAACTGAAAATATATCAGCCATTATTTGAATAAGAGTCAGAATCAGAATATTCAAGTGAAGATACTTAAGAGTCAGTGGAAGACAGCTGAGCAAAAGAGGATGAAAAATTGCATTTACTAGATGTTTTAAAGTGCTAAAAGTCAATAGCAAATATTTTGTCAGAATGTAAGTGTGTTGTATAGCAAAATATATTTACTGATTGTTCAAAACTCAAACCAGACTTTTATTTGGAAAACACGTTGTACTTGGTTGTCAGTTCGCAGGCTAGCCCATCCATTTAGCCCTTGTGTTAAAAAAAGAAGGGAGTGGTCCATGTCCTTTATAGAGCTTGCAAGTATTATTTGTTGGTATTTATTGTTTTTTTAAAATATGAGATTAGTTGTTAAATCTTAAAAATTGGACTCTGTCTCACTCTCTCTCTCATGCGCACACATAATGATTTAGCAGTCTGTCTGGAAAATTCCGATTTGGCAAGACTAAACCTACATACATTCCTACAAAGCAGTAATGGCAGTAATTTTATGGGGCTTAAAAAAGCACCTCTTTAGAGACTTTGCCATAGTACCATGAAACTTTCCTTTATCCTGCGCCTTGCCTAATTGATATTTTTGTCTTTAGGTATTTTATTTTGTGACCTTTATGATGTATGTGATATTAATCATATATTGTTTCTGGTGATTGTTGCCTTGAAACCTAATGACTACATGCAAAAATTTTTGTAGTCAAAGTAAGTTGGGATTACAAATGAGAGACCAGTAACTGATCACTTATTCTGGTGGGTTTAGATTCACTCCGTTTTGTGTTGCCTTGGAGTTTTCTGCAGATGTTCACACCTTCCATAACTGTTGGTTGTTTCCTTGGTCTGGGAACAATACTATCAGATTTACATTCAGAAAAACAAATAACAAAAAAACTTAGGTTGGGTGTGTAGTATGGATTCAAGAGAGTTGAGACTGAAGGATAAAGGACCAGAAAGGAGATTGTATAACCAGTAGGTACTTTGAATGTGAAGGTTAGGGGAGGGTGGTGGACTGGATGTATATGTTCGAGAATCATTTGCAACAAGTAGTTGTTGATTCAAGAAATAGAATACAAATTGGGACTAGAATGGTATCTTGAGAAAACTGACATGGTAGAGGCACATGTAAGAATAGTAACCCACAAGATTGAAAAAGCAGGGTTGAGAGTTAGGAGAGGAATTAAGAAAGAGTGGTATCATGCAAACCAAAGGAAGAGTTTTGAGAAGGAAAGAGTAAACAATGAGCTAAATGAAGCAGATAAGTTAAGCAAACTAAGAATTAAGAAGTCACATTGGATTTTTCAGCTAGGTTATTCCTGTCCTGATAATAAAATGTTTAGTTTCAAGGATGTAAAGATTTACTAAACTCTGGGACCATCTATATAAATTTATTAATGTTGAAAGAATGGAATTTCGTTCATTCTAATTCCAACCAATGATTTTTTTTTTCATGTAACAGCATCATGGAAAGTAACGAAAAAGAAAAAAAAAACAGTAATTTGTTTATAAAAAGAAATAAATAATAAATGAATAATATACTAATGATACTTTGGATGAATATGTAAAATTGCCATCCAAACTGGGACACTTTTAAGAGGGAAAGGGATAGCTATTAATAATTGCAATAGGTATGAACCACATCTATCCCAGCTAATCCAGGACTAACAATCACTGGAATTATAGTTCATGTTTATTCAGTGCTAGCTATTGTAGGAGCCAAAGGGGCAAGTTACCCTTGGCCTTCTGAAGGTTCACCAAAAAATTAACTTGCAAAAGACAGATTAATTGGAAAAAGACATACAAATTTATTTAACATTGTACATAGGAGCCCTCAGCATGAAGATCCAAAGATACAGGGGAAGTTCTCTATTTTTATGCAAAGACTCAACAAACTATAGACAGCTGTGTAGAAATATTGGAGGAAAAGGTTATGATTTAATGCTAATAGACTGAGTGGAGAACTCCAGCAAGGCCTGTCTGTCTAGATTCTCCCTGGCCTCTGAGCATGCATTCCTTCCTGGCATGGGGCAGGACTTTCCGGGGATCTGAAGACCTACAGTCAAATAGTATAGGTCAGATAATTTCTTTACAGCAAGTTACGACACAGAAAGGTGAGGGAAAAATTAGAGTAATATTTTTAGGTTTTGACTAGCTTTGGGGAAAGGGGGCTTTGATTTCTAGGACTTCCCTTGAGGAGGAGGGATTCTAGTTTCTATGGCTAGCCTTGGGGAAAAATGGGACTGAGAGACAGGAGTGCAGAAGATCAGAGACAAACTTTGCTTTCTGAGGCTACTTCTGAGGCCTTCATTTTGGGATATTGTTTTCTAAGCCCCCAAACTACCAGACAATAAGAAGAGTTCTTTATAGGTTTATCTCATGACTAGTTTTAGTTGACAACATTTGTAATTCTTTCTTTGTATATGGTGAATTCATTGACATATATACTCTACATAATTTTGGTGACTTAAATGTTTATTTTAAAAAAAGGTGCCCACTATATACCAAGCTCTGTCCTAAGGGATGGGAAATGAAGATGATTAATACATAGTTCTAGTTGTTAATGACTACCAGCATACTTGAGAGAATCTGCAAATGAAATTTTAATGTATTATAGTAAAGTGTCATGTTGATATTGTGGTTTGTGAAGACCTCAACTAGTATTTTAGTACATTATATACTATAATTTTTAGGGTTAAGGTTAAGAAAAAGTACAGCTGGTTGTACATATAAGTGGGATTTTCTCTATCATGAAAAGTATATTTTCTCTGTGTGTGTGTGTGTGAATAGTTCAGTTCTTTATCACAAAGGGATGCATTTCCATATTGATAATGTAATTTTAGCCACATTAAAGCTATATCCTGTGGAGAAGAGTCTGGCATACTCCTCTGACACATCTGGTAGATATGGATGGCATTAATTAGCATACGTATTGTTATAAATGACATGTCAGTCCAGGACAACAAAAAGTATTTGTTATTGATGTCAATCATTTATCCTTTGTCAGTTCAAAAAGCTTCCCTAAAGGAATGTGCATTGGTCTTCACTGACCCAAAATACTGCAAAACCACTTCTGTGTTCTGGAAACTAAAGCAGAACTACCTGTGCTTGAACTGCCATGTGGATATATTCATCTAGAAAGTGTCTGTTGATAAGTTTCAGTACTAAGACTTTCAAATTTGGATTAGATTAGTTGAATCTTTAGAAAAGAAAACAACACACCTACTCTAATCCTAAAATCAAGTCTTCAGTGGATATAGCTTTAATCTTCGGTAATGAAATTTATGTTTTTATTTCACCTTGAAATAATTTTGAGATATTCCAGGTAAATAATTGCAAATATCATTTACATTGGTTAAAAACAGAAGAAAATTGCACAAGTATCAATTTGTGATCAGATGATGGTTTAAAGAGGTGCCCTTTTGCCCACATATATTTTACATTTTGTATTTTAGCTATTCTGATATAGATGTTTTTTGGTTTTGTTTTAACTATTTTCTCACAATAGTTGTTTTTTTTAAAATAAATACCACCAGTATATTGTGTTAAGTTTATGAGCAAAAACTAACTTTAAAGTGCTATCATGCACATTTCCCCTAAACACGTGTGTGTGTGCATGTATATATATATATATATATATATATATATATATATATATATATAATTTTGCTTTAAATGTTCCCCCTGAATTCCAGTTTATTATTTAGTGGAAGGGAATATGAGTGATTTTAAGATAAGGCAAGGGGATGTGATCCAGGTAATGGCACATGTTGAAGACATTTATCTTTTTTTTTTTTTTTTTTTTTTTGAGACAGGGTCTCACTCTGTTGCCCAGGCTGGAGTGCAGTAGCATGATCTCAATCTCAGCTCACTACAGCCTTTGCCTCCTGGGTTCATGCAATTCTTGTGCCTCAACCTCCTGAGTAGCTGACATTACAGGCGCATGTCACCATGCCTGGCTAATTTTTGTATTTTTAGTAGAGACGGGGTTTCACCATGTTGGCCAGGCTGGTCTTGAACTCCTGAGCTCAAGTGATCTGCCTGCCTTGGCCTCCCAAAGTGCTGGGATTACAGGCGTGAGTCACCATGCCAGGCCGAAGATATTTATCTTAATTCTTAATTTTAATGATGCAGAAAAATACCCATTATTGGAAACTTACATTTTGATAAAATTTGAATATAGAACGAGTTCTCTTAAACTTATGAATGTTCATCTCACCAAAGGTCAGATATTCATCTATCACATTTCTGTGTTCTTGTAAAGAAAGGTGGGATGTGTTGCATTTTTACGTCTTATAAATTTGTTTGAGAATTAAGATGAAACCAGATTGAGAACATACCCATGTTAAATACTCTAAGATGTCCAACATACCTTGCTTCAGTAGCAGTTTCCCAACCTTTGTACCATTAAAAAAAATCTCATTCCAGATTTCTTGCTGTCTTACAGACCCTGTACTGTTTCTGGTCTGTTTCATGTTCTTAAAATCATCTTTTTTTATTATTCCATTAAAATTTTTAAAAATATTTTTTCCTTTACACTTTTCTAATCATCCTGTAATTCTTCAGCCCTAAGACATTAAAAAAAATGAATAAAAATATCTCTTACCTAATCGTCTTTGCCAGTCCATTCAAACTCATGGATTTGCAAAATTATGTTAAAGTCTTTTAAAAAATACATTTGAGTAGGCTTTGTAGTCATTTAGATTTTGAATGTTAATTTTCTCTTGCTATGCTGCTTAGCCATAAAAATGAAAAAGAAGATAGATGTGGATTTCTTTTAGTGGGATTAATTTAAATACTAGATTTATTTATTATAATGTTTAACAAGGCAGTTCTTATATTTCTGTTCACCTCATATCCAACAGAAAATAATAGGAAGCTTCAACCCCCCAGTACAGTAAGAAAAAAACAAACTGATGCATTTTGTAATAATTGATTAAAAGTATAATTTCCCTCTAGATCAAACAAATAATAGAAGTCTGTTGAAGCTTTGTCCTGACCTGTCCTGGAAGTAGAAGAATACTCTGGAGAAAGGAGCATTGTAAGCACAAAGAATAAGATTCCTCAATCCTGAGAGAGAGAATTAAAGTCTAACTCTCCAAATGTAAGTCATCTGTACTCTACATATTTTTCATCTCTCAGTTTTTATTGCTATTCAGGTTTTAGCAGAAATAATGTGCTGACAATATTGTTTGGATTTTTTCCTCTACAAAATATGCAGGTGTTTTGGTTGTAACTTCTAAGTTTTGATTTGTGACAATACTTACTAACATAATATAAAATGATACCTTACAATAATAATATTTAATGTAAAATAGATTAATATTAATTGTATTTTCTGATGGAGAGCTGTTAAGAATTTTGAGTATTCTGATGAAAAGAAGGAAATTTCCTTTGATACAGTATCTGCAGTTTTGCCATTATAATCTCTTTTTGCTCTAAACTTTGGTTTTTTTTTTCTTTTATATTTCTTCATATCTGAGAATAAGACTATTTTAATATGTCTGCTTGAATCTACCACCTGGTAAAAGATACATTAATTTCTTTATTCACTCCATGTGGTGAAACTGAATTGGACTGAATTTGTATCCATAATCTGCTACACAAATATATCAATTTTGTTGGCTCAGTGTACTGGAAAGACTGATTCCCTATCTGTTAGGAAAAACTTAAAAGATATGTATTAATGATTATATAGAAACATAGAATTTTGTTGCTGTTCAGAAGTTGATAGAAGGAGGACTGAAGCTAATACTTGTCTTAGGACAATTACTTAGGAAGAAATCCCTTGTTCTTTGTGCCGACTTTTATCTGGAAAGTCACCTAGGGCATCATCCTTATGATAATATGATATAATGGTATGTGATATACTGGTTTAGCTGCCAGAAATTTGACTTTCACTTAATAATTGACCATTTTATTATTCCTCAGTAAAAGATCTCAATGATACAGTATTGTTTGGTCTTTAAAAGTTCAAATTCTACAGTAGAAAATGAAAACTTAATAAAGTTGACTACAACTAAGTCATACATTGCATACAGTTATCTCCAAAATTGACAAAGTTTTCAGTGCAATATTCTTATTGACATAGCATCTGATGGAGTGGTCCAAGTGGCCCACAGTGAAAAATCTACATAATTTCCAGGTTCGTGTTTAATCTTGTTATGTGGTGCATTCTGATAGAGCCACCTAAACACTGGTCATTCCTGAAAATCTATAATTACAAATTAGCACAAACTGAATTTAGCAGTAACTATGCATAGAAAAGGAAGACTTTTTGGTTTTGGACTTAGATGTTCAGTTCAAAACTTTTTTTTGTTTTTTTGGTTTTGGACTTAGATGTTCATTCAGTTCAAAACTTTTCTTTTTTTTTTTTTTTGGGATGGAGTCTTGCTCTGTCACCAGGCTGGAGTATAGTGGTGCGATCTCGGCTTACTGCAACCTCCGCCTCCTGGATTCAAGTGATTCTCCTGCCTCAGACTCCCTGAGTAGCTGGGACTACAGGCATGTGCCACCACACCCAGCTAACTTTTGTATTTTTAGTAGAGATGGGGTTTCACCATGTTGGCCAGGATGGTCTCAATCACTTGACCTCGTGATCTGCCCCCCTCGGCCTCCCAGAGTGCTTGGATTACAGGCATAAGCTACCGTGCCCGGCCCAAAACATTTTTTAAATCATTGAACTAGATAGAAAAACCTTGAAGAAATACTACAAACCTTACCATTCTTTTCACTAACATGAAACAACTTTTCTTCTTATTAAAAAGTGTGATGAAACTTTAAAATCCTGTTTAAATTTGGTGGGTCAGTAGCGCGCTCCCATTTATGGTTTGAGGCTGATGAAGAATTGGAAAATAATGCCGTTCACAGAAAAACCTTGGTGACCCTCTGCTCTACAGAAATAAAAATGAACAAATTATAGCACAGATTGTAGTGGATGAACTGCAGAAATAAAAAGTTGAGTGGAAAACCTCTACCCCCCAAAATTATACAGTATGTTTATATATATACATATATATATGTATATAAAGTTCCAAACTAGACTTTAGTGTTTGGAAATGCAACAAGTGATGATAACAAAATTGGAATAATGGTTAAATTGTAGGTAGGTAATAAATTGAGGTGGAGGTTCCAGAATTTTCTGGTATGTTGGAAACATTCTGTTTGTTCACCTGTCTGATAGTTACATGGAGGTTTGTTTTATGAAAATCTATTGGTGAGAAACTGGATGCTTTTCTGCTAAGGTCAGGAATAAGGCAACGATGTTCCTTCTCACCACTCCTATTCCACATTATACTGGAAGTCCTAGCTAAGGCAAGGAAACAAAAAAAGGAAACAGAAGACATTCTGATTGGGAAGGAAGAAATAAAACTGTTCATTTGCAAATGCCATGATTGTCTGTGTAGAAAATCCCATATAATCAATAACAACATAAACTCCTGAAACTAATGAGTGATTAATGTTAACACAAGGTTAATATACAAAAGTGAATTGCTTTCTCAGATGCCAGCAATGAACAATTGGAGTTTTAAATTAATAATACAGTACTGTTTATATTAACACCAAAAAGATAAATGCTTAGGTATAAATCTAATAAAATATGTATAAGATCAATATTAGGAAGACAATAAAACTCTGATGAAAGAAAATCAAAGAAGATCTAAATAAATGGAGAGATAGTCCCTGTTCATGGATAGATGGATTCAATATTTAGATGTCACTTCTTCCTAAGTTGATATGTATATTCAACACAATCGCAGTCAAAATCCCAGCAAGTTATTTT
The DNA here is from genome assembly GCF_009828535.3 of Hylobates moloch. Lineage (NCBI taxonomy): Eukaryota > Metazoa > Chordata > Mammalia > Primates > Hylobatidae > Hylobates > Hylobates moloch. The sequence continues at coordinate 194,998,772 of NW_026652276.1, forward strand.
GTGGATATTGACAAACTAATTCATGAGTTTATTCGGAAAGGAAGAGGCCCACGTTAGCCAACATAATATTGAGGAAGAAAAAGAAAATCAGAGGACTGACAGTCTCCAACTTTAAGACTTAGTATAAAGCTAAGTAATCAAGATAATATGGTATTGTTGAAAGAACATAGATAGACCATTGAAACAGAGTAGAAAACTCAGAAATGGACCCACACAAATATAGTCAATTCATCTTTAATAAAGGAGCAATGGCAATTCAAGGAAGAAAGTACAGACTTTTCAACAAATAGTGCTTAAACAACTGGACATTTATGTGTTAAAAAAGTTAATCTACAGACCTTATACCTTGCATAAAAGTGAACTCAAAATGGATCACAAAGCTAAATATAAAACAAAAAACTATAAAACTTCTAGAAGATAACATAGAAGAAAATCTAACTACCCTTGGGTTTGCTGATTACTTTTTAGATACAACATCAAAAATATGATCCATGAAAAAAATTAATAAGTTGGATTTCATTAAAATTAAAAATTGCTGTTTTGAAGAAAGCTACTCTTAAGAGAATGAAAAGATAAGCCACACACTGGGAGAAAATATTTGTAAAATAGGTATCTGATAAAAGATTTGTATCTAAAATATACTACAAATAACTCTTAAAAATAATAAGAAAACATATAGCCAGGTGTGGTGGCTCATGCCTGTAATCCCAGCACTTTGGGACTTCTGAGGTGGGCAGATCATGAGGACAGGAGATCACGACCATCCTGGCTAACATTGTGAATCCTTGTCTCTACTGAAAATACAAAAAAATTAGCCAGGCATGGTGGCATGCGCCTGTAGTCCCAGCTACTTGGGAGGCTGAGGCAGGAGAATTGCTTGAACCCGGGAGGCAGAGGTTGCAGTGAACCAAGATTGTGCCACTGCACTCCTGCCCGGGTGACAGAGTGAGACTCTGTCTCAAAAATAAATAATAAAATAAGAAAACATATAACTCAATTAAAAAATGGACAAGAGCTCTAAACATATACCTAACTAAAGAAGATTTACATATGGCAAGTAAGCATATGAAAAGATGCTCAATATTGTATGTCATTAGATAATTGCAAATTAAAACATTGGGGTACCACTACAGACTTATTAGAATGGCAAAAATCCAAAACACTGATAACACCAAATGATGGTGAGGATGTGGAGCAATGGGAATTCTCACTCATTGCTGGTGGAATGTGAAGTCATATAAACACTTTGAAAGACAGTTTGGTAGTTTCTTATAAAGCTAAACATAGTCTTACTATGTGATCCAGCAATGACATTCCAAAGTATGAAATGAGTTGAACTCCAAATGAGCTGAAAATGTAAGTCCACACAAAAACTTGCACAAGAACATTTATAACAAGCAACTTTAACTAGGGTAACTTGGTTAAGCATCCCAGATGTCTTTCAATAGGTTAATGGATAAACAAACTGTGATACATCCAGACAAGGGAATATTATTCAATAATAAAAAGAAATGAGCTACCAAACCACAAAAAGACATGGAAGAACCTTAAATGTGTACTGCTAAGTGATTGAAGCTATATGAAGAGGCTGCATACTATATGATTCCAACCACAGGCATATGCTATTTTGTGGTGGTTCACTTTGTTGTGCTTTGCAGATACTATGTTGTTTTACAAGTTGAAGGTTTGTGGCAACCCAGAGTTGAGCAAGTCTATTGGTGCCACTGATATGGTTTGGCTCTGTGTCACCACCCAAATCGCATCTCCTAGTTCCCAAAATTCCCAAGTGTTATGGGAGGTATGCAGTGGGAGATAATTGAATCATGGGGGCAGGTCTTTCCCGTGCTGTTCTCGTGATGGTGAATTCGTCTCAGGAGATCTGATGGTTTTAAAAATGAGAGTTTGGGCTGGGCATGGTGGCTGAGGCCTGTAATCCCAGCACTTTGGGAGGCCGAGGCAGGCGGATCAGGAGGTCAGGAGATCGAGACCATCCTTGCTAACATGGTGAAACCCTGTCTCTACTAAAAATACAAAAAATTAGCTGGGCGTGGTGGTAGGCGCTTGTAGTCCCAGGTATGAGGGAGGCTGAGGCAGGAGAATGGCGTGAACCTAGGAGGCAAAGCTTGCAGTGAGCTGAGATTGCACCACTACACTCCAACTTAGGCGACAGACCGAGACTCCATCTCAAAAAAACAAAAACAAAAACAAAAACAACATGAGAGTTTGCCTGCACAAGCTCTCTCTTTGCATGCTGCCATCCATGTAAGACATGACTTGCTCCTCCTCACCTTCCACTATGATGGTGAGGCCTCCCCAGCCATGTGGAACTGTGAGTTTATTAAACTGTTTTCCTGTATAAATTACCCAGTCTTGGGTATGTCTTTATGAGCAGTGTGAAAATGGACTAATACAGTAAATTGGTATCTGTAAGTGGGGCACTGCTGAAAAGTTACACAAAAATGTGGAAGTTATTTTGGAACTGGGTAACAGGCAGAGGTTGGAACAGTTTGGAGGGCTCAGAAGAAGACAGGGAAACGTGGGAAAGTTTTGAACTTCCTAAAGACTTGTTGAATGACTTTGCCCAAAATGCTGATAGCGATATGGATGATAAAGTCTAGGCTGAGGTGGTCTCAGATGGAAATGAGGAACTTGGTGAGAACTGGAGCAAAGGTGACTTTTGTTATGTTTTAGCAAAGAGACTGGTGGCATTTTGTCCCTGCCCTAGAGATTTTTGGAACTTTGAACTTGAGAGAGATGATTTAAGGTATCTAGCAGAAGAAATTTCTAAGCAGCAAAGCATTCGAGAGGTAACTTGGGTGCTGTTAAAGGCATTCAATTTCATAAGGGAAGCAGAGCATAAAAGTTTGGAAAATTTGCAGCCTGACATTGCGATAGAAAAGAAAATCCCATTTTCTGAGGAGAAATTCAAGCCTACTGCAGAAATTTGCATACGTAATGAGGAGCTGAATGTGAATCCTCAAGGCAATAGGGAAAATGTCTCTGTGGCATGTCAGAGGTCTTCATGGCATCCCCTCCCCCTAGGCCAGGAAGCCTAGGAGGAAAAAGTTGTTTTATGGGCTGGGCTCAGGGCCCCCATGCTGGGTGTAGCCTAGGGACTTGGTGCCCTGCATCCCAGCCACTGCAACCATGGCTGAAAGGGGCCAATGTAGAGCTAGGGCTGTGGCTTCCAAGGGTTCAAGCCTCAAGCTTTGGCAGCTTCCTTGTGGTGTTGAGCCTGCAGGTGCACAGAAGTCAAGAATTGGGGTTTGGAAACCTCCACCTAGATTTCAGAGGATGTGTGGAAATACCTGCAAAGGCAGAGTTTGCTGCAGGGGCGGGTCCTAATGGAGAATCTCTGCCACGGCAGTGCAGAAGGGAAATGTGGGGTCAGAGCCCCCACACAGAGTCCCTACTGGTGCACTGCCTAGTGGAGCTGTGAGAAGAGGGCCACTGTCCTCCAGACCCCAGAATAGTAGATCCACGGACAGCTTGCACCATGTGCCTGGAAAAACTACAGTCACTCAATGCCAGCCAGTGAAAGCAGCCGGCAGGGAGGCCATACCCTGCAACGCCACAGTGGCAGAGCTGCCCAAGACCATGGGAACCCACCTCTTGCATCAGCATGACCTGGATGTTAGACCCGGAGTTAAAGGAGATCATTTTGGAGCTTTAAGATTTGACTGCCCTGCTGGGTTTCAGAATTGCATGGGCCTGTATCCACTTTGTTTTGGTCAATTTCTTCCATTTGGAATGGCTGTGTTTTCCCAATGCCTGTATCTCCATTGTATCTAGGAAGTAACTAGCTTGCTTTTGATTTTGCAGGCTCATGGTGGGAGGGGATTTGGCTTGTCTCAGATGAGACACTGGACTGTGGACTTTAGAGTTAATGCTGAAATAAGACTTTGGAGGACTGTTGGGAAGGCATGATTGGTTTTGAAATGTGAGGACATGAGATTTGGGAGGGGCCAGGGCTGGAATGATATGGTTTGGCTGTGTGTCCTCACCCAAATCTTATCTTGTAGCTCCCATAATTCCCACGTGTTGTGGGAGGGACCCAGTGGGAGATAATCATGAGACAGGTCTTTCCCATGTTGTTCTCATGATGGTGAATAAGCCTCAGGAGATCTGCTGGTTTTAAGAATGAGGATTTCCATGCACAAGCTCTCTCTTTGCCTGCTGCCTTCCATGTAAGACGTGACTTGCTTCCTTGCCTTCTGCCATGATTTTGAGGTCTCCCCAGCCATGTGGAACTGTAAGTCCATTTAACTTCTTTCTTTTGTAAATTGCCCTGTCTCAGGTATGTCTTTATCAGCAGCATGAAAACAGACTAATAAAGCTGCTTTTCCAACAGAATGTGATCACCTGGTGTCTGTATCACATCTTGGTAATTCTTGCAGTATATGAAACTTTTCATGTTATTATATCTATTACGGTGAGCTGTGATTGGTGATCGGCGATGTTGCTATTGTAATTGTTTGGGGCCCAGAAACTGGATCCATGTAAAACAGCAAACTTAATTGATAAATGTTATGTGTGTTCTGATTGCTCCACCAGCTGGTCCTTCCCCCGTCTCTGTCTTTCTCTTCAGGCTTCCTTCCCTCTTCCCTAAAAAACAACTATGTTGAAATTAGGCCAAGTAATAAACCTGCAATGGCCTCTAAGTGTTCAAGTGAAAGGAAGGGTCGCATATCACTCACTTTAAATCAAAAGTTAGAAATGATTCAGTTTTGTGAGGAGGCCATGTGGAAAGCCAACATAGGCTGAAAGTTAGGACTCTTATGACAAACAGCCCAAAGTTCTGAATGCAAAGGAAAAGTTCTTGAAGGAAATTAAAAGTGCTACTTTAGTGAACATATGAGTGATAAGAAAATGAAACAGGCTTATTGTTGATATGAAGGAAGTTTTAGTGGTCTGGAGAAAAGATCAAGCCAGCCACAACATTCCCCTAAGCCAAAGCCTAATACAGAGCATGGCCCTAATTCTCTTCAATTTGGTAAAGGCTGAGAGAGGTGAGGGAGATGCAAGAAAAATGTTTGAAGCTAAGAGAGGTTGGTTCATGAGGTTAAAGGAAATAAGCCAAATTCATAACATAAAAGTTTGAGGTGAAACAGCAAATGCTGATATAGAAGCTGCAGAAAGTTATCCAGAAGATCTAGCTAAAATCATTGATAAAGTTGGCTACATTAAACAACAGATTTTCAATGTGGATAGAACAACCTTTTATTGTAGGAAGATGCCATCTAGGAATTTTCTAGCTAGAGAAGTGAGGTCAATGCCTGGCTTCAAAGCTTCAAAGGACAGGCTGACTCTTTTGTTAGAGGCTAATGCAGCTGATGACTTTAAGTTGAAGCCAGTGCTCATTTACCATTTTGAAAATCCTAGGGCCTTAATAATTAAATGCTAAATCTACTCTGTCTTTGCTCTAGAAATGAAGCAACAAAGCCTGGATGACAGCGCATATGTTTCAGCATGGTTCACTGAATATTTTAAGCCCATTGTTGAGGCCTCCTGCTCAGGAAAAAAGTTTCTTTCAAAATATTACTGCTCATTAATAATGTACCTGGGCCAGGTATGGTGGCTTATACCTGTATCCCAGCACTTTGAGAGGCCAAGACAGGAGGAACACTTGAGGCCAGTAGTTCAAAACCAGCCTGGGCAACATAACGAGACCTCATCTCTGCAAAAAATTAAAAAATTAGCTGGGCATGGTGGCATGTGCCTGTAGTCCCAGCTACTTGGGAGGCTGAGGCAGGAGGATCACTTGAGCCTGGGAGGTGGAGGCTGCAGTTGAGCTATTATTGTACTACTACTCCAGCCTTGGTGACAGAGTGAGACTGTCTCTAAAAATAAGAATAAAAAATGATGCATTTGGTCACCCAAGAGCTCCAGTGGAGATGTTCAAGGAGATGAATGTTGTTTTTATGCCTGTTAACACAGCCATTCTGTAGCCCACAGATCAAGGGGTAATTTCCACTTTGAAGTCTTGTTACTTAAGAGATATGTTTTGTAAGGCTGTACCTACTATAGGTAGTAGATTCCTCTGATGGAGCTGGGCAAAGTCAATTGAAAACCTTCTAGAAAGTATTCATATTTCTGATGGCATTAAAAACATTCATAGTTCATGAAATGTGGTCAAAATATCAACATTAACAGGAGTTGGAAGAAATTCATTCCAACTCTTTTGGATGACTTTAGGGAGTTCGAGACATAAGTGGAGGAAATAACTTCAGATGTGGTGGAAATAGAACGAGAACTAGAATTAGAATTAGAGCCTGAAGATGTGATGGAATTGCTGCAATCTCATGATAAAACTTTAATAGTGAGGAATTGCTTCCTAAGGATAAGCCCTTGGCAATTTTGGGCAATAAAGCATCTTTTAAGTTGAGGCGTGTACATTTTTTAAAGACAATGCTATTGCGTACTTAATCTACTTAATGTACATATAACTTTTGTATGCACTGGAAATACCAAAGAATTTATGTGACTTGCTTTATTGTGATACTTTATTACAGTAGTCTGATAACTGAACCTGCGATACCTCCAAGGTATGCCTGTATATGACATTCTGGAAAAGGCAAAAGTAAAACATATCAGTGGTTGCCAGGAGTTACGGGGGAGGGAGAAATAAATAGGCAGAACACAGAAGATTTTTGTGGTAGTGCAGCCATTGTCTATGATATTTTAATGTTGGACACATGGCATGATGTGTTTGTCAAAAACCATAGGCCTGTACAAAACAAAGAGTGAATCCTAGTATAAACTCTGGACTGTAGTTCATGGTAATGTATCAGTTAGGGGTTCATCAGTTGTGGCACATGTACCACACTAATGTAATAGAGGAAACTGGGTTCGTGTTGGGGTTGTGGGAGAAGATATACATGGGAACTCTGTACTTTCTTCTCAATTTTCTTGTAAATCTATAGGAGTACTTTAAAGTCTATTAATTAAAAAAAGAAAAGAAAACATTGAGCTGTCGTCTTTATTTCAGATACTTCTTTGCATATGTAATGTAATTCAAAGTAAAAAAGAATTAAAAAGGCAATCTCAATGATTCTAAGTAGAATTCTGAGAAAAAGTGAGATAATTTCAAATTTGATCTGTCAACATTGAATATTCAAAGGTAAAAACATAGAATTTAAAAAACAATATTTTGTGATGTTACAAAGCAGTGCAGGAAAGTGCTAATGTCCGTAGATGAGAACCTATTTCCATATATTTAATAACTTTTAATCACAGTTTGTTTATCTAGCATAAACTTGTCTTTAATGTAGATGTTTCAGTTTCAAATGAAAATATAGACATATATTACATTAAATATAAGAATATCCATGCTATAGGAATGAGCCACTCATCTTTATTGAATTGTTCATGGTTTCTTTCTTTAAATTTTAATATAATTTATGTACTTGTCTATCATTCTGAGAAATACTTAATATTTAATCTAAGTGGGACTTTATTTTGTTAATTTTATGTTAGTATGTTGTTAAGAAAATGAAAAAGACTATCTTCGTATTCTTTCTTTGACGTGAAATTTTAAAGTACACATTCAGTACCAGATTTGGGGTGTTTTCTTGTCTCTTTTTTCTTTTTCTTTTTTTTTTTTCTTCTTCTTCCTTCCCTTTCTCTTTTTCTTCTTTACTTTCTTCTTTCTTTTTCCGTGTTTTCAGGTGGTTAATTTTCCCAAGAGTGAACGTAGTCTTACTTAGTTGGTTGACATTAAGAAAAACCAGGAATTTATTATTCACAAAAATGAAATATAAAAAATCTCCCTTTTCTTCAGGCTCTGGATATAGCTAGGCTCAACACAAATGTCTAGGGAAAATGCATCTGTTGCTATTGCATTTATTTTTTTTTTTGTTTCTCTGAAAACTTGACATTTGTAAGATATCTATGATTTTGATTTGTCTTGGCCAAAGCCCAGATTACCAAGGAATTACATTTTGAACATATTCAACTAAGAATTATCTTTGTAGCAACTTTTCCTTTGCCATATTGAAATTTTGGGAATAAAATCAGATTTTGTTTTAAAAACCAGCTATGTTTCTTTCTAGTGCCAGAATGATTTTTTCTATGTTAAAGCGGAATAAAGCAATGCTTATAGTCTATCTAAAACTTATTTTAAGCATACTGTGGAGAAAAGAGCCCCATTTTTGCATTTGCAGACCTGGGTTCAAATGTTTGCTCTGCCAGTTAGAATTTATATTGATTTTTGGTAAGTTTTGCATGTGAAAAAAGCAATACTAATAATAATTTCTTTATTCAGTTATATAAAAGTTAAGTGATCAAATGTTTAAAATACCTGACACATAGCTGGCACTTATTTGATGGTAGTAGTCTCTCTTTTGCCCTTTATTCTTTCTATATGTAGGGATAAGTGTACAAATAAATAAATGTGTGTGTATGCTTACGTGTATATATGTGTTTGTACACCCACACATACTTATGTATGTACTTATGTGTCTGTTGTCTTCTCTCTCTCTCTAACCTGTATTGTGTAATATTTTATGTAGCCACTTATTCTATTAAATTCAGAGGGAAAGAATTCTTATAGGAATGATGTAGTTATTGAATTCAGGAAGTAGAGATTTTATTCACCACATAAAGTTATTTTAAAAATTATTATGTCTTTGTGTCCTAGTATTTCTGTAACTTTATATTAACCTGAATTTTTAAAACTGGAATATTTATAAATCCTTAAAAGGGGATCTGATAGATATTTATGTTTCTTCTACAAATTCCCAGCAGGCATTGGAGAAGTAGTTTTTTTCTTCTTCTTCAACGTGTAATTCACAGAATAATGTACTGCTACATCTTGATTAGTGTTCAGAAAGATGTGCATTGGTCAACTTGAGAAGATGTATGGGAATATAAGAAACAAGATAATTTATTTATTAAATGTCCAAAAAGAGAAGTGTCAGTTTTGACAAGACGGAAAAATGCAAGATGGGAGTTGAATCTTTCTTAAAAATTGATGTTCGTTTGATTCAGGTTTTACTAAATAGCAAGGCACCAGTTTCCTGAGAAGGTTTGTACAGCTGAATGTGTTCATAACTGATTTGGATCTTTATCTTTGTAGAATAGTAATTCAACAAAATGAAGCATAATACTACATGTTCTCTTATAATGATGTAGGCTTTCTAGCAAAAGCAGCTGTTACTATCCTAAGAAAGTAGCCTGTATGTCTTGCCTAAATATCTTATCTGAATTTGAATCTTGTGACTGCTGAATAACTACCTCAAATCTTAACTAATTGGCTGCTCTCAGACACTAAAGAGAGGGTTGTAACAAAGAAGCAGACTGCTTAAATGAGGGATAAAATCCATCAAGCTAAGTATTTATCACAAAAGCCTGAACTCTTGATTTTAAGTGATTTTTTTTTTTTTTCAAACGCAAACTAGTTAAAACCTGTGTTTTCTCTGTTATTTCTTCTGGTTATAAAGACAAGATGGTAAAGACAAAACTTGTTAAACACAAAATGGGTGGTAACCTCCAAATCTGCTTACTCATTAAGTCCACTTAGGTGTTAAGGATTCTGTGTTATCTGGGATCAGGGACTAAGTATTTCTAGAATGAGTAATTCTTTTTTAGTGGATGCATCCATGATCTAGTTTTGTGGAGTTGACAACTCGACTCATACCATGATTATTACTCATTTTTATTATAGCCATGGGTAACAATGTTAAGGAGTAGCAAAGCGGTTTTGGGTCAGACACTATAAAATAGTTTGAAAGTACATATTCTTCACGTGTATGACCTAATGACCATTTCCATTTAACTCTCTTAAATGTTTAGTGATTTTATTATTGTATAACGTAAAAGCTCTCAAATTTTTGTTTTGTAAATAAGAAAGTGACATTTTTCTACATATGATGTATATTTTAGGTTTGTCCAAAATGCATTAAGTGTATTAAGACCTAACATCTTTACCTAAAATAAATACACATCAACCATCTCAGATAATGGTAGCTATAAAAAAGCATTTGCTGATCTGCTGATCTGGACAAATTGGTTAAGAATGTTTTTCATTGAAAATTATGTTAACGATTCTCTTCCCTCTAGAATCCAAAGTGGTAGCTTTCTGTAAGATTTGTATTTTGAGATATTGTAAACATACAGAAAATGAAATAATAGGTACTCATATTCAAACTTGACATGTTAATATTTTGTTTTATTTCTTCAGATCTCACTCTTTTTAAGAACTATAGTGCCACAAAATAGTAAATGTTGTGTCTTCTGATCTTGTACCTTTTTCTCCCCCTAGATTTATTTTACTATATTGAATTAGTGTTTATCTGTATTCTCACATTTTTGTGTTTGGGGATTTAAAAATTTATATTAGCGGCATCATATCAAATCTACCTCTCTGAAAATTTTTTCTTTCACAATTATGTTTAGGGGATTTATACACGTTGATCCACACAGGTTTGATTTCTCCTTTTCTTTTCTTTTCTTTTCTTTCTTTTGTTTCTTTCTGTCTCTCTCTCTCTTTTTCTTTCTTTCTCTCTGTCTCTTCTTTCTTTCTTTCTTGGCAGGGTCTCAGTCTGTCACACAGGCTGGAATGCAGTGGTGCAGTCTCAGCTCACTGCAGCCTCAACCTCCCAGGTTCAGGCAATTCTCTCGCCTCAGCTCCCCTGAGTAGCTGGGACTACAGGCGCGCACCACCATGCCCGGCTAATTTTTGTACTTTTTTGTAGAGTCGGGATTTCACCATATTGCCCAGGCTAGTCTTGAACTCCTGGTCTCAAGTGATTTGCCCTCCTTGGCCTCCCAGAGTGTTGGGTGTTGGGATTACAGGCATGAGCCACTGTACTGGCCCATGCCTGATTTCTTAGGTCTTTTTTTTTTTTTTTTTTGGTAAGCTTTTATTGAATTTTAACTTACATATGGAAAGCTGTACAAATCATAAATGCACATCTTGAAGAATTTCACAGAATGAACACACTTGTGTAACTGGTGCCTAGCTCCAGTAACACATTAGTTTGTACTCTGAAAGTCTCACCGTGCTTTATCTGCCTTTTAGTTACTATCTTCCAATCCTTACCCCAGGGTAACCATATTCTTACCCTTAGCAACATGGATTAGTATTTTCTGTTTTTGAACTTTATACAGATGGAATCATTTGGTATAGTCTTCTGTGTCTGGGCTTTTTTTCTCAATATTAGCTGTATGAACTTCCTCCCTGTTATTGTGTATAGTTAAGTGTCTCTCCTGAGTGCTATCCATAATCACATGAATATGCCACCATTTACTTACATTCATTCTATTTGGGGGCATTTTGGTTGTTTGTTTTCCTGTGTTTGGCTATTAGGAATAATACTGCTCTGAAGATTATTGTACATGACTTTTACATGTTACATTTACCTGTGTACCTAGGAGTAGAATTTTTGTATTATCAGGTATCTATAGCATAGTGTCAACTTAGTGTCTGTATGATAGGTTATCTGTACAATGCTTTTATCATTAGTAGACATTACCAACCAGTCTTCTAGAGCAGTTGTTCCAGTTTACCCTTCTACCATCAATGTGTGAAAGTTTAAGTTGTTCCACATTTTGTCAGCACTTAGGTTGTCTTTTTTATTTTTGTCTTCTGGGTGGGTAATAATTCATTTGTTTTTAACTGCTCTATAACATTCTATAGTTTAAATAAAGCATGCTTATTTATAAATCCCTTCCTTAGTAGATGGACAATTTGATTGCTTTCCATTTTTTACAATCAAATAATACTTCAATGAATATATCTATTTATATATGGTTTTGTGCATCTATTTGAGAGTTTCTTTAAGATTATAACTTGAAGTGGGATGTATGAGTTTTAGACAACACATTTTTGTTTTGTTTTTGTTTTTTATTGGCAAGTACAGATTGTATATATTTATGGTGTACAACATAATATTTTCATGTATGTATATTTTGTGGACTGGCTAAATCAAGTTATTTAACCTATGCATTACCACACATACATATTTTATCATGGTGAGAACACTTAAAACCTGGTCTCTTAGCAATTTTTCATGTATACAATATATTGTTATTTATAGTCAGACACAATGTACAATAGATCTCTGGAACTTACTCCTTCTGTCTAACTGAAATTTTATGTCTTTTAACCAATATCTCCCCAATTCCTCCTTCCCCCTAGCATCTTTATTTATATAATATATTGCTAACTTTTTCTCTACTGGGGCTATACCATTAAGTGGTATTTTGGTTTTATTATGAATCATACATATGAAGTGTAAAGTGTAGTGATGCCTCTTTAAAAACAGTATTATGCAAAGCTTAATAACAATTTGTAGGAAATGTAGTAGGGAGAGATGAAACATTCTTTGCGGCCCCTGGCATAAAATTAAAGCTTCCATTATTATTTTCTCTCTTGCATTATTCATTATGATGTTGCCATGAAATGCACTCTCTGGAATCCATTACAATTCATGTAAATTCTCCCAAGATCTTTAGGTAGGATCTTTAAATTTTTGAAGATTTCTTCTTTATGATAGTTATTTTTTTCCTATATTACATAGTCATTGCATATATTTTGAATTTGACATTTTACCATCTAGTGACATTACATACCAAGGTACTTTGGAAAGTTTATATAATTAAATTAATGGATATACACATTTTGTGACATTCAAAGGATTTGATTCTAAGCAAAATGGCGACGTGAGATACAACTTGTTCTAGTTGCTCCCATTGAATTTTATGAAAATTTCATGTGCTTGTATTTTATAATTTTAACTTGACAATGCCAAGATATTTTCCTTGTATTAGCTGTAAGAACAGACAGAGTTAATGTTGGTAGAATGACCAAAGCAAAACCTTTAATCTAGGTTCTTAAATTTGACACTATTAATAAGGTAGGTCAGCATTTGTCTCAAAGAAAGAAATCTAATTAGTTTACTTGTTACTATTTCTTTTTTTATAATTTTCATTTTCTCTCAATGCCATTTTTCCACCACCCAGGATCTTTAATTAGTCTTGATCTAGTCAACCCCCAGTTTCTCTGTTCAGATGAGAATGCATATTCCTACACAGAATATCTTTCAGTCACTGTCCCTCCCTCTTTTTCTTTATGAACGTCAACACAATCTCTTCTCCTCAAACAAATGTATTTTGAATGAACAAAACACAGTAAAATATCAACTCAAAATTCTATGTAGATTTTTCAGAGTAAAATTGTGTTGGTAAATTTTAACTGAGTACCCAATTATTGCCAGCATCTTAACTTTTCCAAACCTTTTATATTTAACTATTTATAAGAAGGCTTGTACAAATGACAGTTTTGGTTTAGTTGGTCAGTTGTAAAATCATATTGTTATTGCATTTCTGTCTTTTATTAATATTTTTCCTATGATTAAAGTGACCTGAGATTGACTTTGTCAGCTTTTATTATTTTTAAATCTAGCAATATTTGAATTTAAATCTATATAGATCATGAATTGAGGCAATTTAATAAATATAATTTCTCAACATTTTCATTATTGAGATGAATACTAATGTATGTATTGTTTATATGCAGATCCTTACCTGAAACATTTTTGTTTTCTAGTAGATTTTAAGAATCAATGTCATAAGGTACCATACTATTTCCCACTCTTGTCATTTCCACTCAGTATTTTGTTTACTCCTACATGCCTTGTTCAAGCCTGTGTTTTCAATGCATAGAGTAGTGCTGGCATGTGGTCTGCACTTAATAAAAATATTCGGTGAATGAATTGATTTCAATATTGTTTTTCAGAAAAGAAAGTTGTCTGTTTACCACAAGGTTAATGTTAGTCTTTTGCCTTTAAATGCAATCTTTTGGAAGACTATGTTGAAAGGAATATGAAGACTTTAAAATGGTTGAACAATTCACATCTTTTAAGGCTATACTTGAAGGAAATAATAATCTTTTAAAAGTCAAAAATAGTTCCATTGTGTTAAACATAAAGAGCAAACCAAAAAACTGTGGCCAGATTATTATAGTGAGTTCTTATTTACCTTTACAAAAGCCATGTAGAATATAACTATTACTAGAAGTTCTTTCTGAGGCAAACAAGGAGACTATCATCAGATTTGAGAATTTTTTCTGGACTTTAACTCCTGTGTATTTTCTTCTCTACATTCTTGACTCTTGGACCAGTCTCCTTTTCTACAAGGTGGGGGATTGAATGATTGAATAGAGTACTGGCTAATTACCTGAAAAACTTTATTCGAGGATCCATGCTAGCCCATGTAGTACATAACAGGTATGTTGGTCTACCTTAATGGATGTCAACCTCTTCTGTACTGTCACTGTGTTAGTATTTTGGGAAGGAGTGGATATAATTGCATGTGTTTAGACTGCTATGCCTAACCAGAAGTTCTGAAATGATGTTACTGTTGCTATATCTAAAGGACAGTTTTTAATTGCTTGTCTTCTCTGAAGTATTTAACACTGGTGACTGCTTCCTCTTTCTATCATTCATGTTCTCATGGCATGTTCTCTCACTTATTCTTCCTAAGACTTTCTTGTGAGCCCTTTTTCTGCCCGTCTCATACATTTATTTTCCTGTGTTCTGTCCTTATCTTCTCACTCTGTACATTATTCTAGATGAGTTCACTTACTCCCAAAGCCTTAACTACCATCTTTGGTGTTGGAATTCCTACTTTTGTATCTCTAGCTCATATTTCTTCTCTGAATTTGAGATCTGAATTTTTTTTTTTTTTTTTTTTTCCGAGACAGAGTCTTGCTCTGTCGCCCAGGCTGGAGTGCAGTGGTGCAGTCTCGGCTCACTGCAAGCTCCGCCTCCCAGGTTCACACCATTCTCCTGCCTCAGCCTCTCCGAGTAGCTGGGCCTACAGGCGCCCGCCACCACGCCCGGCTAATTTTTTGTATTTTTAGTAGAGACGGGATTTCACTGTGGTCTCGATCTCCTGACCTCGTGATCCGCCCGCCTCGGCCTCCCAAAGTGCTGGGATTACAAGCGTGAGCCACCGCGCCCAGCCATTGAGATCTGAATTTACAGTTGCCTCCTTGATATCCCTGCTTAAATGTCCCATAAGAATTCATCTAAATACATGTATAATATTAAGTACATTGTCAGCTCCTGCCCCACATATCAAACTATGCTTCTCTTATGATACGTTCTGTCTTAGTGAATAACAGGCATGATTATACACTCAGTTGCCTGTGTCAGAAATATTGGGTCATCCTTCATATCTCCCTTCTCATCTTCACTGTAAAATGTCTACTGGACCCCTTGATTCAATCTCCAACATAGATTCCAGATGGATTTATCTTACTACAGCCCACTGATGCTATCCTAGTCTAAAACTTTCACTTGGATCACTGCAATGATCTCTCAATTGGTTTACTCAATTCTTGATACCCTTTATCTCCTCCAATTCACTAGGTAACAAAAATTACCTTTTTTTAAAAAAATGGGTACTTTTTATTTTCTGCTTAAAATTTTGCTGTTGTTTCCCTTTAAACATATGGTAAAATCAAAATAACTCTTCAACTTGGCCCTGCAAAGTTTGGATCGTGCCTGTCTCTCTAGCATCATCTTTCTCTACTCAGCATATTTCTGACTTTTCTTTCTTACTCCACCTATGCTGGTTATATTCTTGTGTGCCTTGTGACCTTTGTGCATAGCATTTCTTTTCTGTAGGACTGGGTAATGGATGCAGAGGTGAAAGATCAGGATGATTCTAAAATTTTAAGCTTGGTAATTGTGTTTCTTTTAATGGATTTTATCCTAATAAATTTATATATATATATATATAATCAAGGATTAAAGTATAACATGCATATAAGCTGTCTCTAACCTAACCTTCTATAACCTAAAATATTTCAGAACTTTTCTTTGTATAGTAATCCTCCAAAGATCTCATTCCCTCCATGTCTCTTTGCTTATTGTGTTTTCTTTGTTTGGAAAGTATTCCTTCCTTATATGGTAAATGAACCTCTGCTGTCATTCAAGATCCAGTGGAAATACAGCTTCCTCTGGGAGGCAGGAGCCTTCAGAGTTGTTGATGATAGTTTCCTTTATGTTATCTAGGTACATTTTGCAGAAGATGCACCTGAAACAGAAAAGTTACTAAGTGACACAGCCAAAATGTGAACTTTCACATGTCCGATTTTAAAGCATGAGCCTTTATCTTTTGTTTGATAGTCATTGTTTAATAAACACTTATTAAATCAGTGGGTCAATAAAAACATAAAACACTAAATGACCTAATTAGTAAAAAAATTTTAATGGGATCAATGATAAGAAGTAACTTAACTGATGTAGAAAATAAAGATTTGATAAAGAAATCTATATCTGTAGAATGGTTCAACTTCTATGCCAGTTAAAGTTAACCTTGCTTTGTAATATTTTAAGATGCCTCTGGTTCTCAAAAAAGGGATGAAGCTGAACTTTAGTGAAATAAGGCATGGAATGAACAAATTTCTTTTAATTAAAAAGGGCAAATATATATCATATACATTTTTCATATACTTTAATTGCTTTATGCGTTTGTGCCTTATTCTCCTCAACTTGATTGTTAACTTCTTTTGAACAAAAATATTTCGTATATTTTCTTAGTGTCTCTTGTAATATCTAGTTCTACTTGATAACTATTTCTTCTGTGTAAAATAAATGATGGTGTCTTATCTCTTCATAACAATTTTAGTAATAAAGCTTCAAATATTTTCAAATAGTAATGTAACTGATTTTTTAATGCAAATCATTAATTTGAAGCATTAATATACAAGAAAAATGGAAACAACTCTTTAGTACTAGGTTCAATACTGTCTTTTTAAAAAAGAAAAGTACTCAGGTATGCATGATGTCAAGGACAATCAGTGGAGAAAAAGCAGTTTATTTTGGATCTAGCTTAGAAGAATGTAATATTCTAACATTTAACTAGTAGGTGAGTTTAAATATCTGTGCACCTCTATTTTAGGACTTGTTTTGCCTTTTACTTTTCATTTTTTTTCAAATATCAAGAGATATTCACATTTGGAAGGACATATTCTTATTAACACTAATGAGATTTTTTGGTAAATGAATTGAATGTAAACAACTATTGTGTTTGTCTTTTTTTTTTTGTAAAAAAGATTTCAAGCTGAAGATCCCAGTCATATAATTAAAAGGCCTAATCCCATTCAATCCTTGAATACGTCTATAGAAATAGAATTCTTAAAACATATACACAAAAGATAATATTGTGCCTGTTGAATTTAATAATATGTTCAATCGAATTATTATACTACTAAAACAAATTTAATTTTGATTAGGAAAAATGATTATTTTTTGTATATTTATACATAACGTACATATTATAGTCCATCGTTGGCACTAAAGAAGTTAAAGGAGCTGGGTTGGCGGTAGAAATAACACTTGTATTATGTTAAATCAGAAAAATAATCACACTTGGCAGTTTTCCTTTGCAGAACGCAGGAAAGGCTGAAGGCTTTTGTACAGTTCAAAGAGCACATTCCACAGATACAGCAGTTGTTGGTTGCCTGCAGGGATCATCAGAATTGAGGGGGTGGTGGTAGAGGTCTGCATCACAAAAGTCCAGGCTGTTGGGCTGTGTGTTTGCCAAGAAAAAAACAAAAATGTTTGCACTTTTTTGAGAAGTTGTTTAGAAATTAGCTTCATATAATTTAAGTGTATTTTAAAGATGGCACTTTTGCATCAATTTTTAATCTATACAACAATCAGATGACATTCTTGTTTCTCTTTTGCTGCCTCTTGTTCTTTAATAATTTGGCTTTAGATTAAGGTTTACATGTTTAACTGTGGAAGCATAGAACTGCTGACTATTAAACTGTCAGTTAAACAGAGAAATATAAATAAATTATATTTCACTATCATATATTTCATTATCATTTATACAACTAGCATATTAAGCAATTTCAACAAATTAATTCAAGACTGTTAAGAGAGCCTTCTTTAGCTGAAAATATGCCAAAGGGTAGCTTTTTCATCTGGCATGTCAAGACTTGTGCTGAATTAACACTTGTATGATTTCCCTACAGAATATACAAGTTATACTTTCTACTGTTAAATAATGAAAGTTCTCTGAAAACTATAAATTGTAGAACAGCTATAAATTAACATTATTAAGTTTCTTGAAATGTGTATTGTACATGATATCATATGTGTACTTTTTATAATTTATATCAAGCTTTGGCAAAGTATGTCAACATAGTTTTTGGCTATATTATTAGCTTTAAAAATAGCTAATTAGTGATGCGCTGTTATAATTTTTAGGTTTAAGAAAAACCCCCAAAGCCTTGTCTGGATCAAGTCTTGAATTCACAAGAATTTGGGATAAAGTGTTTTGTTGGGTCCAGATGTGTTCTATCTAGCCTGTCATAATCAGTTGCCAGAAGATTAGTTAATGTGGTACACAAGAAGAGAAACATGAATATTGGAATTAACTGTTGAACAAACTTCTGTATCCACTATAGTAAGAATTTCTTCATTTTTACTTTTTAAAATTTGTTACTTTCAAGTTTACAGATGCTTAAAATGCAAAAAGCGTACAGAGGCTAATTTAGAAGAATCCCTGTACCCACCATTCAGATTTGGTGAATGTTACTATTTTGCCATCTTTTATTTTAGGACTCTTTATTAAGAAATCTTAAAAGAGAAAGGCCTTCTATTTCAGTCTTGAAATGCCCACTTCTGAGTTGGTTATTTGACAGCAACCTTCTAAGGCATTTAACTGATATTTCTTTCGGATTATACTACTAGACTCATTAACGTAGTTTACTCAAAATGGCTGCCACTTCTTGGCAGTATGGCTCAGAGAAGACCCAGAAGCCTTTCTATTTCGGAATTTCAGCTTTCTTACTCGTTATTTCCATAAGATAGGAAATTATTTAATTTTCCAATTTTTAGCTATAGGACATTGGGGGCAATTATTAAGCATAAATGCTTTATGGAGAGAATAACACATTAAGCATTTTTTAGTCATTATCATTGTCACTCGGAAGCTGTTGCTATAGAACTGGATTCCAAGGACAGGGTTACTGGAAGGAAGGTAGCTCAGGGGGAGGTTCGCCTTCAGCATTTCATTGATAGGTAGAAATGAGAAGTTTCAAATGAGACATGCAGCACAGAATCACATGTCACAGAATCCTTCACTGGGGCTATATGGGACAAAAGAAATAGATAAAACAAGATTATATGAGGTCCCTGACTTTTGGTAAAGCAAAAATCAGTTCCCATGCTTTAATATATGTGCAAAACTGCCAAGGGAAACTGTTTTTCGGTTTGCAACATACTTCATATAATTTCATAAGTAGATGACCTTAAACACATTTTACTAATGAGAGCAATGAATAACAAGGAAATTCAATAACTTTCTAAAATTTCATAGCTAGGAGGTTAAAATTCTAGATTTTGGTACTACATTTTCTGCCATGAAGTCTGTTGACTGTCCTATGTTATGTCATATGATTCACTGCCTTCATTACCAAAATGTACTACTTCTGCCTTTAAGCCCATCTTAAACTTACCTAGATTTAAAGAAACATTTCAAGTCCTATAATTTCCCCTAAAACATCCCCTCCAACATATAGTGCTCTTATGTCTCTGAATACTTAATGCTTACAGT
This sequence comes from Hylobates moloch, assembly GCF_009828535.3. Lineage (NCBI taxonomy): Eukaryota > Metazoa > Chordata > Mammalia > Primates > Hylobatidae > Hylobates > Hylobates moloch. The sequence continues at coordinate 195,018,350 of NW_026652276.1, forward strand.
ATATATAGTAAGCATATATTTTTATGGTCTCCCATATTCCATTAATGTTGTATTTATGTTTATTATTCTTTTAAACAGTTTTTTGGCTCCTTAAGATCTGGGCCCTGGATTATACTTTGGGTTTCAATTATTGCCAATCTAGTCTCAAGCACTTAGTGGATACTCAGTAATACCTGACTCTGGGCTTTATTGCCTGTTCTGACAATGACCAGGTGTATGGTAGTGGGCAAGTTGCTTAATATCTCTGGGCTCTAAATTTTAATTTGTAAAAATGGCATAAAAATAAAGCCTATCTCAAAGGGTTGTTATGGGAATTAAATCAAACTTTGCAATATAAAGCACTTAGCCTAGTGCCTGGAACATAGTAATTGCTTAGTAAATGCTAACTTTTGTTATTATTGTTTATCCCAGAGTGGTATTACGGAGTGAAATGTCCATGTTCAGAAATTCAGACTTACCTCAGAAGCAAAGAATCCCAAATTCCCACTTTTTAAAAGTCATCCACACCTCTCCTTCTTCAGGGAAACAGCTGTCTAACTTGTTACTTTGATTCATGCTCACTAGCAAGAATTCTAAACCCTAGGTTCTTTGCCTCCAAAGGTTCCTGATAAAAATGAATTTCAAGAATTAGTTTTATTTTTAATTCTATATATTTTACTTTATGTGTTTAAAAATATTTTTCTAAGGAGGAAATAGGTGTTTTAGTATTTACCACTAACTGGGTAATTTATAATGAACAGAAATTTATTGATTCACAATTCTGGAGGCTGGAAAATACACTATCAATATACGGGCATCTGGTAAGGGCATTTTTTGCTATGGCATCACGTGGAAGAAGAGCAAAGAGAAAGAGAAAAAGGAGGGCTGAACTTACCCTTTTATAATGGCACCAATTCCACCATGAGGGTGAAACCCTCATGGCCTAGTCACCTCTTAAAGGCCACACCTCTTAATACTATTACAATGGCAACTGAATTTTAGCATGATTTTTGGATGGGACGTATGTTCAAACCATAGAATCTCATCCCTGGGCCCTCCAAACTAATGTCCTTCTAACATACAAAATAAATTCATTCCATCCCAGTAGCCTCAAAAGCCTTAATTTGTTCCAGCATCAACTCAAAAGTCCAAAGTGTAGAGTTTCACATGTGGGTGAGACTCAAGGCACCATTCGTCTTGAGACAAATTTCCCTCTTCGAATAGTATAGTATTTCTCCCTATTCCAAAAGGGAGAAATAGTTAAGAACAAAATGGGTAACTGATCTCAAATAAGTGTAAAACCCAACAGAGCAAACAGCATTAAATGTTAAAGCTCCAGAATAATCTTCTTTGTCTCTTTGTCCCACCTCCCAAATACACTGGGGTGGGAATTGGGCCCCCAAGGCCTTAGGCATCCCCACCCCTGTGGCTTTGCTGGAATCAGCCTGCATAACAGCCGTCGGGGGTTGGAGTCTTGTACCTACAGCTTTGCCAGGCTGGTGTTACACTCTGGCAGCTCTACAGTTCTGCAGATGGCCTCATCGTTGTGGTGGCTCCGTCCCTGGGGCAGTTCTTGGCTTGGGTCCCCAGGCTCTCTGAGGCATCTTTTAAAATCTAGGTGGAGGACATCATAGCCCCACAGATCGTGCACTGTATACATCTGCAGAGTTAGCGCCATGTGGACACTGCCAAGGTTTATTGTTTGCATCCTCTGGAGTGGTGACCCAAGCTGCAACTGGGCTGGGTTGAGCCATGACTGGGGGAGCCAAGGAGAGATGTGCCAGAATTTGGTGAGCAGACACTTGAGGTGGCTCAGGGTAAGGAATGCTGAGGTCCTGCAGGCTCCCTAGGTTTCTCTCTCAAAGCTTTTCTGCCCTCAAGCATGTGATGGGAGGAACAACCTGGAAAATCTCCAAGATGCTTTCAGGGTCATTCTCCAATTATTCTGAACAGTAATTTCTGGCTTTTCTCTATCCATACTCATCTCCTTATCAAATGGTCCCTGGGCTGCACCTTGATTTTCTTTACCAAACATGCTTTTCCATTCTTTACATGATCAGGCTAGGAATTTTCCAAATCTTTATGTTCTGTTTCTCATTTAATTATAAATTCCATCTTTAAATTATTTCTCTCATCTCATATTTTAATATATGGAATTAAGAGAAGCCATGCAGTACCATGAAATACTGAGCTGCTTAGATAATTCTTCGGCCAGATAGCCTAGTTCATTGCTTTTAAGTTCTGCCCTCCATAAAGTCCTAGTAGACATTCAGCCAAATATGTTGCTACTTCATAACAAGGATACATCTCTCTCAGATTTCAGTACCTTGCTCCTCATTTCCATCTGAGTCTTTACTGTCTGTATTTCTACCAGCATTCTGGTCACAACCACTTATCTCTAGGCAGGTTCAGATTTTTCCCTACAACTCTTCTTCTGAGCTGACACAAGAATTGCCCTTAATGCTTTATTCATGTAAATACAGACTTTCCTATAGCATTCATTTCGAAACTGTTCCAGCCTCTAACTAGTACCTGGTTCCAAAGTCACGCGTACATTTTTAGGTATTTGTTATAGTAACAACCCCATTCCTGGTACCAGTTTTTGTCTTAGTCTGTCTTGTGCTGCTGTAACAGAATATCACAGACTGAGTAATTTATAATGAACAGAAATTTATTGACTCACAGTTCCTGAGGCTCAAAAGGTTAATATCAGGGTGCCAACCTCTCACAAGGGCTTTCTTGCAACATCATCACATGGCAGAAGGGTAAAGAGAGAGCGAAAGAGGGGGCTAAACTCACCCATTTCTAATAGTATCAATCCCACCCATGAAAGCAGAGCCCTCATGGCCTAATCACCTCTTAAAGGTCTCACCTCTTAATACTATTACAATGGCAATTACATTTCAACATGAGTTTTGGAATGGACAACATGCAAACGATAGCCATAGTTTCACTAGACTGACAGAATCTCATGGCACCCAAAACATCTAAGAATCCCCACCAGAAAATTTATTTTCCACAGAGCACAGTCATGGTGCTGTACTAAAAGTGTAAACTGGATCATGTCACTCCTCAATGTGAAAGTCTTTACTTGTATTTGGAATAAAATACGAACATCTTATCTTAGCTTTGAAAGGCCCTCTATAATCTGGCTCCTGCCTAGTTTTTCTTCCTCATCTATTGGTACTTTCTTCCTCGTTCATTCTGCCTGGCATCACTGGCTTTCTCTCTGGTTTTGCAATCCTCCTTGCCTCAGGGCATTTGCTCTTGTAACTGTTGGGAATTTTTCCCTCCATGCCATATGTGTGGTTTGCTCCTTATCCTTTGGGTCTCATTTAAATAATGTCTTCTCTATCAGCTTTTGCTGACCACCCTACTTAAAGGTAGCTCCTCAATGTAGGTAATAAAGGTAACTCCTCAATCCTTTTGTTTTGTTTTGTTTTTTTTGAGACGGAGTCTCGCTCTGTCGCCCAGGCTGGAGTGCAGTGGCGCAATCTCGGCTCACTGCAAGCTCCACCTCCCGGGTTCACGCCATTCTCCTGCCTCAGCCTCTCCGAGTAGCTGGGACTACAGGCGCCCGCCACCATGCCCCGCTAATTTTTTGTATTTTTGGTAGAGACGGGGTTTCACCGTGGTCTCGATCTCCTGACCTCGTGATCCGCCCGCCTCGGCCTCCCAAAGTGCTGGGATTACAAGCGTGAGCCACCACGCCCGGCCTTGTTTTGTTTTTTTATAGCTAATTTCATGTACTTACTTGTAACAAATAAATTCGTTTGTTTTGAGACAGGGTCTTGCTCTGTTGCTGAGGCAGGAGTGCAGTGGCACCATCCTGGCTTATGGTAGCCTCGACCTCCTGGGCTCAGGTGATCTTCCCACCTCAAATATGTTTGTTTAATGTCTGTTCTGTACCATTTTGCAAACTCCATGGGGGCATAGGAAGTGTGAGTCTTGTTCAAACTGTCATAATAGGGGCTTGACCTTTGTAGATCAGTAAATATTTATTGAATGAATGAATGAATGGGGGGTTACATGAATAGTCTGCTATTTGGAATATATAAACTCATTTGTTTATTAATAAACTCATTTATTAATTAATAGACTCATTTATTAGACAATGAAAAATGAGAGAACAACCATAACATTTAAATTCTGAACAGCCTTCAGAGTAATTCATGAGCTACAGTTGAATGCTTTAACCTCCTCAGTTATTCAGAAATGAAAAGTAATAGTTCATTATATGACAAGGGGAACCACCTAGAAAATCAGAATTTTAAAAAATGTACTTAACCTCCTTTCATCTGCTACACCTTCCCTCTGCCATATCCTAAGCCTATACCCAATTAACTTTATTTCATAATAACATTGTCTTAGGATTGACTCATTTCATTACCATATATCCAATTCATGTACATAGATTTAACTACTTTTCTGTCATATGTAACATTTATTTAAAAAATTTATTATTTGTATAGAAAGTTATATCTCAAAACTTAAATATTTCTGATCCTGTTAGAGTAGTAAGTCAACAGCCTTTTATACTTAAAACATGTTTATTGAGCTGATTTTTATTAACATAGAGGCTTCATTCCAGTAATGTATAGATTTAGATGGTAAACCTTTAAAATTATATGTGGAAATAAATCCCATAAAGATATACTCTCCTACTTTTCCACCTCTCTTTTTGGGGAAAAGGAGTGTTTAGTAGAGTTGGAGAAAGACTTGGATAGAATATTTTCTTTCTCTAAGTCAATGATAAAGTTAGATTATTTTCATTAGTATCTCAAATGACAAGTGATCATCTTATCCTGAATAACCTTATGATTTATAAAAATGAAAAAGATAGTAATATATAGTTAATATATAGTTTATACCTTGATCATTATTTGGGAGACGTTACTGGGTCAAAATTTAGGCAATTTTTCAAGAGAACGTGACTGTTACTGATTTGATTACCATATTCCTTTAATTCTTTAGAGATCACCTGGTGCCCGGTGGTTCCAGTAAGAATTCATGATATTCTTTTTTCCTTATTTCACTTTTGGCTCCACATGATAATTGATTGCTTGTAGTCTTGTTCCTTTCATGGCTGTACCAATTTTGTGTAGAGTATTTCATGCAAATGAATGCTTGTTTATGAAAGCCTATTTATTGAAGAAATTTTGCTTTAGGTCACTTAGGATGTAACAAGGGGAAAAAAGAAGGCCTGTGTACTCACTTGATGCATTCTACTGTTATTTACTTATCTTAGGACCCAGAGATCACAAGGAAAAGATATTACTTAAGTGATAAGTAACATCATGCTACTCTTTCTCTCTTTCTCACTGAATGAAACTAAGTTATACCTTGTAATGGTTAATTTTATAAATCAACTTGACTGGGCCAAGGGATGCCTATATATCTGGTAGCACATTATGTCTGGGTGTGTCTATGAGGGTGTTTCTGGAAGAGAGTAGCATTTTAATATGTAGAAGTAGTAATCTGAGTAAGGAAGATGACCTTCACCATGGAGGGTGGGCACCATCCAATTAATTGAGGGCCTGAATAGAACAGAAAGGCCAAGGAAGGGTAAATTTTCTCTCTGCTCCAGCTGGGACTTCCATTTCTCCTGCTCTTGGACGTCAGTGCTTCTGGTTCTGTAGCCTTCAGGCACAGCCTGGCACTTATGCCAGGGGCTCCCCGTCTTAGGCCTTTTGGTGTGGACTGGGAACTACACCTCTGGCTTTTCTGGGCCTTCATCTTGCAGATGGAAAATCATGGGACTTCTCAGCTTTTATAATCACGTGATCCAATTCCTCATAATTGTTGTGGAGACATATGCTGTTTCTCTAGAGAAACCTTAAAACATGCCTGATTCCAGTTCTTAATATTTTTGTCTTACTGTGTCTGACCGATTTTCTCCCTCCTTCTTTTCTTTCCTCTCTTCTTTTACCACTCTCTCTTTTTTTAAATCAATTTCTATCCTTCTTCCAAAGAAGATAAAAAGAAATGGATTCAGTTATCAGAAAGTGTAAACAAACCAATAAATATAAAAAGAAAAATTGCTATCAAATAGTAAAATGATTTTCTGCTTGGATTAGGGAGGAGGAGGTATCTGGTTGTGTGAAGTAGGTAGAGGGAGCAGGAAGGTATAATTCCTTCTTAAACAGCTTAAATCAGTCCTCTTCCAGCGGTACCTGGTCCCCAGAAGATCTGGGGATATCTGTGGTATGGATCAGATAGTTTCTTGGTTTGTCTCCAGTGTTAGCCAGTGATTCAGCTTTTGGAGGTCTGGTTGATCAGGTATAACACATGTATTAGCATTCTAACTTCCGAAATTTTGTTGCTATTGTCTTCCTCTTGAACTTTCTATCCCTGTAGGTTTATTCCTTTTTTGAATAGTCTTTAGCTGTCATTTTTGTATAGTTTATGGAGGGAGAAGGGCTAAATGTATACCTTTCCTTTCTGATTTTAACTGGAAGTTCTCATTCCACTCTTTACAGAACTGTGTGATGTATCTAGTTAGATATAGAAGGAGAGAAAGAAGCAATCTCTAATTACAAAAAATCCCAAGAGAGAGGACATGCCCTGTGGCCCAATAAAAGTATTTAACTTTACATATACCTATTTGTTCTACACTTCACTGGAGTGTGATTTGAGGTAAGGGCAGGAATAAAAACTTTGAATTTTTCGAGAGAGACACATATATTGCTGGACCCTCAAGCACAAATGGCTTAGCGAGAATATGGTATCAGTCTTTCCATAAAATGTTTGTACTGAAGAATTATGAACATGTAACCTGATCTGTTAACTTCTTTCTTTTTTGACTAGTGGGCTTTTCAAAATAGAAGTTTTAGGTTTACAGAAAAAGTGATTTGTAAGTACTGAGTTTCCATTATTCCTTTTCCTCTCCCAGCACAATTTCCCCTATTATTAACATCTTGCATTAAGTACATTTGCTACAATTGATGAATCAATATTGATACAGTATTATTAGCCAAAATCCAGAGATCACATTAGTGTTCGTTTTTTGTGTTGTTTTGTTCTGCGGGTTTTGACAAATGTATGATGTCATATATCCACCATTACAGTATCACACAGAGAAGTTCCCCTCTGCTGTACCAATTCATATCTCTCTCCTCCTTGAACCCCTGACTTATTGAACCACTGAACTTATTACTGTCTCTGTAGTTTTGCCTTTTCTTGAGTGTCATATAGTTGGAATAATATCTACTGCAACCTCCACCTCCCTGGTTCCAGTGATTCTCCTGCCTCAGCCTCCTGAGTATTTGGGACTACAGGCATGTAACACCACGCCCAGCTAATTTTTGTGTTTTTAGTAGAGACCGGGTTTCACCATGTTGGCCAGGATGGTCTCTATCTCTTGACCTCGTGATCTGCCCACCTTTGCCTCCCAAAGTGCTGGGATTACAGACACGAGCCACTGCGCCCGGCCTCTCCTTGTCTTTTTATGGTTTGATAGATCACTTATTTTTATTGTTGAATAACATTTCATTATATGGATGCTTCACGGTTTGTTTATCCATTCAGCTGTTGAAGGACATTTTGCTTGTGCCCAAGTTTTTGGCAGTTATACGTAAAGCTGCTATAAATGTCTCACATTCTTGTGTAGGTGTTTGTGTTTGTGTCAGTTCATTTGGATAAATACCTAGAGAGCAATTTTCAGGTTGTGTAGTAAGGCCATGTGTATCTTTGTAAGAAACTATCAAATTGTCTTCCACAGTGGCTGTATGTACATTAACTTTGTATATTTAAAAAAATCTAGGTTGTTTCATACAGCAGTGTATATTGCAATGAGTTGTAACTTGTGTTTCACTTATCACTGTTTAAACACATACAGTTTCACTGTAAAGGTTTTATGAGTTCAGTATTTACTGCTACATTACTACTTAATGTTACATTGGCCCTAACGTTGATAGAAGACAGATTCTAATCAAAAGAAAGTACTGTATACATTTAAAGTAAACAAATCAGCACAGTTTACTTTCCATATAGTGAAGGAATTCTCAACACCTTAGTAGAAATAAAAATACATAAATGAAGAGCTGTGGACTGTGTTCAAGTGATGATGTTTTATTTGCTTTATATTTCATTTACTCATTCAGTAAACATCAAATAAACACCTATGGTCCTTGATCTTAATGAGTTCTTATATTTCAGTGTCTATGCCTTAGACCAGTGGTCCTCCATACTCTAGGTTATATTAACATTATTTATAGTAGATATTTTATAATATCATCTTTATATCTTGAAATGAAATACAGAGATAAAAGACTTTCCTACACTTTGTTGAAGAAAAGGTGTTTAATACTCTAACGTAATTTATGGTAAATAGTTATAGATTTTAAATTCCCAGACATTTATATAGTAACTGTTTGCATGTATTACTGAATCATCCATGTGGGGAATGACTACAAATGCAAACTAATATTAATGCTTTGTACTCGAGTTTCAAATTCCAAGAGCAGCATTAATGTTGATTATGTCATTTTCTGAAGTAGTGAACAACTCTTGCTTTAAGTTCTGACAAAATAAAATACATTCTTGGTTTATGTTAGTTGTATTCCTAGATAATTCAATGTATATTAAACTATGTAATAATATAAAATTATACATGTTATATAATATTTTATATGTGTGTGATATAATTACATAATATAATACATTATATTTATATTTGAATGGAAAGTGAAGATAGGGTCTAGAGTTAAATAACTATAAACCCATTCATACCTAAAAGAATGTCCGCTGGGAAATTTTAGAACATCTTACATTCCTTGTCCTTAACCTAGTAAGTATGAGCAATTCCCATCAATTATTATGACAACTATAAATGTCCTGTCAAATTTTTGACTCTCTCAATGGCACTACCATTGTTGAGAACCATTGTGTTTGATTATTTAAAAATGAGTCTACTTGTAATTCAGTTTGTCCTTATGATACATCTTTTATTTCACCACAAAATAAGTTAATGGCTTCAGAAATCAGAGTTAGTGATGGATTGCAAATAAAGTCACAACATTTAGTTAGCTAAGGACATCAAAAGTAAGGCAAGTTTGCTTCAATATGTAAAACTTAGAAAATTGAGAGATACAATGTGGGATAGAAATGGTAAATTACTTGTACAACATCACAAAACCTGCCAGTGGCAGTGCACTTTTTTTTTTTTTTTTTTTTTTTTGAGACGGAGTCTTTCTCTGTCCCCCAGGCTGGAGTGCAGTGGCGGGATCTCGGCTCACTGCAAGCTCCGCCTGCCGGGTTCACGCCATTCTCCTGCCTCAGCCTCTCCGAGTAGCTGGGACTACAGGCGCCCGCCACCACGCCCGGCTAATTTTTTGTATTTTTAGTAGAGACGAGGTTTCACCATGGTCTCCATCTCCTGACCTCGTGATCCGCCCGCCTCGGCCTCCCAAAGTGCTGGGATTACAGGCTTGAGCCACCGCACCCGGCCGGCAGTGCACTTTTTACTAAGCCTCGCTGTAACCCTGTACTTTGGAAATTTGTTCTAAATCTCCTGTGCATAAAGACTGATTTTTCTTCTTATTAATAACAGGGCAAAGAGGATGGAAAAAAATTGGGAGCCCATTAACATTGTATTTTCCCATTAATATGCTTTAAAATTAATTTACAATTACTTTTATTTTACTTTCTTTTTTCTGACTTCATTACATCAAGTATCTTTTCTTTGGCACTTGTTATTCTTTTGTAATCACTGCATGTTTCTTTTTACTGCCTTCTTAAATCCTGCTGCATTGCTTTTTGCCTTTTCTTCTTTTATCTTTTCTCTTCTGTTTAATTTTTAAATCCTTTACCCTTTATCTTTCTCTCTGTCTTTTTAGCTGCTCTCCCTTCCTTTGATTTCCTCTTAAACATTACTTCTTCTTAACATTGTGTAATTTCATTGATTTTTTTTGTTTTATCTTTTTAAATTTTGTTTTGCTTTTGTATATAAGCAAAGACCTACCATGCTTACCCAAACTGAATTAAAGAGAGAAGATAGTGCTGAATCCTCATACTACATGAAAACAACAACGTTTATTCAAACTTATTGCATGGATACTTAAAGATTTGTATGACACATTTTCTCTTCTTTTTTTCTTTCTTTTTGCCACTAGCTTTTTGTTTTTAATTAAAGCCTGAATAATTGATTTGCAGATACATAGCAAATTTAGTTGTCTTTCATTTTGCTAATATGTTAATTTTAACTGTATACAAAATATACCTTTGAGACATGAATATTTGTTTATAGCTAGACAACAACTAATTTTGCCTCTTATTAAATCTTTAGGATTAGCTGGAATACATTTATAATACTATTAAGAACACAGATATAGGACATAATAAATAAGAGATTATAAAGAAATTGTCATTCTTTTGCAAAATTTCTTTATGTGTCTGAATAGTTCATATATTTGCCTGAATGTATGTCATTTTTAATATTAATTTTATAACCCATTTTCCTTGGAATTTAAGAGAGATTGAGGCAAATGCATTTAAACCAAACTCAGCTAAACTGGGCTGATTGTTGGTTTTTGAGTCTGTCCTTGGGCATTCTAAGGAATAACTGTGAGGTGGATGTCTCGACAGTCACTTTTTACAGAGGGAGAGGAGCCGATGAATATTATAAGGAAAAGCAGAAGTGCATGAAATATTGGGTGGTTCATTTTTGTTTCAAGCAAGAGAATTCTTGAGGGACATTGAAGAAAGAGACCAAGAACTAGTGACTTGCACACAGAAAGTTAGAAATTCAGGTTTGACATTAGTGATTATCTTGCCTCATGTTTATCTTATATATGTATATATTCTGTTCATTATTGTTTCTATCCATACTCAAGATTAGTTTTACTTACAGCTCATTGATAGACAAATATAGCATTCTCGGCATCTTCTCATTGCTGCTTATGACAGCTTTATATATGTGTATGATGTTTATATATAATTACATAAGTAATGTATTACATGTTATTATATAACTCATTACTGATATTTTAAATAGTTCATTCATCCACTAATTTTATTGAACAGTTACTGAAGCTTTATTCTTAAAGCTAACTGTAACAGTTGTTTTTCCCTCTTATTTAATCATTATTAAATTCATACATTTTTTTCTGATAATGTTGTTGGAATTGTTTATTTCCCTTCTTATGGTTATGATTCTTCCTAGGGTTATATTGGTTTATATTTATTCCATCCAGGAAGAAAGGGCTTACTAAGTTGATTGGTAATGTTGACTGGATTTTAGTGTGCATATCGAATATATTCAAAATAAACTATTTTCTGACAACTAATGCACCTTAGAAATAAAAACTCTATAGTCTCTGCTACTTGGGAGGCTAAGGAGGGAGAATTGCTTGAGCCCAGGATTTTGAGTCCAGCCTGGACAACATAGTGAGACTTCATCTCCTAAAAAAGAAATAAAAACTTGATATTTTAATTGTATATTTCATATTTTAAATAATTAATTAATTCATTTATTGAGGCAGAGTCTCGCTCTGTTGCCAGGCTGGAATGCAATGGCGTGATCTCGGCTCACTGCAACCTCTGCTTCCAGGGTTCAACTGATTCTCCTGCCTCAGCCTCCCGCGTAACTGGGACTAGGGCATGTTTCACCACGCCCAGCTAATTTTTGTATTTTTAGTAGAGACTGGGTTTCAGCACATTGTCCAGGATGGTCTCGATCTCTTGACCTCGTGATTTGCCCACCTCCGCCTTCCAAAGTGCTGTGATTATAGGCGTGAGCCACCACGCCCAGCCTAAAAATTTTAAAAGGACCTTTTATTAAATAATATCTTCTTAGCTTCGTTTTTCTATGTTAATTAAATACATGGAACAATTTCTTTGCTAATTTACTAACTTTAGACACTTAATTCCCAAACCTGGTGATTATTAAACTATATTGGAGAAAAATTATTAAACTATATTGGAGAAAAATTTAAAACTTCCTTTTGTCAGATGGGTTCACATCTTATAAATTCAGATTTGTATTCTGTGTGTGTGTTTGTGTAAAATGCACTCTTAGTGTTCTTAACAGACTGTGATTTACACTTTTTATCATGTTGTATCAGTCATTTAAGAGTATAGTTTAGCATCACTATCACCTGGGAACTATTGTCAGAAATGCGAATTTTGGGGAGTCACCCCAACACGTTGAATCAGACACTGTGGGTATGGGATCTGCAATCTGAGCTTTAACAATCTCTACTTGTGATTCTGATGCTGCCTCATGTTCAAGTTCCCTTTATTTACATTTAAGACCTTCCCATTTGATTGTACAATCTTACTTGTTTTTAAAATAAATTTTCTTAACATATGCATCATCTTGAGTGGGTTTATAATTCAGTAACATCCCAAATTTGGGCTGGACATTGTTGCTCACGCCTATAATCCCAGCACTTTGAGAGGCCGAGGTGGAAGGATTACTTGAGCCCAGGAGTTGGAGTCCAGCCTTGGCAACATAGTTAGACCCCATCTCAAAAATAATAAAAATATTAGCCGAGTGAGGTGGCATGCACCTGTGATCTCAACTACTTGAGAGGCTGAAGTGGGAGGATTGTTTGAGCCTGGGAGGTCGAGGCTGCAGTGAGCTGTGATTGTGCCACTGCACTCCAGCCTGGACTACACAGTGAGACCCTGTTTCTAAACAAAACAAAACAAAACAAAAGGACCCACCTCAAATCTCTAAGTTCATGTATTAGTCAGCCTAGGCTGCTATAACAAAATACCATAGACTGAGTAGTGTAAACAACAAAAATTTATTTTCTCACAGTTCTAAGGGCTGGAAGTCTAAGCTCAGGGTGCCAGAATGCTCAGGTTCTGGTGAGGTTTCTCTTTGTGAGGGAGAGATAGAAATAAAGAGCACAGAGTACAACTCTGACTTTGAGGGCTCTGTGTCTCTTTATGAGGGCATTCATCCCATCATATGGGCTCCACCCTCATGACCTCATCTAAACCTAATCACCCCCTGAAGTCTCCACCTTCAAATACCATCATATTGGGAGTTAAGGTTTCAACTTACGCATTTTGGGGGGGACATAATTCAGTTCACAGAAGTCCAGTTTTCATTGATTGATTTTTTTTCTATATAAAACAAGATGTGATGCTAAAATAAAAAGACTTTTGTGAAGTAGTCCTAACCTTTTTTCTAATGGTGTACCTTTTAAATCTTAGTTTCTTTGTTTGAAAATGTAATAGAAGTGTAAGCCACGTGTGTCATGAGTTTTTGGGAAATTCAAATGTGGTGGATATGTAAAAGAATGGTATAGGTTACAGCATTTTATAGCTATAGTAAAGGCCATTTTAATTTTTGATTTTTTTTTTTTTTTTTTTTAGACAGGGTCTCACTCTGTCACCCAGGCTGGAGTACAGTGGCATGATCTCAGCTCACTGCAACCTCCGCCTCTTGGTTTCAAGCGATCCTCCCACTTCGGCACCCTAGGTAGCTGGGATTACAGGCATGTGTCACCATGCCCAGTTAATTTTTGTATTTTTGGTAGAGATGGGGTTTCTCCATGTTACCTAGCCTGGTCTCAAACTCCTTGGCTCCAGTGATCCGCCCATGTCAGCCTCCCAAAGTTCTGGGATTACAGGCATGAGCTACCACCCCCGGCCAGTATTATGTTGTTATATGTGTCAGCTGCCTGTGTTTCAGTCAGTAACTATGAGTACATCTAAGCAGTGAGCCATGTGACATTCAAACACTCTACTGATTGGAAACAATAGGTCATTGGAGGTCATAAAGGAGTATTGGAAGTGGTCATATAAATCATTGAGACCATTTTCTACCTAATGCAGAAGTCCTCTTTAGTGGTCCCCAACATTTTTGGCACCAGATTCCAGTTTCCTGAAAGACAGTTTTTCCAAGAATGCAATGGGGGGTAAGGGATGGGGCTGATGGTTTCATGATGAAACTTTTCCATCTCAGATCATCAGGCATTAATCAGATTCTCAGAAGAAACGTGTACCCTAGATCCCTCTCATGAGCAGTTCACAATAGGGTTTGCGTTTCCGTGGGAATCTAATGCTGCTGCTGATCTGACGGGAGGTGAAGCTCAGTGGTAAATGGTCACTTGGCGGGGCTCACCTCTTGCTACGTGGCCCAGTTCCTAACAGGTCACGAACCAGTACTGGTCTGTGGCCTGGGGCTGCTCTAGAATATCTTAATGTTTGCTTGATTGCCATCAGTCCCTGAATTAGTAAGGATTCTTCAGAGAAACACAACCAACAGAGAAGAGTGGGGAGAGGGAGAGAGGGAGAAGACTCATTTTATGAAATTGGAATCTGGCAAATTTGAAACTGGAGCCAGCCAGCTGGAGATACATGAAAGAGTTGATGTTGCCGCTCATCCAAAGACAGTCTGGAGGCAGAATTTCCTCTTCCTCGGGTCCTCTTTTTACTTTTAAGGCCTTCAACTAATTAGATTAGTCTCACTGCATTATGGAGGATAATATGCTTTATTGAAAAAAACTTTTTCTTTTTTAGATAAGGTCTTACACTATTGCCCAGCCTGGAGTGAGTGCAGTGGGGAGATCCTAGCTCACTCAGCCTCGAACTCCTGGGCTAAGGCGATTCTTCTGCCTTGGCCTTCCAAAGTGCTGAGATTACAGGCATCACCCACTGTATCTGGCCCTCAAATATTAATTTCACCTGAAAATTTTCTTCACATATATTGACAACTAGATATGTTTTGGTTGAATGTCTGAGTAAAATGGCTTAGAGAATTTGACACATAAAATTAACCATCACAGCTTTCCTTAATATTTAGGGTCAATTCTACTTTTAATATATTTTGTAACCTTTCTAATTTTAAAATGTTATGAAAATAATATAAAATAAGTAGATATATAAATGAATATATTGATAAATAAATACATGATTGTCAGTACCAGGTATATTATCTTTACTTCTTATTTTTAAAAATTCAACTTCCTGTCAACCATGTGGAAGCATTAGAAAGGGGGCAAAGCTAAGAGAAGTGCATGTAGAGCACACTGGTTCATAGACACAGTAGCGAGTCACAGAGCTCTATATTTGACCCTACTGGTATGGTTTATCACATCTGCAAAATGCACAAGTTAAAGAAGAGTAGCTATTATGTTGAATGTTTAAATTGAGATCCCACAAGGATTTTGGCAGAATGGTCTGACAAAATAGCAAAGTGAAAATTAATGGGATGACTATAAAATCTTGTTCTTAAGTTTAATAAAAGTTCTACATGTGTAGTTGAAAAAGACACTTAGAAACATACCACCGAGTAAATACTGAAAATACCATAGGAGATTGCAGGAATTGGTGAAACAGGCTGATATACAAACACAGCTGTTGCCTAATATGGGGTAAAAGGTAAATTTGATATGTTATCATCTTCTCTTGGTAAAACTTTTCATATCAAATAAAGACTGTTATAAGCAAACCACTATAGAAGGTATTTTACTTACATCATATCCTGCCTTGTATTATAATTATTTAATAGCTTAAAAATTATAATCTACTTTTCCTTCACATTAGATTATGAATTTTATCCTCCACTCAGTCCTGTACACACAAAATCAGCCCTCAATTAATTCTAGTTCAGTTTACTTAAAAGTAGGCATCACCAAATAACTTTGGAATAATACCTTCAAGTTATATTCTTTAATGACAAGCTAATTGGTAAGAAAGCAACAATTCGGTCAATGAAACAATGCTGGCAGGATATGACCAGAAGAATCCAGATCAAGCTGTAACTAATTCTTTCCAATCTTCTTTTTGAGTCATGATCCTGACATAGATAATATGTGACTTCTTGAGCAATTTATCCAAAGTTATTCTGAACCCTGCATCATATTCACTTTACTGGATATAATTGGAAAGCACATTGTACTGAGATGTCTGAGGAGACTAGGGAGACAGGAAACACTGAAAGAAGAAGGCATTATTTACTAATCTTTGAACTATTCTCTGGCAAAAGTGACATTTATTGATCTTGCAGTGCCTATGATTTCTATAGAACCTAGTTGTGGGACATTTCTATTGGGTAGTACAAAAGTCAGAATTTCAAAGTTGATGCCATTTGACCAAGAACTGAGAAGCAATGGTATAGTTTAGCCTTCCCATTCCTCTGACTTCACTTAAATTACGTAAGATTATGCCTCTTAGGATTTCCTTCAATTTGTTTATATAAATTAATTTTTTCCCCTGTGCTACTATTGTGACCTCTATCACTCAAAAGATTTTTTCTAAACATTGACCATTTCAAAGAAGCATCTTTCATAATTAAAAATTAACCTGGCCTGGCCCATTGGCTCACGCCTATAATCCCAGCACTTTAGGAGGCTGAGGCAGGTGGATCACCTGAGGTCAGGAGCTCGGGACCAGCCAGGCTAACATGGTGAAACCCTGTTTCTACTAAAAATACAAAAAATTAGCTGGGCATGCTGGCACACACCTGTAACCCCAGCTACTCAGGAGGCTGAGGCAGGAGAATCTCTTGAACCCGGGAGGCAGAGGTTGCAGTGAGCCAAGATCATGCCATTGTACTCCCGCTTGGGCAACAAGAGCGAAACTCCATCTCAAAAATAAATAAACAAATAAATAAATAAATAACCAACCTAATTTGGCTGGGCATGCTGGCTCACGCCTGTCATCCCAACACTTTGGAAAGCTAACATAAGAGGATCACTTGAGCCCAGGAGTACAAGAACAGCCTGGACAACATGGTGAGACCCCATCTCTACAAAAAACGAAAAATTAGCTGGGTGGTGTTCCTGTTGTCCCAGATACTCAGGAGGCTGAGGCTGGAGGATCACTTGAGCCCAGAAGTTGAAGGCTTCAGTGAGCTACGTTCATTTCACAACATTCCAGTCTGTGCAACAGAGTGAGACCCTGTCTCTAAAAAAATTTTAAAATTTTTTGTAAAATAGTCAAATTTAAGGAATTTGATTTACAAAATCACAGAAACTTTGAATTGATCATTTTACCGATATATTTTTGTTTTCTTATTTAATTTTATCCTACCTTGTCTATTAAAGAATTATAGTTGTTTTTACTGAATATATACAATCAAAAGATTAACTTTGATTTAAAACATGTCTAGAACCAAATCATACACTTGATAATATAGTGCTAGAGTCACCCTAAATGTTGAAATCATATTAAATTCCAGTTTAATAAAAGGTGAACTGTCTACTGTATCCAGCACTAAAATTTTTCTGTATTTAAGCAATGACTGAAAATTCTGTAGGAAGCAGGAGTATGAAATGGGGCAGTTGCCTTGTGATAAATCTGAAACTCTACTTGATAGTACCCTTAAGCAGTCAAATATTTGAGTACAAATGCCTTGTCAGTTTTATGTCAGGGAACTTGGTCACAATCAAACTGTAAGAAACAAGGTATCTTCCCTGGAAACTATACTCTGTCTGCCTGTTCTCTGTTTATAGATGAAAAACTCAAAACAAAAATAATTAAGAAAACTTCCATGACCACACAATTGGCAATGAATCCTCAGAAACCATCCAGAGGGAAGAGGATCTGGATGAGTACTGATGCAGATAATTTAGCAAGAAGTGTTTGGAAGGTTTGAAGACATCATGTCTTTATTTTTATTTGTAAATTAAGCGATGATATTTGGTTGAGGCTGAAAATGAATAGGGGATATGAAAATATCCTTCTCTCTTTCCTTCTCCTCATTTCTCCCTTACATCTTTTCTGTATGTTCCTATAAGAAATATTTATTTAGTTCCTTCTGTGTGCAAGTCAGTGTGCTAATATGTGCTGGCTATAGGCTTATAAGGCATGGATTTAAAAATGACATGAATGGTTTCAGGTCTTTTACAACCATTCAGGTAGTTTTTCAAAAGAGTCAGTTTATTAGTCGTTCACACCTGAACACTGCATCTGAAATTTTGAAACCCAAATTTCAGACCTGGCATTGGCAGTAATTGGTTTTGAGATCCTACATATGTCACTTCAAGCTCTTTAGGCCTTAGCATGTTTTTATTTTTAAAATGAGGCACCTTCTTTCCTTGTAACAGAATGAGATTTTAGATTGTTAACATCACAGTGATACTGGAGACCTGGTTAAGTAGCTGCAGACAGAAGTGAGTTTAAATCATGCCTTTGTGTTAAGAGGTCAAGTTACTTAATCTCTAATTTGCATATGTAATATAGGAATATATAATTATACTCCCCTAATTAGACGTCTTGAGGATTAAATGAGACAGTGCATATAAAATGCTTAGCCAGTGTCTGGTATATAATACGAACTCAATAAATTTTATCTGCTTTTATTACTATTTAATGGATGTGTAATGCCTCTTACCAATCCTTTTACTGCTTTCTCTTGATTATCTCCTTCCATTTTCATGGCTACTAACAAATGTTTTCTACTATTTTCATATCCCCTATTCATTTTCAGCCTCAACCAAATATCATCGCTTAATTTACAAATAAAAATAAAGACATGATGCCTCCAAACCTTCCAAACACTTCTTGCTAAATTATCTGTGTCAGTACTCATCCAAATCCTCTTCCCTCTGGATGGTTTCTGAGGATTCATTGCCAATTGTGTGGTCATGGAAGTTTTCTTAATTATTTTTGTTTTGAGTTTTTAATCTATAAACAATGACAACCAAATCACATAATGCAGGTGAGACATTTAATAAATGTTAGTTTCTTTCCCTGCATTTCTCAGTCTTTCTACCTATATTCTGTACAATCCAGTGAGAGGTGTTTGCTTACATTACAGATCAGTTTACATCTCCATCTTTTTTTTTTTTTTTTAGAGACAGAATCTCACTCTGTTGCCCAGGCTGTAGTGCAGTGGTGCTGTCTCAGCTCATTGCAACCTCTGTCTCCAGGACTCAAGTGATCCTCCCACCTCAGCCTCCTTAGTGGCTGGGACTACAAGTGTGCACCACCAGGCCCAGCTAATTATTTTTTTCTTTTTTTCTGTTTTTGTAGTCACAGGGCTTTGCCATGTTGCCCAGGCTTGGCTCAAACTCCTGGGCTCAAGTGATCCTCCCATCTCGGCCTCCCAAAGTGCGGGGATTACAGGTATGAGCCACCGTGCCTGGCAGCACCTGGCAACATCTTTTGAATAAAGGCCAAATGCTCCGTTTGGTTTACAGACTGATAAAGCTAGTTCTTTTCTCCTTTCTACTGTTCTCTCCAGCTAACTCGACTGCCTGTTTTTTGCCACATTGCAACTGAGTACACTTTCCTTGATCTGGATTCTTTTCATATTTTCCTTATTTCTTCTTTATTTTGCTTCATTTCTTAAGACAGCTTAACACCCTAAATAGAAAAACTACATTGAGGGTATGGGTGGAATTAATCACTGCCATGGTAATGTTTAATATATTTCTTACTGAGTCTATGTTGCATTGTAAATAGTTCTTTATATGTACATGTTTAAAAAAAATCCACATCCTCCCTTCCCTCAAATTTCATTTCCTAGCAGAAGTATCTCTTATTTTAAACAATTTTTTTTTCTGCTCCTTCTTCTGAAGCATCTTCTTTATTTGTTTACCTTTTCCTGTAGATCAGTATGTCTGATAAAAGTGTATACAAGCCGCTGGTATAATTTCAAAATTGTAATAACCACATTAAAAAAATAAAAAGCAGTGAAACTAATTTTAATAGTACTTTTTATTTAAGCAACATATCCAAAATATTATCAACATGTAATTGATATAAAATTACTAGTGATTTATTTTACCTTTTTTTGAATGTTTCCTGGAAATCCAGTGTATATTTGACATTTGTAGCTCAACTCAGTTTAGGCTAGCTGCATTTCAAGTGCTTAAAAGCAACACGTAACTAGTGGCTACTATATCGGACAGACAGCTCAGACAGCTGTAGAAAAACTCTGAGAACTGAGTCAATAAGGAAGGGGTTTAACTCACAGCTCTGCATCTTATTCGCTAAATGATTTTTGGTAAGTTATTTATGGTCTCTGAACCTCATCCTCATCTCCCTTTCCCCGTGTTTCACATGGGATGATAATATCTCTTAAAGCTGTTGTAAAACAAAACAAAACAAAACAAAAAAATAGAAATAGTCTAAGATTCCATTTAAGGCATCACACACAATATTCTTGCCTATCAAAATTGTTTGCTTTTTGTGACAAAATTGTCACAGTTTTTTGAGAGTATCTGCAGTAGCTAAATAATCTAATGTGAGTTTTCCCCTTTTCTTATTTGATAAAGGTTTTTAAGCATCAGTGAAATGGCCAAAGGGCAGCAACATGGGGGAGTTAAGTCAGAAGTAGTAGAGTCCCTAAATAATCCTTAAAGTATTATATGTCTTGAATAACTAAGAGTTGACTGTTGGTTGTGTGCAAAAAAAAAAAAAATCATTGAAAAGATCTTTTCTCTGGAGTTTTAGCCCAGATCAGAATTTTATTACCTTTTGCCATAGGCTGCTGCAAGATTTCCAGAGCAAAGAGAAGGTATACTGTGATGCTTAATGTGAGTTATGAAGATCAAAATATAGCAAAGAGAAGATTTCAGAGATTTAAACGTGATAATTTTTACTGAAATTTGGGAATATGTCCCCATATTTTAAGTTTATTTTATAAAAAAGAATTACTCTGTTTTTTGAAATGACCATGCATTAAGTATATATGACCGTGAATTTCTTGAGGGTGGGAAATGTGACTGGATTTTATATTTCCATTGTATCACATGCAGCCTCACACATTGCGCTCAACAAAAGAAACAAAAAAGGAAGATCTTTTAGCCTAGTGTTTCCAAATACACAAATTTTCTGGACTAAAAGAGTATATTTGAAAAGCAAGTATAAAGCAAGTTTGTAAGAATCAGATGACCGTGTGGAGTAAATGCTTCATTTTCCAATCTTTACAACAGCTTCATGAGTATCACTACATTGGTAAGGATTTTTGAAATAGGCATATGATTATTTCAAGTTTTTAATATTTTTAGTTTGATCATCTTTAGAAAGTAACCAAGGACTGTGTACTCAGTTTTAGTAAGTCAGGTCATATATTGAATTCTCTGGGAAGCATATTATGAGATGGAGATTAGCATACAGTATATAATTATTAGGGGACTATTTTTGAGATCAAACCTTTGGAAGACAAAGAAAGGAAGCAGACTGGGGAGAGGGATGTCGTTTCAATGGAGGCCTCACAGACCTCATGGGAGCTCTGAAGCAAAGTGGCTCTTCAAGTTCTCCCTCATTCATGCAAGAGTTCAGGCCTCTTTATACTTCTGCATTGATCACTGGATGAAGGCTATTCTAGAAAGTCTGTCTTCAACTTAGTAGCTGGAAAGATAAGTCCTTCATCCCAGAAGTGTGTTTGGGCAACATATCACAGCATCCACTACACTTAGAATAGTTAGAACCCATGGCCAATCTTGGTGGCATGCATCTGTCATCCTGGCAGTTTGGGAGGTGAAGGTGGGTGGATCGCTTGACTCCAAGAGTTTGAGAATAGATTAGAACATAAAGTATCATAAAAAGGCTATCCCAGTCCTGGTCCAAACCACCCATCTCTCCAGGACTACAATTAGAGACACATCTTTGCTCTTTCTATTTCCATCCTTGCCCTCATCCAGTCTAGTCTCCCCAGGACAGACAAAGCAAGCTTTGAAATGTAAACCAGATAGTCTCAATACCCTGCCTAAAAACTTCCAGTGGCTTTCAACGGAAAGAAAATCCAACTTCATTACTGTGGTCACTAGTCTCTGCTTGACCTAACTCTTATCTATGTCTGCAACATTATTTTTGCTACTTTTCACCTCACATATTATGTTTCTGACCTGTTGGCCTCCTGTCAGTTTCTCAAACATGCCAGGTTATCTCCTGGTTGAGGGCATTTGCACATCCTGAGTCCTCAGCCAGGCAGGCACACCTCCTCACTTTCATGTGATTGCTTTCTTCTTATTATTTAGATCAAATCCCCATAGAGGCCTTCCACGACAATTCCATTTTATGCAGGCCTGGTAGTCTCCATCTGTCATGTCACTGTATTTTCCTTCATGATCTTATTACAAACTGTAATTATCTTGCTTATTTAATTGTTTCTATATTTCCTCTCTTCCTCTCTTGGAATGAAAGCTCCATGAGTCATTTTCCCACTTTATACCTCTTTCCATAATGGATCTTTGATAAGTTTCATTATTTGTTACTAAATGAAGGTTTTGAGCTATCTTACATGACCTACCTGTTTGACTTATTTTTAATATTACAGCTTTATTAAAACATAATTCACGTAGTGTAAAATTCACCATTTTAAAGTGTATGACTCAGTGTTATTTTACTATATTCAGAGATTTATGCACCTGTCAGCATTATCAAATCGTAGGACATTCTCATCACCTCAGAAAGAAACCTCATTCTCATTAGCAGTCTCTCACTACCTCCCCCTACTGCCTAGTCCCTGGTAACCATTATTCTTTCTGTTTCTATAGATTTTCTTATTCTGGACATTTCATATAAATTGAGTAATACAATATTGTGCCTTTTATGTTAGGCTTCTTTCACTTAGCGTAATGTTTTCAAGGTTTACCCATATTGCTGCATGTATCAGTACTTCATTACTTTTTATGGCCAAATAATATTCCATTGTTTGGATATGCTAGTTTTTATTTATCCATTCGGTAGTTGGTGGACATTTAGGTTGTTTCCACTTTTTGGTTTATGAATAATGCTGCTCTGAGCATTCATGTTTTCATGTGGACATGTTTTCAGTTCTCTTAGATAAATACTTAGGAGTCATATAATTTTATGTGTAACATTTTGAGAAATGGCCAAACTGTTTTCAAAGTCTCTGTACCATTTTAAAATCCCACCATCACTGTAAGAAGATTTTAGCTATCCCAAGTAGGTATGAAGTGATATTTCATTATGCTTTTTATTTCCATTTCATAAATACAGTATAAAACATTTAGCTTGTAAGAATCTGAAGAACGTAAAAAGAT
The DNA here is from genome assembly GCF_009828535.3 of Hylobates moloch. Classification (NCBI taxonomy): domain Eukaryota; kingdom Metazoa; phylum Chordata; class Mammalia; order Primates; family Hylobatidae; genus Hylobates; species Hylobates moloch. Next base: position 195,041,245 of record NW_026652276.1, read on the forward strand.
ATAAGGCAAATTCTTACTTGAATAATATTCACAATAATTTAGTAATGTCTGTTGACATCATCTACATTCCTATTAGACCTACTTAATTTGTAAACACATATTAATTAACTAATTAATTAATTTCTTCCCAGAAATTGAATTTTATTTCCTAGCCTCAAATCTTTTCTAGAAAGCTTCAAAAAGTATTTTAAGGTTTATAGCAATTGAATTTACCATTTAAAAAACTAAACAGTTTTTTGAATTTATCTTCAGATTACTCTACAATAGGACCTAACTCTTAGTGGCTTGAGGCATATTACTTATTTTGACTCAAGCTGCATTTGAATGCTATGTTTAAAAATAACTGAAAAGGCCAGATATGGTGGCTCATGCCTATAATCCCAGCATTTTGGGAAACCAAGGCAGGCGGGCTGCTTGAGCTTAGGAGTTCAAGACCAGCCTGGACAGCATGTGTCAGAGCCCCCACACAGAGTTCCTACTTGGTCACCACCTAGTGGACCTGGGAGAGGAGGGCCACTGTCCTCCAGACCCTAGAATGGTAGATCCACTGACATCTTTCACTGTGTACCTGGAAAAGCCACAGACACTCAACACCAGCCCATGAAAGCAACTGGGAGAGAGGCTGTACCCTGCAAAGCAACAGGAGCAGAGCTGTCCAAGACCATGGGAACCCACCTCTTTCATCAGTATGACCTGGATGTGCGACCTGGAGTCAAAGGAGATCATTTTGGAGCTTTCAGATTTGACCGCCCTACTGGATTTAGGACTTGCATGGGGCCTGTATCCCCTTTGTTTTGGCCAATTTCTTCCATTTGGAACGGCTGTGTTTACCCAATGCCTGTACCCCCATTGTATCTGGGAAGTAACTAGCTTGCTTTTTATTTTACAGGCTTATAGTGGGAAGGGACTGCCTTGTCTCACATGAGATGTTGGACTGTGGACTTCTGAGTTAATGCTGAAATGAGTTAAGACTTTAGGGGACTGGTGGGAAGGCATAATTAGTTTTGAAATGTGAGGATATGAGATTTGGGAGGAGCCAGGAGTGGAATAACGTGGTTTGGCTGTGTCCCCACTCAAATCTCATCTTGAATTGTAGCTCCCACAATTCCAATATGTTGTGGGAGGGACCCAGTAGGAGGTAATTGAATCATGGGGTGGGTCTTCCCCATGCTGGTCTCATGATAGTGAATAAGTCTCATGAGATCTGGTGGCTTTATATGGAAGAGTTTTCCTCCACAAGCTCTCCTCTCTTTGCCTGCTGCCATCCATGTAAGATGTGACTTGCTCCTCTTTGCCTCCTGCCATGGTTGTGAGGCCTCCCCAGCCACATGGAACTGAGTCCATTAAACCTCTTTCTTTTGTATATTCCCCATCTCAGGTATGTCTTCATCAGTAGTGTGAAAACAGACTGATACAAAGGGCATGATTGTGTTTTGATTTGTGAGTAGAGGAAATTTGGGAGGGGCCTAAATGGAATGGTATGTATGGTTCAGCTGTGTTCTCAGTCAAATATCATCTTGAATTGTAGTTCCCATAATCCCCAGGTGTTGTTGGAGCGATCAAATGGAGATAATTGAATCATGGCATGGTTTCTCCCATCCTGTTCTCATGATAGTCAGTGAGTTCTCATGAGATCTAATGGCTTATAAGGGGGTCCCTCCTTTGCTGGACATTCATTCTTCTCCTTGCTGCTCCCACGTGAAGAAGGACATGTTTGCTTCCCCTTCCACCATGATTGTAAGTTTTCTGCAGCCTCTCCAGCCATGCTGAACTGTGAGTCAATTAAACCTCTTTTCTTTATAAATTACTCAGTCTTGGGTATGTCTTTATTAGCAGCATGAGAATGAACTAATACAGGAGCTTATTTCTCTTTTGCTTAGGAAGCTTAGTTTGGCTGGATATGAAATTCTGGATCGGAAATTCTTTTCTTTAAGAACGTTGAATAGTGGCCCCTAATTTCTGCTGGATTGTAGGGTTTCTAATGAAAGGTCCACTTTTAGTCTGATTGGCTTCCCTTTGTAGGTCACCTGGTCTTTCTTTCTGGCTGCCCGTAACATTTTTTCTTTCATTTTGATCTTGGAGAATCTGATGCTTATGTGTCTTGGGGTTGATTTTCTCATAGAGTATCTTACTGAGGTTCTCTGCATTTCCTGAATTCAATGTTGGCCTGTCTTGTTAGGTTGGGGAAGTTCTTCTTGATGGCATCCTGAAGTATGTTTTTCAACTTGGTTTCATTCTCCCTGTCTTTTTCAGGTACCGCAGTCAGTCATAGGTTCAGTCTGTTTACATAATCCCATAGTTCTCAGAGGTTTTGTTCACTCCTTTTCATTCTTTTTTCTCTAGTGTGTGCCTAGACAGTTTACAAGCTCTGAGATTCTTTCCTCTGCTAAGTCTGTTCTGCTGTTGATACTTGTGATTGCATTATGAAGTTCTCATCATGTGTTTTTCAGCTCCATCAGGTCAGTTATGTTCTTCTCCATACTGGCTATTCTGGCTGTTGGCTCCTGTATTGTTTTATCATGATTCTTAGCTTCTTTGCATTGTGTTACAACATGCTGCTTTTGCTCAGTAAAGTTTGTTATTGGCCACCTTAGCAAGCCTACTTCTGTCAATTCAGCCATCTTAGCCTTAGCCCACTTCTGTGCCCCCTGCTGGAGAGGTGTTGTGGTCATTTGGAGGAGAAGGGGCACTCTGGCTTTTGAGTTTTAAGTTTTTGCATCAATTCTTTCTCATCTTTGTGGGCTTATCTACCTTTGATGTTTGAGGTTGCTGACTTCAAAGATGGGGTTTTTGAATGGGGTCTTGGGGTCTTTTTTGTTGTTGTTGTTCTTGTTTTCTCCCTGCTTTTCTTTTAACAGTCAGGTCACTCTACCATAGGGCTGCTACAGTTTGCTGGGGGTTTGCTCCAGACCCCAGTTGCCTCAGTTTTTCCTGTACCTGGAGGTATTACCAGTGATGGCTGCGAAACAGGAAAGATGGCAGCCAAATTTTTGCCCTGGAAGCTATATGTCCCAGGGAAGTACTGACTTGTTACCTGCCTGAATACAACTGTAGGAGGTGGCTGGAGACCCCTGTTTGGAGGTCTCACCCAGTCAGGAGGAATGGGATCAGGGACCCGTTTAAAGAAGCAGTCTGGCTGCTTTTTGGTAGAGGAGGTGTGCTGCATTGGGGGAAACCCTTCCTCATCTGATCTGTTTGCATTTTCCAAAGCCAGCAGGCTAGAATGTCTGAGTTAACCAAACTGCAGAAATGGCGGCTGCCACTCTCCCTGGGAGCTTCATCCCAGGGAGGGATCAAAGCTCTATCTGTAGGACCCTTGCTGGAGTGGCTGCAGCAGCGAAATCCCATCCAGTGAGGAGGAAATCGATCAGGGTCCCACTTAAAGAAGCAGTCTGGCCACGTTCTGGCAAAACAGTTGTGCTGCATTGTGGGGTCCCTTCGTTGTCCGGACCCTTTGAATTCTCCAAAGCCAGCAGGCTGGAGCGGCTAAGTCTACCTAAACTCAGAGATGATGGCCACTCCTCCTTCTGGGAACTCCGACCCGCCTCAGGCAGATTCCAGCTTGCTGCTGTTGGCTGGTTGGAATTTCAGGCCAGTGGGTCTTAACTTATGAGGTGCCGTGGAAGTGGGGTCCACAGAACAACGCTGCTTGGCTCCCTGTATTCAGCCCCCTTCCCAAAGATATGTATGGGCAGGTTTCCTGCCTTACCAGGGATCCTGGGGCCAGAGTATGTAAAACTCCTGGGTTTCTGTGTAGCTGAGCAGCTACCCTGCTGAGAATCCACACAGCTCTGTGTATCAGACCCAAGTCCCTGGTGGTGTGGGCTCACAAGGGGATCTCCTGATGTGCGGGTTGCAAAGATCCATGGGAAAAGCTGGTTTCCCAGGTAGGATCACACAGTCACCACTTTCCATAGCTGGGGATGGGGGTTCCTTTGGCTCTGTTCCGCTCCTGGATGGGCTGTCACCCCTGGGTTGAGTTGTTTGCCTAGTCAGTCCCAATGGGAGAAACTGGATATTTCAGTCGAAGGTGCTGAATTCACTTGCCCCTTTCACCTTGCTCTCTGTGAGTGCTGTGGACTGCAGCTGCTTCTGGTTGTCTTCTATTTCTTCTAAATTTTTAAAAGTTAATCAGTGTTAGAAAAATTAATGAAAATTGGCTTTAGGGAAAATGTTTATACTGTGATTTCATATGCACTGTCCGGGAGTCATGTGTACCTAAGAGAGGAAGTACTGGACCCATTTCTTCTTTAAAAATATAATTTGTTTCAGCCAGGCACGATGGCTCACGCCTGTAATCTCAGCGCTTTGGGAGGCCAAGGAGGGCAGATCACCTGAGGTCAGGAGTTCGAGACCAACCTTGCCAACATGGTGAAACCTCATCTCTACTAAAAATACAAAAATTAGCTGGACGTAATGGTGGGTGTCTGTAATCCCAGCTACTCGGGAGGCTGAGGCAGGAGAATCACTTGAACCCAGGAGGCAAGGGTTGCAGTGAGCGGAGATCCTGTCATCTCCAACCTGGGGGACTGGAGCGAAACTCAGTTTCAAAAATAAATAAAAAATAAATAAATAAAATATATATATTCTTTGTTTCGTTCTGCAAAGTATTCGAGATTAGTGTAGTAACTCTAAGAAAATGCAGACAGGATCTTAAAATCAACTTTATTTTTGTTTTCCTATCTTAAGTGTTTTGTGTGTGTGTTCTGCTTTCACGTCTGCTCTGTTTTTGCTAAGAAGGCATGCCATATTATTGAACTGACATTTCAATATTAGTAACAAGATAGCTAATGAGTTTGTAAAGGAAAGAAATAAAATTCACTTTTGTTGAACGCCTCTTATATGCCAACTATTCTTTAATTTGCAAACAAAATCTTGTGAATTGGCGGTTTTTTGCCCTCACAGATGAAAAAACTGGCTTTGTGAGAATCAGAATCATACCTAAAATTTCATTTTTCCATTGAGGTAGCATGAAAATCTAGATATTTTGACCTGAAGGCCAATAGACATGCTGGAAAGGAAAAAAAAAAAAAAAGAGTTTGACATTTAAAATTTAACTTTCAAGTGTGTTCCGATATATTTTGTCTTTCCTCTCCCAAGTATTTTTGTTTTTTCTCCAGTTGTTTTTTACCCTGCCTCTTTCTAGAATAGTCTGAAGGCAACTTAGAATACATAAAATACAAGATGGCATAAATTAAGAATAGACTAAGACAGAAAAACAAGGGTGGGGAAAGTCTTTTTCTGAGAAAAACAACAACAACATCCTGTAAATGAATATTGCCGGGAGACTGGAAAACATTTGAGCTGGAAAAGGCTGTGGAAGTAAATGGGCTTTCTTGGTGCCAGCTTTGGCATCTGCTCCAGTCACAATATATGTGAGAAAGTGAAGTCTTGTTTGCTTTTGCTTCCTTTAAGTGCCGAGCACAGTGTCATGTACATGGTAAGCCCTTAATAAACGGTTGCTGAATTTGACTTACTGAAGACCTTTATGGTCAGCATTCCAATGTTACTAAACTGGATAGAATTTTTTTTTAAGGCAGTCAGGAATTTTAGATTTCTGTTAGTGGTATTTGTTACATACATTATCCCATTGTTTTCTGGATCTATACTATGAAATCTTATTTCAGAACTGCTTATTAACTCATTTACATAGGTATTTCTAGAAATTGCCTCATACTAGGAGTGTTACAGGAAGAAACATGTTTTTCTGTTTGAGTAGGTCTGTAAGCTGTCTGCATCTGGAGGCTGCACCAGGATCATTTGCTCTCCATTTCAAATATTGTCTTTACTGGATTTTAAAACAATAACTGTACATTTTGGAGAATTTTAAATTCATAAATAGAAAACATTTCAGTTTGTAAGCATCTGAAGAATATCAACAGATATAAGGTTTATGTTTACTTAAATAATATTCACAATAACTTAGTAATGTCGGTTGACATAATCTTTTTTTGAGTCAGAGTCTCGCTCTGTCACCCAGGCTGGAGTGCAGCGGCGTGATCTTGGCTCACTGCAAGCTCCGCCTCCCGGGTTCACGCTCCAAGTAGCTGGGACTACAGGCACCCGCCACCACGCCCGGCTAATTTTTTTGTATTTTTAGTAGAGACGGGGTTTCACCATGGTCTCGATCTCCTGACCTCGTGATCCGCCCGCCTCGGCCTCCCAAAGTGCTGGGATTACAAGCGTGAGCCACCGTGCCCGGCCGGTTGACATAATCTTGATTCTTATTTGACCTACGTAATTTGTAAATACATATAATTAATGTATTCCCATGGGTTAAATTTAATCTCACAGCTTCATATCTTTTATATCTTTAAAAACTACATTAATGTTTATAGCAATTTGAATTTGTCTTTTTAAAAACTAAGTATTACTTCTGAGTTTATCCTCAGTTGACTTTTCAATATGACCCAACTCTTAGTTACCTAAGCCATTTTTATTTATTTAGACCCAAGCTTGATTTGAATGCTATGATTAAAAGTAACTACATATAATAGTATAAAAATATTTTAAGTTAATCATTGTTATAACAATTAATAAGAATTGGCTTTAGGGAAAATCTGTAAACTTAGCAAACGTTGGTAAGCAAAGAAGCAGGGATTTGAACCACACCAGAGCTCCGAACTTGCAACAGATTTAGTAAAGATATGCTCACCTGAGTAAAGAAGACTATAGAAGAAAATATGCTTTTAAATCTTCTGAGTTAATTTTGTGGAAAGGAAAATGAGAGCATAGGATACTACCACAAATTTCTGTAGGATACGCTTATTTATTAAACTAATTTTTCTTCTGAAATGTTATCATCAGTCTCATCTTCAAGATTTTTCTGTAGTGACCACATTTTATACATTTTGAGTGTTTGCTCCATGTGAGATTTCAGTCTTTGTATTTAATTTGTTGTTCACTTACTCTTCATGATAGCACTATTCTTACTCCCATTTTACTTAGGCACAGAGAGATTAGATGACTAGCTTAAGGTCACTCTCAGGGGCAGAGTATAAAACCAAGCAATTTGATCAAGAGCTCACAGTCCTACTATGCAGCACACAAGTGGACATATTTTTATCCCTAAAATTATGACTTAAACAGCAAAAGTAGAATTTACAAGACTTTTTTCATTTAGATTTCTTAGGGTCATGAATTTGGCAAACCAAAGCCTATCTGCAACTGAGATTTTAGAGATTAAAACCAAAGAAGTAACTGCGTAATATTTTATACAGATTCTTACTGCTTTAAGAAAATCATCTTATGTCCTATTTACCATGGCTACTGAAGTTCGGAGGCCTGTAATAAACTAGTATGTTGTATATACTGAGATACAGTAACAATCAAGACACGGCATAGGCTGATGTACCTCAAACTGGCATAGAAGGCCACAGAGCTCTGCAGGTTGGCCCTACCTCTGCTGGGGTCGTTGCTCAGTCACTGCCTTTCCCCCTTATTCTTGCTGACAAAACCCATTCTTTTCCTTCTGCTTACTTTACTCCCAAACTTTGCATAACTCTGGACTCAGTATGCAATTTTTAAGCATTTTGTTTGTTTCCTAGGGAGCAAAACAACTCTCACATCAGTGGGGAAAATGCCATCTATTCTGTGATGATATCCTAGTAGTGATAATCTTTCAGAAATATAAAAAGTGCTGCTTCTTTTGGTCTTAGCTAGATGACAGTTTATGAGAATTTTTTGAAAATCACTGATTTTCAGCTTTTTAAAGCATTTTTGGATATAGTTTGTATTTGAAACATATGAAAATAATCCATCTTGAGTTGCACTATTAATATTTTTTAGAGTTGGTATTTGTAAAGCATTTTAAATGTAGGAAGCACCTTATAAGGACTAAGTATGATTATTAATGTGAATCCTTAATAATTAATTATATTACAAGAAAATCAGTGATACTTTTGATATTTAATCTTTAATATTCAATTGTATTAAAAGAACACAAATGCTGCTTTTGTTGTTTTATCATGGGGAAGGAAATAGTTATTACCCAGAACTGATAAGATCCAATCAATCTGCAGAAGTGGTTTTGTCACTTCAATCCCCATTTTACATTAAAATTTGTTTGTAATCATTAATTAAGTTAAATTTATTTCAGATTTTTCAGCATTTACGTGATTCTTTATGGTTTCAAGATAATAAAATTTGCATATTTCTGTATGCCAGATTACTAGGTTCAATCATAAGAAAATTTCTGTTTTTTAAGTTCAAAATGGTTACATATCTGCAGATTATGTAAGCCTATAATTTTTTTTGTTGTAATCAATATGTTGAAATACTATGGTTTATAGTCTGAAATCCATGATAAAGAAAATACAGGTGTATTCCTCTTTCTAGCTCCTTACTGATGTACCATTAGTATAGTATGTACTTAGTGTTGGTTAAGATACTGCTTTTTTTTTTTTTCTTCTCTGTCATATCCCTGGGCCTGAATGGTACCTGGCACATGGAAGTTCAGTAAATACTGAATCAATGAATGAATACGAATAGACAGTCTTACAGTACAAAATCTATATAGATTTCTACCCCCACTTTATCAGACCACTCTGATAAAATCAAGCAATTTCCCATCAAAATTTGGAAATTTCTGAGAGACAGACACAGGTGCCAGGCAGATGGAGATCAAAATAACTGTTTTATTACCTCAGTAGAGTCTGAATTGGAGGACATGCATTATATATGCAGATAAAACAGGCTTCATCTCTAAATTAGACATTATACCTACCTAGCCACTGGCACAGCTCGGCATTCACAATTCTGTATCACAGAGGCAGGGACAAAAACAGGCCTGAATTCATCTTCTTTACAGAAAGAAATGAACTGAGAAAAAGAATTGGAGCTGTCCATGTTCAGTATATTTTCTTAAACTTCCCAGTCAGACGATTCTCTGCCCCTCTTACAGTAAGAAGTGAAGGGACAGAATGAAGCTAATAGCATTTCTTGATCAAAAGTCCCCTCATGAACATACGAGGCAAAAGGAATAGAGCTTCCACACAAGACATCTCATTAAACATAAATTCCTCCAATCAATTATACTATGCATTTTTCCTGAAGTTTTTCGGTTCGGCATTTATGAGATCCAATTTAAATTGTTATCATATATACCAATATTTGTAAGTCACTACAGTAGATATTTTTCATGGTAGTTGACACTGAACTGATCTAATACAGTGGAAGCTTGTGCAGCATAAGTTTAAGAGTTAAAAATAATAAGAAAAGCATTTTCAGATTTTGTATTATGTTTACATTTTATACATTTTTTATATTGTATATGTAATATATGCCTTCACTGCAATTTTGGTTTCTAGTGGAGAATTTTGAACACATTTGCTTTATGTTTTATAGGTGATATTATTTTTAAAATCTCTTAGTTTAATCTCTTAAGTGTACATCTCTGATTTCTGGTGTCTGAGTTTCTATGCTATTCTATTTTGTGGATTTCTGGTGTCTGAATTGCTATGCTGTTCAATTTTGTGGATCATTATTACGAGATAAAATACTGAGTCTTCCACCTTCTCTGTTTCCACTTTCTATCTCAAACAAGATGAAACAAAAGAAAACTACGTGAAGCACATGGATTACTAAAGTCTGGTTTTATCCAAATGTCTTAAGTAAATTATTCTGGCCAGAATGAAATCTAGGCATTAGCACTTTAAAATATAATAAGAATATTCTGATTTGATAATTTTAAAAATAATCACCTTATTGACATCAAAGTCCTTCTAATCAATTGGCAACTACATTCATGATTATGGTTTGAGTGTTATCTATCACCAAATAGAACAGATAATGTTTTAAAATAACTATGTGAAGGATAGAATTGTAAGCTAGGTCATTATAGGAGATAATATCTTCCAGTCTATAGCTTGAAATTAACAAAAAAGGAAGTAAAATGCATGGTTTGTAGAAATTGATATTATCAGCTTATTGTCATTGAAGAATGGGATTGGCAGGCCCTCTGTAGGGGGCCTTGAAGAATAGCATTTATTTCCTGTCATGGTCTGGGCTCTGGCCCTAAGCCTGTAAAATGGACCTGCTTCTTTGAGAATAGATTTGTGTTAACTTCTCGGTTAAAATTAGTGTTTAAGACTAAAAAGATTAATTTATTGATTTACTGTGAGCAATTATTTTACTAGGAACAAAATGGTTAGAAAACCTAAGATCCGTGAGTTCTATTTGTGTGTGTAGAATCAGTTTATTAACTTAAAATGAGGAATTTGGTCATGAGGCACTTTTTTTTTTTTCCTATAGGCAGAGAAACACTGGAAGCTAAATAACAATAATTATAATCACAAGGTTGTCTGGTAGTTGTGTAATCCAAATTAAAGGGAGGTTGATATGTCAGATATTTTATAGCATTGGGCCAAACAATCTGGTGTAACTGTACCATAGGTGTGGTCTTGCCACTGGAATCAGAGTAATGAAGTCTAATAGGTAAAACAATTCCTGCTAATTAGAAGCAGATAACTCCAAATCTGCTGCATAACATGCTCTATCCACAGATAGTGCTTAAGTGAGCATTCTCAGTTATTTCCATGACTTGTTTTCTTCTGTGCTTTTCATGCATAGAAATGAAATCTATATGGGAAAGGTGATGGAGTAAACACCAATAAAAACTACTTTAATTTTAGCAAGTGTCCCAATAGTGTTATCTACTGAATGATTGATTCTTGGTCTCCCTCTGAGTAAGGCCCCTTATCAGCTTAGGCATGGATGGCCATGATAGTAGGTTTGATTACAGCTTTTATGATTTTAAGATCATACTTTGTACACATGTGATGCCTTTACTACATTACAGTGAATAGTTATTGTATCTGTTTTCTCAACTAGACTGTGAGGATTCTGTCCCCCATACCTCAGAAAGTACTAACACTCATAAACATTGGCTGAAATGATCTTAATCCTGAAAATGAATTAACTTGCCGATGTACTATTAGTCTACAATATGAAGTGTTAATTTTAGACCTTCGTTTTAAAAACCTTGCTGTAATTGTGTTACAGTACCCTTTACTCTCCAAATACAAAATGACATCTCTCTGTTCACACATTCTCAAATTCATGGGTTAGATACATATATTGTTAGAGTAGTAGATGTGGCCCTCAGCTTTACCCCCGGAAAAATTATTCTTTGCACTACATCCCTGTTCGCCAAGCAGCAGTAATTACAAGGCAGTTCTTAAATATAGGTCTGGCTTATGGCAGTAGCATGTGCAAAAACGCCCCTGGGCCATATGAAAATAATAGTTTTACACAGTGGGAGAGACTCTTCAGAGCTGTGTAGTACTTAAAGACAGAAAACTCATCAAGAAAGCCACATTCTTTATTTCTACACATAATAAGCAGAAATAAAATTGATACGAGAAAGAGGATAGAATAAAAACAAGTAAAAAAAAATCTAAGTTAAGCAAAATCCAGTGAGTGTCAAGCACTGAATAGATAACTATGAAAGAATAGTCTTCACTTGTCTGGCAGAATTGCAGTGTGGTTCTATTATGTGCTGTTTAAGTTGCATATATTGGACACTGTCAATCATTAAGGATAGTTAGTATTATTTATCCCAACAGCCACATTTCTATAGCAACAGTATACATGTTTATGCAATTATGTATTATTATATCAAATCATGCTTGATATATTTTGGTACCAGCTGCCGTCCTGAACTCCTTTACAAGTTTTATATATATTTACTGCCTAATGGAAGACCCTGCAGTCTCCTCCCCAAACCAGCTACTATTTTAGCCTGAGTTCAGGCAAGAAACATATGAAGTGAAAGACTAACTTAATATTCAGCATTGCGACTGAACCCAAACAACTAAAGTCTCAATTCACTTTAGTTTAAAAGCTACTAGTTTTTGAAAAAGATTAATTATACTAACTTTCATAAGTAGATTGTATACTAATCAAAATTATAATTTTATAAAATTTTCCAAATACAAAAGATTATATAAAATTTTAATTATATCTTGATTTAAACCATTTCAATGATAAAAATTTATTATCCAATTGTAAGGAGATCATAAGGTGGATTTCAACCACAGTAAAGAAAGTGGAAACAGTTCTTTGTTGCTTAGCAGAGTTGGCTAGAAACTACAACTTTAAAAGAGTATGTTAATATATGATCTTTACCTTTTAGAACAGTATTAACATTTTAATATACTTAGTGTGGTAATGTCAAAATATTTTTTCTGCTTGTGAAGTTTTTCTTATCAATAGTAACAGCTATATTTGTTTTAAACATTGTTAGCACTTTAAACAACCTACTTTATTAGGCAAAACATTTTCCATTTTTACTTTGAGTTTTGAGTCACTTTATTTTGTGAATATAGTTTTAAAAATCTATTTTATTTGTTTTTATTAACAAGACTGATTGCATGTATAACATATCTACACTTAAATTTTAATGAATGTGATCCCTTTTTTACTTCTCTAATTTGTTACCCCTCCATTCATTGTTATTTGATGAATAATTTTCGCCTTTAATCCATACATTTATGTAGTTCCATTGTCCGGCCACAGGATCATTACATTGTAACCATAGCTGGCATGAGGTTTCTGTTTTCATAATACTGTGAGGGTTTTTTTGTTTTTTTTTTGTTTGTTTTTTTTTTGTTTGTTTGTTTTTAATGGATTTTCGCTGTTGTTGCCCAGACTGGCCAGGCTGCAGTGCAGTGGCGCTATCTCGGCTCACAACAACCTCTGCCTCCCAGGTTCAAGAGATTCTCCTGCCTCAGCCTCCTGAGTAGCTGGGACTACAGGTGTGCACCACCATGCTTAGCTAATTTTTTTTTTTTTTTTTTTTTTTCAGTAGAGACGGGGTTTCACCATGTTGGCCAGGATGGTCTTGATCTCTTGACCTTGTGATCCGCCCGCCTCAGCCTCCCAAAGTGCTGGGATTACAGGCATGAGCCACCATTCCTGGCCCTGTGAGGGTTTTTAAAAGGCTTTTTATAAAGCTTGATGGCTAGGCTTGGTTGTAGTTGTTTCTTTTGTTCTCCTAAAAATATTGCAATATAAAATAAAATAATGGGAACAAAATTCATAAGCCTACCGAATTATACAATATAAGATACAGGGAAAAGTATGTTAAGCCTACAACATTACATATACAATTACATAACAGTTTCTGTTACTATATTTACATAGATTCATGACTGGAATCATCATGCAATTACATTTCATATTCCATTTTTTCTCTTTACGTTAGAAATACTGTTTTCATAATTATTACTTTGATTGAAAATGTACTATTCTGTTTTACTCATAATGAGAATTGACTTCAAATAAACATCATTTCAGGTAATATCATTTCAGGATTTCAAGTGGCTTTAGATAGGATTTTAAGTGACTTCCCTACTTCCCTTTGGTGACTGCCCTTAGTTAATCTAATGCATGTTATCTCTGCTTAGGAGAAGAGTGGAAGGGAAAAAAATGGCATGTCAGACTTTCCTATTCAAGAATTTTTTAGTCAAAGAAACACCACCACTTTCATCACTATTATCATACAATAATAGAAATATATTAAATACTCACTTTAATTGAGACAATCCTAAGGTTAGTGTATTAATGTTCTTTACATGCCTATTTTTTTCTTGAAGTATTATTTGAAGAAGGCATCACTTCAAACTCTTTTAGACTAGAAGAAAACTCTCTCGAAGTCTTTCTAAATTCTAAATAAAATTGGTGTCATTTAAGAAGTATTGTTTGATTATCTTTGTTCTTATAGTTGTGGGAGAAGTAGTAGCATAATAGTATGATAGATTTACGATAAATTTATGGTAAGTAAATTTGCAGCGTCTGGTGATTTTTATACACCTTATAATATATTTTAAAAACAGTATTTTAAATATCTGTCACCAGTCTTTGGTTATTGAAGTTAAAGTTTATGATTTTTAAATGACTAAATTTCAGGTTTCTATGATTTTAAGATTTACTGACTTGTTCTTCAGTCACTATTTTCATAACTTTGACACTAAGCCTTTGAGTCAGAATTTAATTCTGAATTATAATATTGTTCATATGGGTAAAAACAGTTTACTTTGTGTTTTTTTTTATTTTATGACACAATTTTATTTATGACACAATTTCTAGGAAGTCAATGGGCAGAGGGCTGGGTACTGCCAAGACATATTTTGTACTTAAAAATGTCCTAAAAATTCATGGCCTAGAAACAAATAAGTAACTCCAATATTTTTCTAAGAAGTCTCTGGGTTTGCTATACTTAGATCCAAAAGAGCCAAGGGAAAGAAGGATATAAGGATTAGTTCTAGGCACAACTGGTAAGTAGCACTTTTTCCATGTGTATCTTCCTATTTTCTTTTTATCCATTTCCCCCCCCCAGCCATTGGGTGATGTTCTCTTTGATGTCCTCCATACTGCATTTAGGGTCCCCCATGTCTCCCTAGGGCTGTATACTGTACTAAAGCATCCTATTTCAGAAGTGGAATTTTCTGTGCTTTTTGCTATATCACTTCTTCCTTTTCTCTAATTAAAGCATAATTTGCGTGCATGATAATGAAGACTTTTAAACTGAATGACTTGAAATATCTGATAAATTAATGAGGCTCTAAGGCTTCTAGCCTTAAGCTCTATTGATAGAACTCTAGCCACAAATGTAGATAAATAACGGTTTTCAAGACTTGTTGAGTTCGTTCTTCATGCTCTTCTCCTAAGCCGTGCACCAATTCTATGCCATCAAGCCACTGACTGCTTGTTTATCTCAAGGATGTTATACTGACTTCTGAGCCAGATAGAAAGGTTTATGGAAGAATGAGATACACCTGCTTACCCATGTGTACCAGACCACTCCCTATCCTCCAGGACAGGAATGGGCCATGTCAGGTGAGCCTCCCAAGAGAAGTGATCTTCAAGCACAGTATAGTTGTTTGATAGTAATCCTGAATGTTGTTTCTGATACTTTATGTTCCTTTTTGTTTGTTTGTTCAGACAGGATTTCCTCTGTCACCAAGGCTGGAGTGCAGTGGTGCAATCTTGGCTCACTGCAGCCTCTGTCTCCTGGGCTCATGCAATCCTCCCGTCTCAGTCTCTTGAGTAGCAGGGACTACAGGCGTGTGCCATGGCTGGCTAATTTTTTAATTTTTTTGTAGAGTTTCATCGTGTAGCCCTGGTTGTTCTTGAACTCCTGGGCTCAAGTGATCCACCCACCTCAGCCTCCCAAAATGCTGGGATTACAGGCATCAGCCACCATGCCCGGCCTATGTTCATTTGCTTATCCATTCATTCTTTCACTAGTTTATTAACATGTATTTATATATGTATTTATTGGGCATTTACTACGTGCCTGGCGTTATGTGTTACACCAGGGATATAAAAAATCTCTTCACCTTCTGTGGTTTGCTGATAGTCTAATGAAGTCACTACATTATAAGGTTGTGGTAGAAGAAGTATAAGCCAATAAATTTGTTTATAGTAAGATCTATTTCATGATAAAGGAGTTTCCATGCGTTGCTTCATGAGCGTATTTTAAGGTAATCTCAAGGATGGGGTAGCTCTTAAAGAAGGTACACTTGTGTTGAATTTTGAAGGATAAGGAGGAATTAATTACAAGATACAAAGGAAAAACATCTCAGGTGAGAATGCAAGCATGAGATAATGTTATCTTTTTGGCCACTCATAAATAAAGAGGGCTAAGTAAATGGACAGAATCCATACTCAACTAAAGAAATTTAACTTTTCCAATACAATGCATTCATTCAGGTTTACTATTTATTATAACATTGTATAATTATCCCACAATTTACTTATCTATTTTATTGTTGATAGACTTTTGTTCGTTTGTTGTTGCAGTTGCCAACAATAGCAGAACATTTTATATGTTTCATATATATTTGTTGGTACACATACACAAGATTTTCCCTGGGGCCTTTCCTTAGGAATGAAACAGCAGTCATAGGGTACACATGTTTAGATTTAGAAAACAATGCCAAATTATTTTCAAAAATGGATGCATCAGTTTACACTTCTACCAACACGTATAAGTGTTCCAATTGCTGCACATGCTCATAAACATTTGTCAGACTGCTCCTTTTGTTTCCCCCAGTCAAATGGGAAAAAAGGTGTCTCACAATGGTCTTAAATTGCATTTCCCAGATTGCTAATCAGGTTGATCAGCTTTATATTTGTTTGTTTATTTACTTGTTGGATATTCATGTTTTTTCATCACTTTCCCATTTTACTTTGGTGTTATAAATCTGTTGCATATTGATTTGAAGGAATTCTTTATATATTATATATATAAAGTATATATATGTATATATAAAGTGTATATATATGTATATATAAAGTACATACATATATATGTACTCTGTTGGATAGGTAGATAGCCAACATATTATACCAGTTTATGGGTGTATATAGTGAATACATTCTCACAGTCTATGGTGTATTTTTTTTTACATTCTTTTTTTTCTTTTCTTTTTGTTGAGAGTAAGATCTTGCTATTTTGCCTAGGCTAGTCTCAAAACTTCTGGGCTCAAGTTATCATCATGCCTCTGCCACCCTGTATGTTGAGATTACAGGTGAAAGCCACTGAACCTAGCTCTTTTTTGCTTTCTTTAGATGAATTTTCATGAAGTGAAAATTTAAGTTTAATTTCGTTTATCAATCTTTTTATGGTTAGAATTTTTTTGTTTTCTACTTAGGAAAATATTTTTTATCCCACAATCACAAAGTTGTTTTCCTTTATGTTCTTATAAAGGCTTCAACTTTTGACTTCTTCATCTAAGTCTTCATTACATTGAGAATATATTTTTGTGGATAGTGTAATCAGGACCTATTTTATTTTATTTTATATATCTAACCAATGATTTGGGCACCGTTCTGAATAGTCCGTTCCTTCCCTGTTATACACTATTTCCATTTATATCTGGCCTTGTTTCTGGACTTAATTTTCTTCTATTGGTAAATTAGTCTACCTTTGAACCTCACTATCTTAATTACTGAAGATTTCATAAGACTTTATTTTCTTTTTAGAATTGTCTTGGCTATTCCAAGGCTGTTGCTTTTTTATATGAATTTTACAATTAGCTTGTCAGTTTGAATGAAAGCTTTTGGGATTTTCGTAGAAATAACGTTGACTCCATAAATCAGTATGGGGCAAATCCTGAGTGATATTGAGTCTTCCTATTAATGAACACTTTATTCCTCTCTATTATTAATACTTTCAATAATGTTTATAATTTTCTATATAATGACTATGTACAAATTTCTAAAGATTTATTCTCATATGCCTTGGGTTTCTTAGCTATTATGCAAAAATAGATTACCTCCATCAACATTTATATTATGTGCAAATCATCACAGTTATATTGCTTTTTATTCCAAGTCTTCTACCCGTTTTTATTCCTTGTTTCTCAGCTGACAGATTTCTTCACTATTGAAAGAAAGAAAGCAAAGCAATCATAGTGGATAGTGGATACTCTTGTTTCATTCCTGCCTTTTTTTTTTAAGAGGATCTTCATATGTTCCCTGAGTTGGCCTGGAACTGCAGGACTCAAGAGAACTTCTGGCCTCAACCTCCATAGTAGGTGGGACTATAGGCGTGCACATAGCATGCCTGGCTATTCCTGATTTTAAAGGGAGTATTACCAATGGTTTTGGAAGATGAACTATAAGATAAGAGAAGCTCTATTACTGGTTTTTAAAGAGATTTAAAGAAGTGAATAGATGTTGACCCCTATCAAATACTTTTTGCAGTTGTAAAGAGTCCTGCCCATCCCCCCTACTTTGCTATTAAATCTAAATTACAGCTTGCTGTTGTTAAAACTCTCCTGCATTTTGTGATTAAACCCTACTTGATTGTAATATATAATCTATTATTTTTATATTTTGCCGGCTTCAGTTTGTTAATTTTTTCAGGATTTTGGTCTATAATTTTCCTTTTTTTATACCGCACTTGTCTGCTTTGTGTATTAAGGGGTGGGGTATGTTGCTTCTTACTTTAAAAAATTTATAGCATAATGTGTGAGATTGGAAAGGTGAGCTCCTTCAAAGTTTGCTAGCATTTACTTCTTGCTGTAAATTTATCCGGGTCTTGTGTGGCCTCCCCGCTCTGCTCCCTTTCTTTCCTTTTTTTGATTTAGGGAATGTTATTAACTATTGGTTCATCTTACTTTGGCTCTCAATTTTTTCTTGAGTAAGCACATATTTTTCTAGTAATTTTACTGTTGTTTATTTTTTGCTTTTCAATTTTTTTTCTTTTTAGAGGCAGAGTCCTTCTCCATTGCCCAGGGTGGAGTGCAGTGGCACGATCATGGATCACTGCAACCACAAACTCCTGGACTCAAGTAATTCTCCTGCCTCAGTCTCCCAAGTAGCTGGGACTATGGGTGCATTCCACCATGCCAGGCTAATTTTTAATTTTTTTTTGTATAGATGGGATTTTGCTGTAATGCTCAGGCTGGTCTCAAACTCCTGGCCTCCAGGGGTCTTCCTGTCTTGGCCTCCCAAAGTGCTGGGATTTCAGGTGTGAGCCACTGTACCCAGTCTTTTCTAGCAATTTTTAACTTTCTTCTAAGTTTTAAAATACTTTATCACAATACTTATATTATTCTTTTTTCCCACTCAGTTGTTCTTCCACCCCACCTTGTAGTAAACCTTTCATATGTAACAGGTTGTCTACCAAAAAACTTTACAAAACATATTCCATTATTTTTCCCACCCCACTTGTAGAAAGAGACTCTGAAAGGATAGTTGGCCCAAAGTCACATAGTTGGTGGTAGAGCTGAACTGCACTTGTTAACTTTAAGAATCACACAGGTGGTTGTCATAGAACACAATATCCGTTTCCTAATCCCTGAGTTGAAGGAAGTGAGCTATGATATTATTTGTGTAAAACAGGTTAAAAAGCTCAACTCGTAAAATGTTTTACCTTCCATTTGTGACACTGCAGCACACCTTAAAGCCCCCCAATTTACCATTTTATGTTACTGAACCAATCTTAATAAATTCTATTTTGAATTTCAAGAAAATGTTATGAAACATTCTTGTGTAGCTTTTCCTTTGGTACCCCAAATAAAACCTCAGATCATTTGTTTGACTCACAGGAACATACTGTGGTAATTCTGGGTGCTTTTGTGCAATGACTTGATGTGTTTCCTCCCTCAAGTATAGTCATCGGTTGTTCTCAGCCACTCCCTTGAAGATGGAACAATTCATGTGAAACTTGAAACTCTTCACCGCTTTTTATATGTCCACTAACATTTGGCACCCTTCTATACAATGGCTAGGCTGTTTAACCTTTCTCTAAATATTTATTTGGTCTCCTCTTCATTTTAACATGCTATAGCAAGAAGAGTTTGCTCTTAGAATTTTCTTTGTTTAGCAGACTAGAAAACTAGGATTTCCAGGGTTTTTTTTTTTTCCAGGATATTTAATTTGGAAGTGTTCATGGTTGCCATTTAAGCTCTCAGGTTTTGAAAGTTTCCCATTTCATTATCTCTTTTCCATTTTTGTAGTCTGATAAGGTAGTACAAATATCATTATTATGTCTTTCTTATTTATCTTAGTCATTCTCTTTGTTATTTTGATAATTTCTTGCTTTTATGCTGAGAACAGCATCACTGGTATATATTTCTCTTATAGTCTTTTTCAATATTGATTTTTGCTTGACTCAACCAAGATAGAAATTCTTACTTATTTTTCTATTAAGCTGCAGTAATACAGACTTCATTGAAATCCATTTTACTTACAGCTGCTTGATTATTTTGAAATTACATACTCTAGTATGTTGAACCACTGATATCATTGCTGGAGGGAAAAGTCAACCTTTTTCTCCCCTTGAAACTTTAATTTACTAAACTAGTGTTCAGGTTTCATGACAGTCAAACAAATTTTAATAAACTAGGTTGGAATAATTACTTGTTAATTGTTATCATTCATGAAAATGGGGAATATTTCCTGGAATGTTACAGTATTTATGGATTTGATAGGCAGGCTACAGTGTCCCTATTATTTTGTTATGGTAGAATCATTGTGAGCATGGAAGGAATTCAAACAGTTTGTGGCCTGACTTTAGGGTTGTGGTTCAGTTTCCTTCTAGCTGAGATTTTATATATCAAATCCGTCTTTATTTATTTAGTGTTTCTATGGGGAAAAAAAGTTTTATGCTTGGAGCAAAGACTCCAAACACCTAAGCAGCATTCTGATTTGTCTCTCTTCTAGTCCCTAATGCATTTACTTTCCTGAAACTTTGTGCTTTCTTTTTCTTTAATAAACACTTAAAAATATATTGCTTGCAGTTGTAATTCAGCACAAGGACCTGGGAGTTGTAAGTCTTTCTTGAATACCTGTCTTTCTAGACTTCTGCATTTTACTTGTATTGTCAAACTTACTTTTTTTTAAAGTTAGAGGAATATTTGTTTATTTGTATTGTATTTATTTTTTCTCTTTATAATAACTTATCTTCTACCCTATTTCAAAAAAAAGATTTGAGGTAGTATACACCTTATTTCTGCTCAACAGAAATTGCAAAGTGAAGAAATGAAACAGAGGGCAAATACTAGTGGAAAATTTTAAACTAGACAAGGAGCAGCGTTAATACGTACATGGACAGCAGGAAGTCTAGTATACTTTCTAGAGATGGTCCACAAAATGGCTCTTCCTAACCACAGATGTCAAAAAGGAATATGGTAATTTACATGATCCTCACACTGTATGTAATATCACAGCAAACCAGTGGTCCTGTGGATACTGAAGGTGTGATGAATTAAACACTTTAGATAATACCACTACTTTGAAAGCAAAAGTATGTTTCACTGGGCTTTTTCTTATAATATTTCTTGGTTTATTATGATGGCATATGAAAAAAAGGCTCGTGTGAACAAATTCAGTTATTTGAAAGATCAAACCATGTGGTACAATACTATGTGGTCATCTGATCAAATAGAGGGTAAACTTCAGATTATTCAGTTGCGTAGTCTCCAAAATGGACAAGAGTTCTTGAAAAGATAAGAGTGTTGCTGGAAAGACCTACTAGGAATTTTTTGTGTTTTTACTTTGTTTCAACTCTAGTAGTAAAGATCAGAAAAAGCTTTAACAGTATTACTCCGTGGATTGAGACTAGTGCCCTCAACTGGTGCCTTTATTAGCTTTTCGTGTATCCTTTTAGTTTCAAGAGCTGAAAGAAGACAGGGAATCCCATAAGGCACAGGGTTTAATAGTGGTGCCTTTACTTTTTAGTTCATTACACTTAGAAAATAGCTGGTGAAGTGGATTTTTAGGAATGTTTGATTTCATTTTACTGAAACCAGTACTCACAAAATAATTGACTTAAAGAAATTGCAGCATGAAGATTATAGTAGTACAGATGAACAGGAAGAAAAGAGCTACTACCACTTCTACTTTATTCAAACAAGTAAAGCAAAAGTATAGTTTTGCTATACAATTGAACTTAAGTTGTTATCAGCTTACCAGATTGTTATAAGATGTTGCATGTAAACTCCATGGTAACCAAGATGAAAATACCTATAGAAGGTATACAAAATAAAATGAGAAAGGAAACAAAGTATAGCACTACAAAAAAAATCAATGAATCACAAAGAGAGCAAGACAGGGAAAAGGGACAAAAGAGCTACAAAACAGAAATAAACAACTAACAAAATGATAGTAGTAAGTCCTCCCTTTCAGTACTTATTTTAAATTTAAATTAATTAAACTCTTCAAGAAAAATACATAGAATAGCCAGATGGACAAAAACAATAGCCAAATATAAATTATCTACAAGAGACTCACTTTAGACATAAGGACACACACACACACTTTAAGTGAAAGGGTAGGAAATGATATTTCACATAAATCGTGACAAAAAGAGAGAGCAAAGGTAGATATACTTATATCAACCAGATAGACTTTAAGTCAAGCAGTCATAGAAAAAAAGAGAAACTTTATGTAATGATAAAAGAGTAAATTCATCATGAAGATGTAACTATTATAAATATATATATTTAATATCCAATGTTAGAGCACCTAAATATATGATGCAAACATTTACAGAACTGAAAAGAGAAATAGACAGTAATACAGTAGTAGGAAATTTCAGTACTCACTTTCAGTAATGGATAGAACATTCAACATAAGATCAATAAGGAAAAAGAGGACTTGAACCACACTGTAGACCAAATGGACCTAAAGACAAACATTCCATCCAAGAGCAGAATAATATACATTCTTCTCAAGCACACATAGAACATTCTTCAGATAGATCATGTGTTAGGTCATAAAACAAGTTTGCAAATTTAAGAAGATTGAAATCATACCAAATATCTTTTCTGACCATTTCATTATGAAACTAGAAATCAATAAAAAAAGGAAAATTGGAAAATTCACTAATATATGGAAATTAAACAACATATTCTTGAACAACCATTGCATCACAGAAAATGGATAGAAATGAGAAAATATCTTGAGGTTAAAAAAACAAAAACACAATATGCCAAAACTTATGGAATGCCACAAAAGCAATACCAAGAGAGAAGTTTTTAACTTAAGAGAGAAGCAATTAACACCTACATTGAAGAAAAAAGAAAAATCCCAAATAATAAACTTAACTCTTCACCTTAAGAAA
Source organism: Hylobates moloch (assembly GCF_009828535.3). NCBI lineage: Eukaryota > Metazoa > Chordata > Mammalia > Primates > Hylobatidae > Hylobates > Hylobates moloch. The sequence goes on from NW_026652276.1 coordinate 195,063,824, forward strand.
CCAGAAGAAGAACAAAATAAGCCCAATGCTAGAAGAAGGAAGGAAATCATAAAGGTTATAGCAGAAATAAATACAGACCCTAGAAAAGCAATTTAAAAAATCAACAAAACTAATAGTTGGTTTTTAAAAAGATTAACCAAATAGACAGACTTTTAGACAGACTGAGAAAATGAGAGAAGATTCAAATCAGAAATGAAAAAGGAGAGATTACAACTGATGGCACAGAAAGAAGAATGATCATAAGAGACTACTGTGAACAATTATACACCATCATACTGGATAACCTAGAAGAAATAGATAAATTTCTAGAAACATACAGTGTACCAAGACCAAATAATGAACAAATTAAAAAATAAAAACAGAGTTATAACTAGTAAGGAAATTGAGTCAGTAATCAAAAACTTCCTAACAAAGAAAAGCCCAGACCAGATGGTTTCACTGGTGAATTCTACCAAACATTTTTTTTAAAGATTAACACCAATTTTTTTCATACACTTCTAAACACTGAAAAGGAAGGAACACTTCCAAACTTATTTTATGAGATCAGCATTACCCAGATACCAAAGCCAGATAAAGACACTACACAAATGAAAACTGTGGGCCAATATCCCTGATGAATATAGATTCAAAAATGCTCAACAAAAATGCTAGCAAACTGAATTCAACAGCACATTAAAAGAATCATGTACCATGACTAAGTGATCTTATCCCTGGAATGCAAGTATGGTTTAACATATGCAAATCAATACATGTGATATAACACATTAACAGATTGAAAGATAAAAATCACATGATCATTAGAATAGATGCAGAAAAACCATTTCACAAAATTTAACACTCTTTTACAATAAGAACATTCAATATACAAGGAATAGAGGGAAATTACCTTCACATAATAAAGGCTTTACATGACTAACCTACAGCTAATATCATACTCCATATTGAAAAGCTAAAAGCTTTTCCTCAACATCAGGAACAAGACAAGGACATTCTTACCACTTTTATTCAACACAGTACTCACAGTCCTAGCCAGAGTAATGATGTAAAAAAAGAAATAAAAGGCATACATAATGGAAAGAAAGAAGTAAAATTATCTCTGTTAGCAGGTAACATGATCTCATATATAGAAAACCCTAAAGATTACACACACACTCACACACACACACACAAATCCCCATTAGAAGTAATAAATGAATTCAGCAAATTTGCAGGATACGATAGCAACATACAAAAAGCCATTTTATTTCTACATATTAGCAGTGAGCAATCTGAAAAGGAAATTATGAAAACAATATCATTTAAAATAGAGTCAAAGTATAAAATACTCATCAATAAATTTAACCAAAAGACTTGCACACTAAAAACTACAAAATATTGCTGAAAGAATTGAAGAGACAAATAAATAGTCTCATTTTCATGGATTAGAAGAATAAATGTTAAAATATCAACACCACCCAAAGCAATCTACAGATTTATTGCAATTCCTATTAAAATCCCAATGCATTTGTTACAGAAATAGAACAAGCAATTCTGAAATTCATATTGAATGACAAAGGACCTTAAATAACCGAAACAATTTAGAAACAGAAGAATATGGCTGGTGACCTCGCACTTACTGATTTCAAAACATATTATGAATACAAAGCTACAGTAATCAAAACAGTATGATACTGGCATGAAGACATACCAATAGAACAAAATAGAAATCCCAGAAAGAAAATAATGTATGATCTATTTGTCAAATGATCTTCCACAGTGATGCCAAAACTATGCAATGGTGCAAGGACAGTCTCTGTGATGAATGGTGCTTGGAAAATTGGATATCCACATGCTGAATAATGAAATTGGATTCTTACACCATACATAAACATCAATTCACAATAGATTAAAGACTTAATGGTAAGGCCTGAAAGTGTAAAACTCCTATAAGAAAACATAGAGGAATAGCTTCATGACCTTGTTCTTGGCAATTATTTTTTGGATATGACACCGAAAACACTGGCAACAAAAGCACACATAGACAAGTGAGACTGCGTTAAACTAAAAAGTTTCAGTGCAGCAAAATAAACAAGAGTGCAAAGGCAGCCTACAGAGTGGGAGAAAGTATTTGTAAACCATGTATATGGTAAGGAATTAATATCTTAAAAAAAGGAACTCCTACATCTCAGTGGCAAAAAACCAAATAACTGATTGAAAAATGGGCAAAGGACTTGAATTGACATTTCTCCAAAGAGGATGCACAAATGGCGAAAAGGAATACGAAAAGATTCTCAATATCACTAATCATCAGGGAAATGCAAGTAAAACTCACAAAGAAATACCACCTCACACCTGTTAGGATGGCCATTATAAAAAACAAAACAAAACAGAAGATAAATGTTGGTAAGGAAATGGAAAAATTGGAACGCTTATGCACTGTTGGTGGGAATGTAAAATGATACAGCCACTATGGTAAACAGTAAGGAGATTCTTCCAAAAATTAAAAATAGAACTACCTTGTGATCCATCAATCCTACTTCTAGTTATTTATCCAAACTATTTAAATCAAGGTCTGGAAGAGATATTTGCACTCACATGTTCATTGTAACATTATTCACAATAATCAGGAGGTGGAAACAGCCTAAATGCCCATTAATGGATGAATGGATAAAGAAATTATGGTATTTACATACAATAAAATATTGTTTAGCAGGCCGGGGAGGGTGGCTTATGCCTGTAATCCCAGCATTTTGGGAGGTTTAGGCAGGCGGATCACCTGAGGTCAGGAGTTCGAGACCAGCCTGACCAACATGGAGAAACCCTGTCTCTACTAAAAATACAAAATTAGCCAGGCATGGTGGCATATGCCTGTAATTCCAGCTACTCCAGAGGCTGAGGCAGGAGAATCACTTGAACCCGGGAGGCGGAGGTTGCGATGAGCCAAGATCACGCCATTGCGCTCTAGCCTGGGCAAGAAGAGCGAAACTCCTCAAAAAAAAAAAAAAAATTTTTTCAGCCATAAAAAGGACATCCTATTATATGCTATAACGTGGATGAAATTTGAGATCATTATGCTAAATGAAATAAATAAATCGGATAAGGACAAATACTACTTGATTCCTCTTATATGAGGTACCTAAAGTAGTCAAACTCACAAAGCAGAAAATAGCATGGTGGGTGCAGGAGCTATGAGGAGGAGAAATGGGGAGCTGCCGTTCAATGGATAGCCTTTCATTCATGCAGTATGAATACATAATAGAGATCTGCTGTGCAAAATTGTGTTTATTGTTAACAATATTCTTCACTTAAAAATTTGTTAAGAGGGTAGATCTCGTCTTACGTGTTTTTTACCACAATAAAATAAGAGAGAAATGCCTGGTAATTCCTCCATATAGATAGTATTAACAACAATATTTTTACATGTACAAAAGGAGCTTTTAGGATCACTATAGTGAAATTAAATAAAAATAGTATTTCATCATTTCATCTTTATCCTCTGCATTTTTACTTTTGTGTATGTCTTATACAAAACAGAGTATATAAAATATTTAAGTATAGTAGCACTTTTATATAAAATATGAATGAATCTGTTTAGGAATGCATGCTCAAAAGTAGTTATTGATTAGTGGATGTGATTAAAACAAAAGTTTGACATCATTGATCAAGAACAGTGGCATTCAACCTGTGCTTCCATGAGGCCCTTCAAGGGCTATGGGAATGGAGTGGATTAGGTGGGGCTCTGGGCTTCCTAAGGCTCACTCCATCCTGAGAAGTTTCACTTTAATGTTATACGTACAGTGCTTCTAAAATAAACAATTAAACAATTGCTTCCACAATTGACACAAAATTAAAATTGATACTTTTGAGGAAATCAGGCAAACTGTAGTAATACGATGAAGAAAATACAGCAGTGGCTGGGCATGGTGGCTCACGCCTGTAATCCCAACAGTTTGGGTGGCTGAGGCAGGCAGATCACTTGATGCCAGGAGTTTGAGACCAGCCTGGGCAACATGGCAAAACATCATCTCTACTAAAAGTACAAAAATTAACCATGCATGGTGGCGCACACTTGTAATCCCAGCTACTTGGAAGACTGAGGCTCAGGAATAGCTTGAACCTGGGAGGCAGAGGTTGCAGTGAGTCCACATTGCGCCACTGTACTTCAGCCTGGGTGACAGAGAGGGACTGTCTCAAAACAACAAAAACAAAAACAAACAAAAAAACTATGGAAGAATATTGCCAATTATTATCACTAGGTATTGGGATTACATGTGTTTTTCTTCCCTCTCTTGCCCACTGTCTCACTCTCTTTTCTATCTGTATTATACCCTGGAAATACCTCATTTATGTGATGGGAAAATTATTTTTAAGTCAGGTTGATATGTTTTTATAATGAAATAATTGAGGAACCTGACCAAATGCTTATCTGGGTAAAAGGCTCCTCCTCTGTAGAGAGGTAGTCCCAGAGAGAAGCATCTAGTCCCAGAGAGAAGTAAGGTTAATATTTTCCTTAGGAAACAGTGTTAGGTTTATCTCAATGCAGGTTAAAATGAGTGATCAAGAACTTGACTTTCTTGGACATTAAGCATGATTGCGGTATTTTTAACTAGGAAAAAATAATTTAAATAGCATTACTAAACATCCAATGCAGTCGTAAAAATATTCTGAATGAGGTACAGGTTGTTTAACGTTAGGAATATAGCTTCTGTAAACTGCAAATCCATTGCAGATTTTAACCCTAGGTTACGACATGAATTACTTGGAATTTAAAACAAACAAACAAAAAACCTTCAGAAATGATTTTGTTTTAATTTCTTACATGAAAGATGAAACAGCCAAGGCTCTGAATTGTTAATGATCTTTCCGCAGTCCCATAGCTAGTTAGTAGCAGAGCCAGGATTTCAACTCTGCCCTTTATTCGTTCTACTCTAATCTGGCTCACTGGCTCGTCTTTTGGCATTCTTGCCTGCATTTTCGATGGTCATATTGATCTTTTTACAGCTCCTTGACCTCTTTTCTCTTGTCGTAGATCATATGTCTCTACCTAGAGCAGTCTCTTCCATACTTCCTCTTGCTATCCTCTTTGTTAGCTCACTCCTAGTCGTCTCTGGGAAGCTATCCATAACCTTGAGGTTAGGTTTAGCCCCACTAGTCCCTTTTATTTTAGACTGATCACAGTTATAATTACTTGTTCAATAGTTGACTGCCTCAGAATACTGTGTATAACCTTCAATGACGGGTGAGAAAGTATTCAATTGTTTTCATTGCTATATCTCATGGTATCATATAGTTTTCAATAGTCATCACTCCAATGTTTTTTTTAATGAGTGAATACTTACTTGTTGATGAATAAATGCTCCCTTTCTTTTTATAACTACCTTATCAATGTTTTTATACTGTTCTTAGTTTACACATTATTCTTATGTCTATGTTCATTGTTAAAACAATTATTTTATATCTGTGCATATAGTTGTGCTCAGTAAAACTTTTTGTTACAGATTATATAATCTTTCTCTGGCAACAGGAGGTAATTTGTATTTTGACTTTTTTTTCTTGCAGCACCTATGTTCTTTATCATTAAAAAAAAGGAAAAACACTTGTGAAATACCCCTTGAGCAACTTTGAAATTCAACTGGACAAAGTATTTTAGAGTGGCTATTAGAATACTCAAAAAATTTTACTAGAATTGGTATTATGTGACTTCAGAGGTTTTCCGATGTCACAAAGTGTAGTATATTGTCTTAGTACACTGAATTTCTATTTTATACAACATCTTTATTTGCTTTGAAGATAATTTCCTTCCTTGGGTCATAGAATTGTCATCTCTGCTCCTTACTGTTCTCAATCATGAACACCAGTAGTTGAGAATAGCATTGGCAAGTTTGGTTAAGCCTCCAATTTTGCACTGATCACAGGGCCTTTTACATCATTTTGGCTGGTGGGACTCTTACCTCATTATCAGGATGATCAGTGGTCAGAATAAAGGGGCCAAACAGCCCACCTATTATCAGGATGATCAGTGGTCAGAATAAAGGGGCCAAACAGCCCACCTATTAGTTATTCATTCTCCAGTCTTATCACTATATGGAGAAATTAAACTTATACCACTCATTCTCTCTGTAAAGCATTCTTTGATTTCCAACTGGAAATAATTTCTCTTTAAGTGCACGTATAGGAGTTTATCTTACCTTTCTTAATGGGGCTTCTTATTTTTGACAGTTACTTCCCTATTAGATTCTAAGCTCCTTGGGAGAAACATCTATCCCTGATTGCTTTGGGTTATTTATGGTTCCTTGCACATAGAAACTGCTGAATAAATATTTGTTGAATGAGTGAATGGAATTCCTTTCGTTTAAAAAATGCTAAAGGCCAGTGAGAAGATGAGAAATATGAATATGGAAAAGCTTTCAGTGGATTGGCAATTGATATGTCTTTGATGTTAAATAAATGATAGATTAGACTTGCACAATGTTTGTCAATTTAAGAATATATAATGAAGTTTCTGTAGGATGGAAAAAATCTGTAGTAATTTATTATTTTCAGGCTGCTTGTATTATATTTGGAAATTTTTATATTCATTTATAATAGTGGATGGAGGATTATCTTAATTCTAAACATATAAAGTAGAAAGGTTATATTTCAGAAAAACATGTAGTCTAATCTACCCTGGTATCTATTTAGTGTCTGCCTAATATCATGTGATGCTTTTCTTCTACTTTGAATTGTAAATTTATAGCTATAGATTTGGACACATAAACTGCCAAGTCCTTCCACAGGTATTTATTATTCTGTAGCTGAAGAATAAACTACAGAAAAGAATAGTTATTCACAATTATGTATCCTTATTATAGAAAATATAACTGTACATACACACGTACATGTACTTTACATGCACATTTACATGCACAGTGCTCACTCCTGTGATCCCAGCACTTCGAGGGGCTGAGGTGGGTGGATCACTTGAGGCCAGCAGTTCGAGACCAGCCTGGCCAACATAGCAAAACCCCTTCTCTACTAAAAATACAGAAACTAGCTGGGTGTGGTGGAGGATGCCTGTAATCCCAGCTACTCGAGAGGGCGAGGCAGGAGAACTGCTTGAACCCAGGAGGTGAAGGCTGCAGTGAGCCGAGATCATGCCACTGCACTCCATCCTAGGTGATAGAAAGGCCCTGTCTCAAAAAGAAAATGATGAATAAAAATAAATAAAAATACTAAAACCAAAGTAAGTGTCCAACATTTTTCTCTTGTATTTGTGTGTGTATGTTTATGTGTGTGGGGGGTGGGGGCTGGCATGTACTGCTTATTTGTGTGATAGGCTGTGTTTCTACAAGAAAGCTTGTTTAATAGACAATAAGGATACAAATATATATTTATACATAAATAAATGAATATTTATGCCCTGAAACATTTGTACGAGTATGAGTGATGTTTCCAGAAATTGACTATTATCTTCTAACAAGTTCAGATAAAGTGTTGAAGGTAAAATATGAATAATGAAGTAAAATATTCAAAATATTTGAAGTCAGAGCCTTGTTTAATATTACTCATTTCAGAAAAGTATTGAGTTACACAGATAACTTACCTAACCTCTCTAATTCTTAGTTTCTCCAGGCATAAAATGGGAATAGCACATTTGGGACAATCGAAATTAAATACTGAATTGCCATGCAAGTAATTGCCATGCATTGTAATATACAATGGCTAAATTTTCTTTATTAAGCCTTATATTTTAATTATGGGAAACATAGATTAGAAATCTATTTTAGGGCTCTTGAACCACTTGCTCAGACCTGCTCCCACCCTGTGGAGTGTACTTCCATTTTCAGTAAATCTCTGCTTTTGTTGCTTCATTCTTTCCTTGCTTTTTTTGTTTGTTTGTTTGTTTTTAAAAAAATTTATTTTATTCTATTTTAGGCAGGGTGCAGAGCCTCACACTTGTAATCTCAGCACTTTGGGAGACTGAAGTAAGCGGATTACTTGAGGCCAAGAGTTTGAGACCAGCCTGGGCAACATGGTGAAACACCTTGTCTACTAAAAATACAAAAAATTACCCAGGTGTGGTGGTGGGTGACTGTGGTCCAAGCTGCCCCAGAGACTGAGGCACAAGAATCGCTTGAACCCAGGAGGCAGAGGTTATAGTGAACCAAGATGCTGTCACTGCACTTCCGCATGGGCAGTGGCAGAGCGAGACTCCATCTCAAACAAACAAACAAACTAACTAACAAACACACACAAACAAAAAATTAATTTTTATCTCTGGAAACAAAGTTGCTAACAATCCACAAACTTTTGACATATGTATTTTTTGTTAACCAATTATCACTGCTTTGTACATTATATTTGTAGGTGTAGTAAAGAGAGAAGTGGTAGTTAAACTATGAAATGCAGATGTGCTGTTTGTGAATAGAGACAGAAACAATCTCAGCTCACTGGTATATTCTATTCCCAAGCCAGAACTTGACTTATATCTACCATCTGCTAAGATTTTAACACTTTTTTTTTTTCTTCCTAATCTGAAATATTTTTTCCTTAGGAAATTCTGGTTAGTTTTAAAACTCTACACAAACATGAATTGTTATTTCACTTCATATAAAGTTTTGAGAAATTCATCATAGATACAGCTTGGTTGTATTAGAAGAAAGAAAATATCTTTGGCTGTAATTAGGATGAAAAATAGAAATAAGATGAGTACTTCTATATTTTAAGAGTTAAATGCCTTGGCGAAGTGGCTCACGCCTGCAATCCCAAAGCTTTGGGAGGCTGAGATGGGCAGATCATCTGAGATTGGGAGTTCAAGACCAGCCTGGTCAACATGGCGAAACCCGCCTCTACTAAAAATACAAAAATTAGCTGGGCATGGTGGTTCGTGCCTGTAGTCCCAGCTACTCAGGAGGATGAGGGAGGATGATGGATTGGGCCTGGGAGGCAGAGGCTGCAGTGAGCCGAGATCATGCCACTGCACTCCAGCCTGGGCGACAGAGCTAGACTCTATCTGGAAAAAAAAAAACTACAGCTCTTTCAGTAACCTCTGTAATAATATTTTCTTAGTAAAAGCAAGTGCTATAAATGACTGGAAAATTTATGTTGCATTTGGCCTTAGATGTCTAAATATATATGTGTATATTATTATATATTATATATAATACATACATATATATTTATATATATGAAAATAATGGCAAATTTCAACTTCATATAAATTTTATAATTTATTAAAAGTAGCATTCATTAGAAACATAGCATTTATGTTTCAGTTGGTAGCCTTACAAACTTTTGCATTCTGTAAAAATGCTGAACAAAAATTTAGTATTTAATAACTATTTTCTATTGCTTAGATGGACTGACGGATTAACTTACAATCACAGATGAGACAAAAACTATCATAGCAATTTTTTCTTTTTTCTTGTGAATAATGAGGTTGATCAAGTTCTATACTTTTTTGGAATTCCTTCTGTCTTTTTTTGTCATTCAGTAGTAAATGTAACATGTAGTTATTCAAGTAGTAAATGTAATAATTTAAGGAGTAAATGTGAAAATAAAGTCGTTCATTTTTAATCTTTGTATAATCTCTACAAATAAGTGTTAAAGTCTTTACTTAATGTCAAAAACTTTTGTGAGTTTCCCGTACCTTTTAATATCTTTTATTCATATATGGGTATTTTTATTTTGGTAGGAAATGTTGATGAATTAAATGGGTTGGCATTTGGTTTCGAGATCCATTGCTTTAGGAAACAGCATCTGCAGAAGTTGAGCGTTTGGCTTTGTTGGGATTAAGTTGGAAGACAGTTGGTTTTAGCTCTGCCTTCACCTGTCAGTCCTAGCCTAGTGAATGTGAATGCTAGATAGAATTTCAGGAATATGAGAATTGCCTACGTAGACAAAAAAAGGCATAAACAAATAGTTAAAAGATAACATGTTACCATAGTTACCTGAGCATTTTGGTTTCAGAAGTGAAAAAATTTAAAAGAAATGAGAAAACAAATCTCTACAATAGTCTTCTACAAGGAACAGTCCTTCTGCCTGGCATTCTAAGTCTGGACTAAGTTTAAATTTTATTAAACACACAAACATGCACACATGCACAAATGTATTCTGTGATGTTTATGTGAAACTTTTTATGTCTGAAAATGTCTGTATATAGCACGCCTGATTTGGAAAACAATATATACTTTATGCCTGCTTTATCAAATATGGGCAAGGGTTTACTTAAAGCACCTGTGCACCTTCAAAGGAAGACCTAGTATGAGGAAATTTGCAGCATTTAATTTTTCCCCATACTCCAGCCTTCCTCATAAAATATTCACGTGATCAAGGCTGAAATTGTCCTATTTATTTTAATAAATGCAGAAAGATTTTACTGTCTTCCTTGCTTTGTAGAAGCAAAGGAAGGAAACAATGGCACTTGAAAGAATTTTATGTTTCACCTTTTTGTTGGTGGAGGGGAGGAAAGCCTGTACTTTTTCATGTGTGTTTATCCTCTGGTTGTTAAAAATAACTTTCTCTCCAAATTCAAGAGTATATGAATTTTCCTTATATTATTCATATTCTGCTGTATTTATTTCATTTGTTTAATATAATGGCCTGACATATTTTATATGTACAGATTTTAGATCAATATAGAACAATAAATTCACAAAATGTGGGTAGAAACTATGGAATGCCTTTTCCATGATAATTTATTACCTTTAAAATATTAAAAAATGCATCATTTTATTATATATGTTTTGTTTGTTTCTTGAAGATACTCTTTATTTCATGAGTATTGTGCGCATCATGATGTGAGGGATTGCTATGGGGATTGTTTCAATCATTTATTGTTCTATTTAAATTAGAGAAGAAAATTGCTTAATGGTAGCTCTAACATCTGTATCTAGTTTTGCTATACAGATTCTTGAAAATATTTTCAAGAAAATAACCTAATTTCAAAGTTTAAACTGTTCTTCTCTGGCAATAATCACTTTCATCTTATTCATTTCCACTTCCTGTAAAGTTGGATTTTTTTTCTTTAAATTTTATTTGGATAACTGATGATGATTCAGTTAACCAAACCTATGTTAACACCATTTTAATATCTGTTTTCTTTCTACATTTAATATTTAAGATGCTTATAGGTTATTTTTCAGTGAGTTGTTGATAACACTTTTATTTTTTTGTATTAATCTTATAAAGATGTCAAGTATTTCATGATTGGACCTGTTTGACTCCCTCCATAAGATTTTATTATTTTGTTAAAGGAGTAATGGAAATTAGATAAAATGTGATTCATGAATCTGGAATATTTAATTCTTCTGGATTTCTAATTCTTAGACTATTTTTAGAATCCATTACCACACCAAGCACTTATTGAGTGTTTACTTTTACTAGCATTATAAATGCAAAGATAAAACATATAAAAATATTCTCTGTCTTCTAGGAACTTTCATTCTAATTTGGTAGAAAAGGATGTTTTTATTCCTGTCTCTTTTTGTATGCTCATTCAGTAAGAGTTCTTTAAATATCTACCGTAAGTATGCTAGGCGGAGGTGAGGCTGTAAGTTATGAATAATAATTTCTCCCTTCAAGGAGCCAAAATCCAGTAGGGAAAGGATTGGCTATGTTAATTACTATTATGTTAAAAATACTGAATTTAAGTCATGCACAAATCTATGAAATTATGGAGGGCTAAGAAATTAATTCTGTTGGACAGAATAATAGAAAGGTCTACAGATGATACTGCGTACAGATTGGCCTTCATATGGGTAGTATTTTTACTAGTATAGATGGTTGAGAAAAGCATTTTAGGCTATGTTAACATTATGAACACACATCTAAAAATGTATGAAAATATGTGGTGAACTCAAGGATTATGAGAATTTTTATGTGGTTATAATGTTGGGCACATAAGGAGATGATGGGAAATAAAACATTAAAAAAAGATTTGGAGCCACATAATTTTTTTTATTCTATCAGTAATGGAAAGCAATTTGTGGACTTTAAGTAGGGAATGACATAATTAAATTATCTCTGTTACCATCTGCCCAAACCAAATCATCAATATTATTTTCATTACTGCTCTCCCTGCTTCCTTTCTTTCCCCCAACTAAAACCATGTCCATTCTTGAAATCTTCTAGTGGCCTCCCATCATGTTTAATACAAGATAAAAATTTTGTCTTCCAATTTACACAGAGTCCTTTGGACTTCTGTTTGCTTCTCCAGCATTACCTAGTATCCTCTCCCTGACCCACTAATCTCCAGCTATGGAGTGGGGAAAATCTGAAGGCAAGAAGAGTTGTCGAATGACTATTAATTTAGATGAAAATTCACATGAGGCTAAAAAACAATCATGGCAGTGGGGCTAGAATAAAAGGAGATAACTTGAAAAATACAGCCTATAGGCCATTGGTTTGAAGGACAGAAGAAAAATATATGAAATGTGACTTATATGAAAGATGTTTAAATCTGGACACATGATGATTTTCTAGAAGAAAAAATGACGGTCTAATTCATAAACTTAGGGAAGTGTGGTACAAACATTTAGTTGGTAATGGGCAAATTATACCAATTGGGTAGTTCATAATTTCTTCTATATTTTGTCTCTGTCATCCCCATCTCTAAATCATAAAAGTTTATAGAGATAGAGTGTTGCATCAAATTTACAATTTGACCATATCCTCATAACCATTCTTTTTTCCAAGGAACCTATAAGGAAGGAGTACTCATAGCCATTATTAATTGGACTGGAGATCATCCTCCAGGATTGGCAACTGAGACCCAGAATGTCAATATCTTTCTGACTGCAATCCTTATAGTGTGAAATTGGGAGCCAGTGGCTCTTTTAACTCACTTACCTTGTGGACTAAAAGTTACTAGAAAGTTTCTCACTAGACGTTTCTCTCTAGAAAGAAATATGTAAAAGATATTCAGAGAGAAACAAACATCAAAGAAAGAACAGACTCTGCTCTCTCACACTTCTTGAGGTATAGCACCATTCCTGTCTGTATTCATCTAAATCCTCCATTTTACTTAAGCTATCTCAAGCTGGTTTCCTCTGCTTGTAAGTAGAAATGTCCTGCCTAATGCAGTTGAGCTTGGATTTGTCAAATTTGAAGTTCCGATAGGATTCCTAGATGGGAATACCTAGCACTTACATAGAATTGTGGCCCGTGGACTCAGAAGAGAATCCTGTCCTGGGTTATTCAGATTCAGATTCTATTAACTTTTATCAAGCACCTTCTATTGGCCAGATGTTGTGCCAGTCATTTTTATATTTATCCATACTACATTGTATTGATTTTCTGAATTTCTTAGGGGATTGAGGTGGGTCAAGTATGTGCTAGATGTGACTGGGACTAGAGCTGGGCTAATTATTGGGTCTGAAGGCTTTGGTCATGACTCATTGAAACAATCAAAACTAGAGGGAGATAGCACAGCACACTGAAAATAAATGTTCTTAACCATGAGCCAGAAAAAAAAAAAAAAAACCAAGAACAAAGGTTGAAGTTTCAGGGGAAAGAAAGGAATAATAAAGAGGCACAGAGCACCCAATCAGGGACTAGATAGAAACCAGATCAAAGCACATGTGAGTTTGAAATAAGGTTGATTGCCCTGAACATCTTTGTATGTCTTTAGTTTGCTTCTGTGCTCTAGCTAGTGCATCGAGTGTGAGTGATATTTTTAGTGGGAGGAGGAGGTTGCTATTGAGAATGGGATCATTTTTGGCACTACATTTTTGAACCAATTTTTCTTGGCTTTCGGGAAAGCTCTAAGACTTTATATTTGTGTCTTACTACTTTTTGATTTTTAAATTGTTTGTCCTTGAGATTTTTAAAGATTATGTTGTGTAAAATAATATTTTCATTCCCTTTCCGAGTTGGGTTGTTAACAACCTACAGAAAATAATGCTGTGTTCCATTATTTATTTCTGATTTTCTTGGAAATTTCTCTGGGTATTTGAGAGACAGAGGGAGAAATTCTCAGGAAAGATTAAGCTCTTCTGGTATGTTTGGACAACCATAAGAGTGCCAGGATATTCTGAGGTTAATGAGCCAAAAGAAGTCACTGAGCTAGATGAAGTATGACCTTCTAGGCTAAGGTAACAAGCATGGTTTTTAGCTTATTTATTTATTTATTTATTTATTTTGTTTTTGTGTTTTAGGAGATGGCGAGATTAGAATCACTGAAAAGTTTTATAGGTTGTTTTTCATATAATGAGTTTTCGTAGTACATGTTTTCTTTGTCTCTAGAATGTTTTCTGTATAGCCATGATGTTTTCTATTTCTGAGAAGTTTAATGCATTGCATTTTCACTATATTCTAACTCACCTGGTTTATTTTTTAAAGTAAAATGTTTGTTTTAGGTTTACAAAATATTGTGAAGATAATACAAATAGTTTCTGTATACCTGCCCACTCAGTTTATGCTATTATTAATATATGACATTAGTATGGCATATTTGTCACAATAAATGAGCTAATCTTGATACATTGCTATAAACTCAAGTCCATACTTTATTCACAGTTTGTTACCTTTTGCCTAATGTCCTTTTTCTGGATACCACATCATCCAGGATACCACATTAAATTTAGTGGTCCTGTCTCCTTAAGATCCTCTTGGATGGACAGTTATGATTACCCTCTTACTCCCAAAATTGTTTTGAGAATATCTGTAATTTTCAACTAAGCACATTTTTGGTTTTCATTCTTCCTGTGGGATGTTAGTGTGTGTGTGTGTTTGTGTGTGATATGGTCAATATTGTAAACTATTTTGAATGTTAGTGAGTGTGGTATAGTTTATAAAAGGGCTTTTCATACCGATTACTTATTTAACTTCATTATATCTTTATACCTATTTCTATTTATCAATTGCTTTTATTTATTCTTATAAAGTTGATATATAAGTACTGATATACTAACACTGGCACATTAAACACTTCCCAAACATTCGTGTTTCTGTTAGTTTTTCCTTGCATTTCTAATAGTGTTTTCTTTATATATACATTCTATTTTATTCATTTTATAAAGGTTCATAATCATTTTTTCGTTATGGATTATACCTTTTTTCTACCCTCTTGGTCCAGTTTAAGATTTCTTGCCTTTATTTCAATCTACCTAATATTAATATTGCCATCCTTCCTCTGTTTTTCCTCTGCAAAGTGAATTCCACAGTGCCTTGAACATAATTGATGCTCAAATATTTAGAGTGAATAAGTGAATACATGCATATTTATACCTATTCATAAGAAGAATGAGAAAAATAGAAGATGAATGCAGGAAACACTTCAGCATTTTTTTGTGGTACTGCCAGCTATTTTAGCATATATGAAATATGTGTAAGTTTTCCTCCTATCCTCTAAAGCTTCACATACTTTCACAAAACATACTCACTTTTAAAGTTGAGGAAGCTGTATCTATATATCCAACTTAACATGTGCAATATCCAACCTTATGTGAAAGAAATAGAGGGATGGTTATGTTATATCATAGCCTTTTGCTTGACACTTAGGATATGAATATTGTTAGTGGTTCATTTGCTTGGCATTTTAGTTCCCTCATTGTTTTTTCAATTTATCTCAGATTATTCATAAAGCTGAAGATGCCATGTATCAAGAGTTTTGTAGCTGAAAGACTTTTTTTTGTTTTCATGTTTATAAGACTTGTACACGTGTTTGTGAATGTGCACTTTTAAATCTTCTAAGTGTATAAAATTTATTCAATTAAAAAGGACAAAAAATTTTTAAGTTCCAAAGTTTTTTTTCCTTGTGTAAGTATTTCATTTTCTGAAATACATTTGTACAAAACTGTACTAAAGGGTTATTGTAGAAGAAATTGTCAGAATTAGTCAAGAACAAATATGAGCTATATAGAAATAGGATATAAAGGTGATTGTTCTCTGATTTTAGAAGGTGGTATAAAGATGATTTGAAAACTAATTGAACATTTCTACACAGTTACAGTGACATGATGGGTTTGAAATACTGGAAGTGGAAGCCAAAGTTTCTTCCAGTCATATAAAATGATATACAGTATCTTTGTATGTATGATATTCAGAAACAAGCTAATTGGAGAAACTATAAAGAATATTCTTAAAGTTAAGCACTTTTTTTTTTTCTAAAGCTAAAATACCACTTTGAATAAGAGCAGTTTTCAAAGAACCCTTTAATCAGTTTATTTAACAAATACTTACCTAGCTAAATCTGGGCTAGCAGTAAAGTAGTGAACCAAACAAAATCATCTTCGTCTAACTTAAAATCTTGGACTTATTTCATTTAATAATGTACTTTTCTAATGAGACCCTCAAAATTTAAAGCAGATCTAGAGTCTTTTTTAGTTGCAACTTTTAAATCATTAACCCAAGGAAACATAAGATAAAAGAAGTAATATTTATTAATTTATTGGCCAGACACTTTACAGGGCCTTTTATATGTTTCTCACTTACTACAAACTTAGACTTTTGGAACTTATGGCTATTGAGTACATATTATGGATTAGTAAACTGATATTCAAATAAGTCCTAGGTAACTAACTCATTCATTTTTTTCAATAAATATTTATTGAGCATTTAAAGTGTGGTTCTAATCATGGTTCTAATCATGAGGGATTCAGGTCACACAACTAATAAGCATCGATGCCTGTTTTCAAATCCTGGTCTTACTCCTAAAGCTGTGCCTTTTGCAAGATGGCTTTTAGAATCCTTGTTGAGTCAATTGTCTTTATAATTAGCTCCTTTTGTAAAGGTATGCAGAGTCACCAGATAGTTGAGAAGAAAATGTGCAGTGGACTGTTAACTACACTTTCATTAAGATTTGCCAAGGCTTATTTTTTAAAAAAATTATGGTGGACTATATTGTATCACATAGAATTGTCTTTTCAGGACTATATTTTAATATTTCATATTTGGCTTTCTTTCTTAGACTGGGCCCACCACCACCCCGGTAATTTTTTTGTTTTTTATAAGAGGGTTTCAGTGGTCTCGACTCCCTGACCTCCTGATCACCCTGGGATTACAAGCGTGAGCCACCGCGCCCGGCCTCATATTTGGCTTTCTTTCTCCAAATGCCTTTATGTTGAAAAGGCAAGTTGGGAATCTTTGCATTTTGTTTAAAGTTGTTTCTATGTATCATTTTTTATTCTTGATCACTGTGTTTTACAAAATAATCTCATGATAAATTCTCCTCTAACTGTATAGCTACAGCTTTTCTCAAACAGGATTTTAGACATAGTATTCTTCTATATCTTCCTTATGTAGTGTGTAATACGGGTTTGTTCTTATTATATGTTCTTTATCTATGAATATATTCCAGAAATTTGCAAATCTATAACCCAGAACTTTTTTTAAGCTCTTTACCTGAGTATCTCATTATATTTCACAGACATTTAAAATTGAATCTAGTAAAAGTTAATCATCATCTTTTATACTAATTCAGACAGATGGGTGCTAACCTCTGTTTCTTTTTTTCACACACTCAGTGATAAAATCTTATTTACTTCCTTTAGACTTCTTATAGCCCTCCCTTCTCTTTTATATCCCTTGTGTTACTCCTTTAGTGAATCACAATTTCTATTTAGTAGTATTTGTCTAACTGGCACATGGCCTTCTCCTTGAGACATTTCTGGAGTCATAGACTCCACTGAGAATGTTTTGTTATGTCCACTGAGCATGTTTTTAACGTAGTATTCATCAAATGTAATGAATTTTATTTGTTTTGCATGTTTATAGTCCACTCCTGGACTGGAAGTTCTTTGAGGATAAAAGGATATATTAGCTTTGCAAACATCGCATAGTACCCAGCACGTTAAGAAATGCAATAATAGTATGAAGGGGTGAATGAATAAAGAGTTTTTCTTAAAATACTTTTAGAAGTACCTGGGTATATTAGTCTTCTCCAGAGAAACAGAACCAATAGGGGAAACACATATAGGTAAACGTGCTTGCAGATGTGCAAACACACACAGGCACAGATACACACGCACACACACACACATACACAGAGAGAGAGAGAGAGAGATGAGAGATTGATTTACTATAAAAAATTGTCTCACATAATATGGAGGCTAAAACATCCAAGATCTGTTGGTGGTGTCGTGCCAGGTCTAATCTGAGGACCTGAGAACGAGGAGAGCCAATGGTGTAAGTTCTAGTCTCCAATGGTTTAAGTTCAGTCTGTGTCTGAAGGCAGGAGAAGACCAGTGTCCCAGCTTAAAGACAGAGAGAGAGAGAGACAGAGAGACAGAATTTTTTCTTGTTCAGCTATTTATTCTATTCAGCCTTTAATGGATTAGATAAGGCACATCCACATGGAGGAGACCATCTGATTTACCCAGTCTGTCAATTCAGATGTTAATCTCATCCAGAAACCCCTCAGAGACATACCCAGAAATAATGTTTAACCAAGTATCTGGGTACCTTATGGCCCAGTCAAGTTGACACATAGAAAAATTAACCATCACAATGAGAGAAAAACAATTTAAAATGGAAAAAAACTCAATACGTGATAATTTAGACTCTAGTTTCCTTGTGACTGGAAAATTTGACTTGTGACATTTAGTTTAGGATGTGTGAGTTTTTGTTTACTATTGGTTATATAACTGAGTTTTAAAAATAAATATTCATAACAATATAAGACCGAAGAGAGAGAAAAGAAAAATGTGCAGTAAGCTTAATTTTTAGTTTTATCATTGTCCTCAGGAAAGGTTACCGCTGTGTGGGGTTGACAGTTTAGTAGTCTTATTGAAATTAATAGTAGCTGAAAGTTAATGTAACACTTATTTTGTGCCAGGCATTGTTCTAAGAACATTATATGTATTTACTGTTTTTATCCTCACAACAGCCAAATGAGGTCAATATTGTCATTAATTATTATTATTTCAAATTTACAATGAGTAAACTGAACCACAGAAGGGCTAAGTGTTTTTTTCCAGACAGCTGGTACATGATGGAACTTGGATTCAAACTTAACCCTGATTTGTCATTCAGAAATATTTACTGTTCTTATCTTGTGTAACAGATATCTTTTTGGCATAGCAGATATAATAATGAACAAGAAAAAGTACCTGCTGTGTGGAACTCGTGTTTCATTATATATATAGAATGTCAGATAGCATTATGTTCAGTGATGAACTGAAAATCAGAGTAAGGGGGAAAAGTAATGCCTGGTTTGGGGAAGAGTATCTACCATTTTATATAAAGTAACCAAAGCAGGCCTTTCTATTTTATTTTATTTTATTTTAAGTTCTGAGTTACATGTGCAGGATGTGCAGGTTTGTTACATAGGTAAATGTGTGCCATGGTGGTTTGCTGCACCCTATCAACCCATCACCCAGATATTATGCCCAACATTCATTAGCTGTTTTTCCTGATGCTCTCCTTCCCCTCGTTCCCCCCAGTAGGCCCCAATGCGTGTTGTTCCCCTCCCTGTGTCCAGGTGCTCCCACTGTTCAGCTCCCACTTGTAAGTGAGAACATGTGGTATTTGGTTTTCTGTTCCTGTGTTAGTTTGGTGAGGATAATGGCTTCCAGCTCCATCCATGCCACTACAAACGACATGATCTCTTTGCTTTGTATGGCTGCATAGTATTCCATTGTGTGTATGTATCACATTTTCTTTATGCAGTCTATCATTGACGGACATTTGGGTTGATTCCATGTCTTTACTATTGTGAATAGTGCTGCAGTTAACATATGTGTGCATGTGTCTTTATAATAGAATGATTTATATTCCTTTGGGTATATACTCAGTAATGAGATTGCTGGGTCAAATGGTATTTCTGGTTCTGGTTCTAGGTCTTTGTTTGTTATTTATTTATTTGTTTTATATTATACTTTAAGTTCTAGGTGCAGGTTTGTTACATATGCATACATGTGCCATGTTGGTGTGCTGCATTCATTAACTTGTCGTTTACATTAGGTATATCTCCTAATGCTATCCCTCCCCACTCCCCCCACCCCACAACAGGCCCTGGTGTGTGATGGTCCCCTTCCTGTGTCCATGTGTTCTCACTGTTCAATTCCCACCTATGAGTGAGAACATATAGTGTCTGGTTTTTTGTCCTTGCAGTAGTTTACTGAGAATGATGGTTTCCAGTTTCATCCATGTCCCTACAAACGACATGAACTCATCATTTTTATGGCTGCATAGTATTCCATGGTGTATATGTGCCACATTTTCTTAATTCAGTCTATCATTGATGGACATTTGGGTTGGTTCCAAGTCTTTGCTATTGTGAATAGTGCCACAGTAAACATACGTGTGCATGTGTCTTTATAGCAGCATGATTTATAATCCTTTGGGAATATACCCAGTAATAGGATGGCTGGGCCAAATGGCATTTCTAGTTCTAGATCCTTGAGGAATAACCACACTGACTTCCACAATGGTTGAACTAGTTTACAGTCCAACCAACAGTGCAAAAGTATTCCTGTTTCTCCACATCCTCTCCAGCACCTGTTGTTTCCTGACATTTTAATGATGGCCATTCTAACTGGTGTGAGATGGTATCTCATTGTGGTTTTGATTTGCATTTCTCTGATGGCCAGTGATAATGAGCATTTTTTCATGTGTCTGTTGCCTGTATAAATGTCTTCTTTTGAGAAGTGTCTGTTCATGTCCTTAGCCCACTTTTTGATGGGATTGTTTTTGTTTTTGTAAATTTGTTTGAGTTTTTTGTAGATTCTGGATATTAGCCCTTTGTCAGATGAGCAGGTTGCAAAAGTTTTCTCCCATTCTGTAGGTTGCCTGTTCACTCTGATAGTAGTTTCTTTTGCTGTGCAGAAGCTCTTTAGTTTAATTAGATCCCATTTGTCAATTTTGGCTTTTGTTGCCATTGCTTTTGGTGTTTTAGACATGAAGTTCTTGCCCATACCTATGTCCTGAATGGTATTGCCTAGGTTTTCTTCTACGGTTTTTATGATTTTAGGTCTAACATTTAAGTCTTTAATCCATCTTGAATTAATTTTTGTATAAGGAAAAAGAAGGGATCCAGTTTCAGCTTTCTACATATGGCTAGCCAGTTTTCCCAGCACCATTTATTAAATAGGGAATCCTTTCCCCATTTCTTCTTTTTGTCAGATTTGTCAAAGATCAGATGGTTGTAGATGTGTGGTGTTATTTCTGAGGGCTCTGTTCTGTTCCATTGGTCTATATCTCTGTTTTGGTACCAGTACCATGCTGTTTTGGTTACTGTAGGCTTGTAGTATAGTTTGAAGTCAGGTAGCGTGATGCCTCCAGCTTTGTTCTTTTGGCATAGGATTGACTTGGCAATGCGGGCTCTTTTTTGGTTCCATATAAATTTTGAAATAGTTTTTTCCAATTCTGTGAAGAAAGTCATTGGTAGCTTGATGGGGATGGCATTGAATCTATAAATTACCTTGGGCAGTATGGCCATTTTCATGATATTGATTCTTCTTATCCATGAGCATTGAATGTTCTTCCATTTTTTTGTGTCCTCTTTTATTTCGTTGAGCAGTGGTTTGTATTTCTCCTTGAACAGTTACTTCACATCCCTTGTAAGTTGGATTCCTAGGTATTTTATTCTCTTTGAAGCAATTGTGAATGGGAGTTCACTCATGATTTGGCTTTCTGTCTGTTATTGGTATATAAGAATGCTTGTGATTTTTGCACATTGGTTTTGTATCTTGAGACTTTGCTGAAGTTGCTTATCAGCTTAAGGAGATTTTTGGGCTGTAACGATGGGGTTTTCTAAATATGCAATCATGTCATCTGCAAACAGGGACAGTTTGACTTCTCTCATTTCCTAATTGAATACCCTTTATTTCTTTCTCCTGCCTAATTGCCCTGGCCACAACTTCCAACACTGTGTTGAATAGGAGTGGTGAGAGAGGGATGCCCTGTCTTGTGCCGGTTTTCAAAGGGAATGCTTCCAGTTTTTGCCCATTCAGTATGATATTGACTGTGGGTTTGTCATAAATAGCTTTTATTATTTTGAGATACGTCCCATCAATACCTAATTTATTGAGAGTTTTTAGCATGAAGGGCTGTTGAATTTTGTCAAAGGCCTTTTCTGCATCTATTGAGATAATCATGTGGTTTTTTTCTTTGGTTCTGTTTATATGCTGGATTACATTTGTTGATTTGCACGTGTTGAAGCAGCCGTGCATCCCAGGGATGAAGCCCTCTTGATCATGGTGGATAAGCTTTTTGATGAGCTGCTGGATTCGGTTTGCCAGTATTTTTTGAGAGGATTTTTGCATCAATGTTCATCAGGGATATTGGTCTAAAATTCTCTTTTTTTGTTGTGTCCCTGCCAGGCTTTAGTATCAGGATGATGCTGGCCTCATAAAATGAGTTAGGGAGGATTCCTTCTTTTTCTATTGATTGGAATAGTTTCAGAAGGAGTGGTACCAGTTCCTCCTTGTACCTCTGGTAGAATTCGGCTGTGAATCCATCTGATCCTGGACTTTTTTTGGTTGGTAAGCTATTAATTATTGCCTCAATTTCAGAGCCTGTTATTGGTCTAGTCAGAGATTCAACTTCCTCCTGGTTTAGTCTTGGGAGGGTGTATGTGTCGAGGAATTTATCCATTTCTTCTAGATTTTCTAGTTTATTTGCATAGAGGTGTTTGTAGTATTCTCTGATGGTAGATTGTATTTCTGTGGGATTGGTGGTGATATCCCCTTTTTCATTTTTTATTGCATCTATTTGACTCTTCTCTCTTTTCTTCTTTATTAGTCTTGCTAGCGGTCTATCAATTTTGTTGATCTTTTCAAAAAACCAGCTCCTGGATTCATTGATTTTTTTGAAGGGTTTTCTGTGTCCCTGTCTCCTTCAGTTCTGCTCTGATATAGTTATTTCTTGCCTTCTGCTAGCTTTTGAATGTGTTTGCTCTTGCTCCTCTAGTTCTTTTAATTGTGTTGTTAGGGTGTCAATTTTAGATCTTTTCTGCTTTCTCTTGTGGGCATTTAGTGCCATAAATTTCTCTCTACACGCTGCTTTAAATGTGTCCCAGAGATTCTGGTATGTTGTGTCTTTGTCTGTTTGGTTTCAAAGAACATCTTTATTTCTGCCTTCATTTTGTTATGTACCCAGTAGTCATTCAGGAGCAGGTTGTTCAATTTCCATGTAGTTGAGCGGTTTTGAGTGAGTTTCTTAATCCTGAATTCTAGTTTGATTGCACTGTCGTCTGAGAGACAGTTTGTTATAATTTCTGTTCTTTTACATTTGCTGAGGAGTTCTTTACTTCCAACTATGTGGTCAATTTTGGAATAAGTGTGATGTGGTGCTGAGAAGAATGTATATTCTGTTGATTTGGGGTGGAGAGTTCTGTAGATGTCTATTAGGTCCACTTGGTGCAGAGCTAAGTTCAATTCCTGGATATCTTTGTTAACTTTCTGTCTCATTGATCTGTCTAATGTTGACAGTGGGGTGTTAAAGTGTCCCATTATTATTGCATGGGAGTCTAGGTCTCTTTGTAGGTCTCTAAGGACTTGCTTTATGAATCTGGGTGCTCCTGTATTGGGTGCATATATATTTAGGATAGTTAGCTCTTCTTGTTGAATTGATCCCTTTACCATTGTGTAATGGCCTTCTTTGTCTCTTTTGATCTTTGTTGGTTTAAAGTCTGTTTTATCAGAGAGTAGGATTGCAACCCTTGCCTTTTTTTGTTTTCCATTTGCTTGGTAGATCTTCCTCCATCCCTTTATTTTGAGCCTATGTGTGTCTCTGCATGTCAGATGGGTCTCCTGAATACAGCACACTGATGGGTCTTGACTCTTTATCCAATTTGTCAGTCTGTGTCTTTTAATTGGAGCATTTAGTACATTTACGTTTAAGGTTAATATTGTTATGTGTGAATTTGATCCTGTCATTATGATGTTAGCTGGTTATTTTACTCGTTACTTGATGCAGTTTCTTCCTAGCCTCGATGGTCTTTACAATTTGGCATGTTTTTGCAATGGCTGGTACCGGTTTTTCTTTTCCATGTTTAGTGCTTGCTTCAGGAGCCCTTGTAAGGCAGGCCTGGTGGTGACAAAATCTCTCAGCATTTGCTTGTCTGTAAAGGATTTTATTTCTCCTACACTTATGAAGCTTGGTTTGGCTGTATATGAAATTCTGGTTGAAAATTCTTTTCTTTAAGAATGTTGAATATTGGCCCCCCACTCTCTTCTGGCATGTAGAGTTTCTGCCGAGAGATCTGCTGTTAGTCTGATGGTCTTCCCTTTGTGGGTAACCTGACCTTTCTCTCTGGCTGCCCTTAACATTTTTTCCTTCGTTTCAACTTTGGTGAATCTGACAATTAGTGTCTTGGAGTTGCTCTTCTTTAGGAGTATCTTTGTGGCGTTCTCTGTATTTCCTGAATTTGAATGTTGGCCTGCCTTGCTAGATTGGGGAAGTTCTCCTGGATAATATCCTTCAGAGTGTTTTCCAACTTGGTTCCATTCTCCCCATCACTTTCAGGTACACCAATCAGACATAGATTTGGTCTTTTCACATAGTCCCATATTTCTTGGAGGCTTTGTTCATTTCGTTTTACTCTTTTTTCTCTAAACTTCTCGCTTCATTTCATTCATTTGATCTTCAATCCCTGATACCCTTTCTTCCAGTTGATCAAATCAGCTACTGAAGCTTGGGCGTTCCTCACGTAGTTCTTGTGCCATGGTTTTCAGCTCCATCAGGTCATTTAAGGACTTCTCTACACTGGTTATTCTAGTTAGCCATTCGTCTAATCTTTTTTCAAGGTTTTTAGCTTCTTTGCGATGCATTTGAATTTCCCCCTTTAGCTCGGAGAAGTTTGATCGTCTGAAGCCTTCTTCTCTCAACTCGTCAAAGTCATTCTCCGTCCAGCTTTGTTCCATTGCTGGCGAGGAGCTGTGTTCCTTTGGAGAGGGAGAGGCGCTGTGATTTTTAGAATTTTCAGCTTTTCTGCTCTGTTTTTCCCCATCTTTGTGATTTTATCTACCTTTGTTCTTTGGTGATGGTGATGTACAGATGGGATTTTGGTTTGGATATCCTTTCAGTTTGTTAGTTTTCCTTCTAACAATCAGGACCCTCAGCTGCAGGTCTGTTGGAGTTTGCTGGAGGTCCACTCCAGACCCTGTTTTCCTGGGTATCAGCAGCAGAGTCTGCAGAACAGCGAATATTGCTGAACAGCAAATGTTGCTGCTTGGTTGTTCCTGTAGAAGCCTCATCTCAGAGGGGTACCTGGCCGTGTGAGATGTCAGTCTGCCCCTACTTGGGGGTGCCTCCCAGTTAGGCTAGTCAGGGGTCAGGGACCCACTTGAGGAGGCAGTCTGTCCGTTCTTAGATCTTAAACTCTGTGCTGGGAGAACCACTGCTCTCTTCAAAGCTGTCAGACAGGGACATTTAAGTCTACAGCGGTTTCTGCTGCCTGTTTTTCAGCTATGCCCTGCCGTCAGAGGTGGAGTCTGCAGATGCAGGCAGGCCTCCTTGAGCTGCAGTGGGCTCCACCCAGTTCGAGCTTCTGGGCTGCTTTGTTTACCTACTGAACCCTCAGCAATGGCAGGGGCACCCCTCCCCCAGCCTGGCTGCCGCCTTGCAGTTTGATCTCAGACTGCTGTGCTAGCAATGAGCGAGGATCTGTGGGTGTGGGACCCTCTGAGCCAGGCGGGCAATATAATCTCCTGGTGTGGCGTTTGTTATTAAGGTGGGAGTGACCCAATTTTCCAGGTGCTGTCTGTCACAGCTTCGCTTGGTTAGGAAAGGGAATTGGCTAGGAAAGGGCAATGCCTCACCCTGCTTCGGGTCACACTCTGTGCACTGTACCCACTGTCCTGCAACCACTGTCCGACAAGCCCCAGTGAGATGAACCCAGTACCTCAGTTCAAAATGCAGAAATCACCCGTCTTCTGTGTTGCTCACGCTGGGAGCTGTAGACTGGAGCTCTTCCT
Source organism: Hylobates moloch (assembly GCF_009828535.3). Lineage (NCBI taxonomy): Eukaryota > Metazoa > Chordata > Mammalia > Primates > Hylobatidae > Hylobates > Hylobates moloch. The sequence goes on from NW_026652276.1 coordinate 195,089,641, forward strand.
ATTCGGCTATCATGGAACTGCCCTGGTTCTAGGTCTTTGAGGAATCACCACACTGTCTTCCACAATGGTTGAACTAATTTACATTCCCACTCACAGTGTAAAAGTATTCCTATTTCTCCACAGCCTCAACAGCAGGCTCTTGTTTCTTGACTTTTTATTCATTGCCATTCTGATTGGCATGAGATAGTATCTTTTTTTTTGTTTGAGACAGAGTTTTGCTCTTGTTACCCAGGCTGGAGTGCAGTGGCACAATCTTGGCTCACTGCAACCTCTGCCTCCAAGGTTCAAGTGATTCTCCTGCTTCAGCCTCTCGAGTGGCTGGGATTACAGGCATGTCCCACCACGCCTGGCTAATTTTTTTGTATTTTTTTAGTAGAGACAGGGTTTCTCCATGTTGATCAGGCTGGTCTTGAACTCCCAACCTCAGGTGATCCACCTACCTTGGCCTCCCAAAGTGCTGGGATTACAGGTGTGAGCCACCACACCCAGCCAAGATGGTATCTTTTGTGGTTTTTGTTGGCATTTCTCTAATGACCATTGATGTTGAGCTTTTTTTCCTGTTTTTTGGCTGCAAAAATGTTTTCTTTTGAGAAGTGTTTGTTCATGACCTTGCCCACTTTTTAATCTGGTTGTTTGTGTTTGTCTTGTAAATTTGCTTAAGTTTCTTATAGACTCTGCATATTAGGCCATTTTCAGCTGGATAGTTTGCAAACATATTTTTCCCATTCTGTAGGTTAGTTGTTCACTCTGATGATAGTTTCTTTTGCTGTGCAGAAATTCTTTAGTTTAATTAGATACGATTTGTCAATTTTTGCTTTTGTTGGAATTGTTTTTGACCTCTTCAAGGGGAACTATAAACTCTGCTCAAGGAAATCAGAGAAGATACAAACAAATGGAAAAACATTCTGTGCTCATGGATAGAAAGAATCAATATGGTGAAAACGGCCATACTGCCCAAAGTAATTTATAGATTCAGTGCTATTCCCATTAAACTACTATTGACATTCTTCACAGAATTAGAAATATCTATTTTAAAATTCATATGGAACCAAAAGGAGCCCACATAGCCAAGATAATTCTAAGCAAAAAGATCAAAGCTGAAGGTATCATGCTGCCTGACTTCAAAGTTTACTACAAGGCTACAATAAACAAAACAGCATGGTACTGGTACAAAGACAGACACATAAACCAATGGAACAGAATAGAGAACTCAGAAATAAGACAGCACATCTACAACCATCTGATCTTCGACAAACCTGACAAAAACAAACGATGGGGAAAGGATTCCCTATTTAATAAATGGTGCTGGGAGAATTGGCTAGCCACGTGCAGAACATTGAAACTGGATCCCTTCCTTACATCTTATACAAAAATTAACTCAAGATGATTAAAGACTTAAATGTAAAACCCCAAACTATAAAAACCCTAGAAGAAAATCTAGCAATACCATTTAGGACATAGGCACAGGCAAAGATTTCATGATGAAAGCATCAAAAGAAGGCTTTTCTATGAAAGTCATTTTTTTCTTCCTTTTTTGAGATGGAGTCTTGCTCTGCTACCCAGGCTGGAGTGCAGTGGCACGATCTCGGCTCACTGCAGCCTTTGCCTCCAGGGTTCAGGTGATTCTCGTGCCTCAGCCTCCTGAGTAGCTGGGATTACATGAGCCCGCCACCATGCCCAGCTAGTTTTTCGTATTTTTAGTAGAGACAGGGTTTCACCGTGTTAGCCAGGATGCTCTTGATCTCCTGACCTTGTGATCCGCCTGCTTCGGCCTCCCAAAGTTCTGGGATTACCGGCATGAGCCACCACGCCCGGCCATAAAGTCACTTTTGAGCAGAGGCATGAAGGAAGTGAGCAAACCAGATAAACTGTTACTTTGGGGGAAAAATATTCCAGGGAAATCCTCAAGCAAGTGCAGATTTCCTTACATGGGAGCATGCTTTGTATGCTTAAAGAACAACAAGGAGGCCGGGGAGTAAGAGAAAGAGGAGTAGTAGGAAATGAAGCCAGACAGAGAAGGGCCAAACTCTTATTAGAATTTCTAGACAATTATAAGCACTTTGGTTTTTAACCCCCAATAAAGTAAAAGCTGTTATGGGAATTTGGGAAGAGTTTTGAAACATGATCTTGTTTCTGTTTTAACATAATCATGTTGGCTGCTGTACTGAGACTAGACAACGAGATCAAAGGCAAAACCAGAAAGACTAGGAAGCAATGATGGCGGTTTGGATCTAGTTGGTAGTGGTGCAGGTAATGGCGGATGGTAATTCAAGAAGCTGAATTCTGGATATATTTTCAAGTTATAAAAACAGGATTTACATGGGGGTTATGTGTCTTAATCGCTACATTATACTGTGTTTGGTGGATATCCTGTGATTGGTTAATGTTCCTATGCAAAGCAGGAAATGGTTAGGAGTTGACCAATTATGTCAATTATGTGGTGACAAAGAAAACTAGTATTATAGGATCACCTTTTGAAAAGCATAGGATTAGAGCTGTGGTCTAGGCTGATGTCAGAGTTCTGGAATGGCCCAGGAACACCAGAACTTTATGACAGAATGAAACAAAGGATCTCGAAACAGCAATAAGGACATTGTAGATATTCACATCCTGAAATTAAACAAACAAACAAAAAACACTATCAGTAATTTCACTTATCATAACTATTCGTTTTACTGGCACAACATTTTAAAACATTACCAGACTTATAGCAATGCTTCTGACAGTATTTATTTGATATATAAATTTATTTTGACATTGTCTTTTCTCAGGTTGAATGCAGAGAACTTTTCTGTCTTAAAAACATCGGAAACATTAAGTAGTAGACTAGCTGAAGAATGTCTAGAGAGTTTCATTTATATGAACATAAATTATAATGTTTTACAGTGCTTAGGCTGTGATGAAGTTTAAGGTTCCATGGTAGGCAGAGAAAACCTGGGTAAACTATTAATAGTTTAGCATCTCGATTTCCTATGGGGATGTGGTTTCCACTTGTAGAGGAGCATATTATAGTCTTATTTAGTATAAAATTCATATATTGTAGAGGAGTATGTTAGAGGTCCCAGTTGGGCTTTTCTTGAATTTATTATCTTACCAAGTCAAATACAGATGCATCTTTCATAAAAGGAATATATTCTAAAGTAATATCTGAGACTCTTCGATCAACTTATTACATTTTGATGACCATTTCAACCGATGAACAGTAGAAGTAGAATAGCTGGAAGAATACAAATGAGGTACAAAAGTTATTGATGAAAAGCAACAGAATTCAAAACTCAAAATGCTTAATAAATAAATATTATAGGCAAACTGGGTTATAAAAAGGATAATTATTCTAAGTATGTTAACGTTGTTTACACTGAAATAGGCAGTTAAGAAATTATGGGCCAATTAGGTTCAGTGACCTAACATTATAAAATAGATTAGTTACTAAGGTGAAAATTTCTTTAATTACTCAAAATACCATCTTTCATATAGAGTGATTCTTTGACTAGAATGACAGATGTAACCAGAACATAATAGTAATCAGAGAAAGATGTTTGAGTCTCAGAAGTATCTGCTACCTTCTTATTAGCCCTTGTTTACAGAGTATACGACAGTTTTTGTGTTATATGATTTCTCAATCGTAAAACAAGCTTTCAGCAGGAGAAGCAAGTTAAGTATGTGTTTGTGTTGGGAGAGGATTAATAGGGAGGATTGGATGGGAACATTCGAGCAGAAGCAGTGATAATAGCTGGAAATATGACATTGAGAAAAAAGATAAATCTTAATATACAAAACTGTAAAATGATGCACTTGTTAATGATGGGTTTTCCTGATAATAATCTTGAGGCAATAAATTCTAAATTATCACTCATAAGAAGTTTAAGCATAATACATTTTAGAAAGATTTCTCTCTGTGGTAGGTTGCAAAAATGTCTACAAATTCTTCCCATCCTTGAATGTATTTTTGTTGTTGTTGTTGTTTGAGACAGAGTCTTGCTCTGTCACCCAGGCTGGAGTGCAATGGTGCCATCTCAGCTCACTGCAACCTCCGCCTCCCGGGTTCAAGCAGTTCTCTTGCCTCAGCCTCCGGAGTAGCTGGGATTAGTGGGGTGTGTGCCTCCATGCTCGGCTAATTTTTGTAGTTTTAGTAAAGACAGAGTTTCATCATGTTGGCCAGGCTGGTTCAAACTTCTGACCTCAGGTGATCCACCTGTGTCGGCCTCCCAAAGTGCTGGGATAACAGATGTGAGCCACTGCGCCCAGCCTTTTTTTTTTTTTTTTTTTTTAAATAAACAACAATAACAACACCACCACCACCACCAAAAAAACAATGTGACTTTGCAGCTCCTCCCAGGCTATTTCTACATTCCCTTGAATCAGGGATGGCCTTGTGAATTAATTGACTGATGGAATATATCAGAAATGACATTAGCTCAGAAAATAGTAAAGTATGCCAACTGAAAAATACAAATTTGAAAACTGTCTGCCACCATTATTGATTAATGGGTCCTAGTGAGTTATTGGTGGCAAGTTACTTTTTTTTTTAAGACAGCTTCATAAAATTATCTAAGAATTTGTAATCCCATAAATTAGCCTTGGATGACTCTATTAAAAAAATTAGACTGAATAGACCGTTGACCGGACCTAAATTTTCTAGCCTACTATTTTGTTAGGTTTTTAGAATATTGAAACAAACATTTTCTTTTAATAATTTAAGAAAACAAATGCATGAACAACTAAGGATGTTTTACTTTTCTGTTTTCAAACTTTGAATTACACACACACACACACACACACACACACACACCTTTCATATTCCAGTTTATTCTTTCCAATTTAAAATGAGTTCAGACATCTTTTAAATAAAGTATCCGATATAAGCCAGTGAATATCTTAGTGGTTAGAGCTGCACGGGTAAGTGTATGTAATGGCATTAAAAAAAAGATTCCCAGGCAATTAACTGAACACATGAAAAAAGAAATTAACGAGTGGGTGGAAGAAGAGCTGCATATTTTTGACAATAAAACAATAGGAGATGGTTTCAGTTTGATACATGAAACAAAAAGGTGAATGTCTGTATAAGATTACTGTCTCTACTTTCTTCTTAAATAGTAGTAGATGGTGGATAAGCTATGTGTATCTGTTAGAGAGCAATGAAGTTCCCTTTTGTTTTACAATTGTTGTTGTATGCTATTAGGTAAATTTTGATGCACTTTCAATAAAAAGGACTATTAATGAATTAATGTTTATAAGTCTCTTTGAGCTCATCAAATGAAAGGTGTTATATAAGTGTAAAATGGTAGTATTCTGGTAGTTCCCATGGCAACAATAACTTTCCCACCTGACATGAACTCACTAATAAAATAAGTTGTAGGAAAGTTCCTATGCTAACTTCACTTTTTGCACTTTCAAATCTAAAATGTTTCAGGTTTGTACTTCAATATTGTATAAATATTTTATTTTCATTAACTAATTTATTTATGTTACCTCTGCACTCCTATTCCTTGTGTGTTTCATTGTATTTTGATTATCCAAGGAAAAGACTATTCAGGTTAAAACTACGAGGATTTTAAACATTTTAAAAATGTTTAAAAGATTAGGCTTCTTCCTAATTCAACTGTCTTTGGAGTCAGAAAGCTCTGGAGTTAAATCTTGCCTCTGCTACAGTGTGATGTAAAACAAATTATTTCTCTCATCTGTTTGTCATCTGTAAAATAAAACTGTAATAGAACCTATCTCAAAACACCATTCTGTGGACTGCATGTAATTATATATGTGAGGTGATTAGCATGGTGTCTGATGCATAATAAGTACTTAAATCTAGATAGTATAGAATACATTATTTTCTATCCTTAGAATAAGTACATTGGCCGGGTGTGGTGGCTTACACCTGTAATTTCAGCACTTTGGGAGGTCGAGGTGTTTGGATAATTTGAGGTCAGGAGCTCGAAACTAGCCTGGACAACATGGTGCAAGCCTGCCTCTATAAAAATACAAAAATTAGCTGGGTGTGGTGGCAGCCATGTGTAATCCCAGCAACTTGGGAGGCTGAGGCAGGAGAATTGCTTGAACCTGGAAGCCCAGATCGCGCCATTGTACTCCAGCCTGGGTGACAAGAGCGAGATTCTGTCTCAAAAACAAAACAAAACAAAAAAATGCATCCAGGGCAGGTGTATCTGATAGAACTTACTATTGTGATAGAAATCTTTACTATCATCTGGGTACGGTGGCTCATGCCTGTAATCCAAGCACTTTGGGAAGTCTAGGAGGCAGGATTGCTGGAGGTCAGGAGTTCAAGACCAGCCTGGGCAACATAGTGAGGCCCCATCTCTACAAAAAATTAAAAATTACCCAGGTATGGTGGCATGTACCTGTAATCTCAGCTGCTTGGATGGCTGAGGTGGGAGGATCACTTGAATAAAGGATTTTGAGGCTTGGAGTGAGCTATGATCATATCATTGCACTCCAGCCTAGGTGACAGTACTAAGTAAAAGGTACTATGCTTAGTACTTGGGTGATGGGATCATTTATACCCCAAACCTCAGCATCATGCAGTATACCCAGGTAACAAACCTGCACATATACTTCCTGAATCTAAAATAAAAGATGTTTTAAAAAAAAGAAATGTTCACAATCTGCGTAGTTCAGTATGGTAGCCATTAGCCACACAGGGTTGCTGAGTACTTGAAATCTGTCAAATAACTGATGTTTAAGTTTGCTTCAATCTTAACAAATTTAGATTTAAAGAATCACATGTGGCTATAACCTACCAATATTAGACAATACAGGTCTAGTGTAAAGCAACATTTCTTCTTTCCTTCCACCCACCTGAGAAATGTATTTGCATTCCAGTTGGACTATTGGAATTTTAAATTGTGGTGTTCTTTCATCCTTGTTGATCATGCACACTCATGGTAAATAAAATTTATTTTTAGTTTTTTTCTTTAATTTCTACTTTTCTTTTTACCTTAGTTTTATTTCTACATAGTATCCCCTCTCTGCCAAATTCCATAATGTCCATTCAGTGCATTCCTCTGCTCGTTTTTCTCTTATCCGCTAATTCCCTACACTCTTAGCTAACCTTTTTCCTTTTAGCTCTGTTGCACAGTAAAGAAGGGTCTTTTCTTTTGACAAACAACTCTTTATATTTCTTTGACCTAATTTTCTCCCAGCTTCCCTGAAACCTTGCTTCATTGTCAATCCTTTTTTCCTTAATATTTTCCTCATCACCAATTCTTTTATTCAGTTTCAAATCAAAGGAATTGCTCACTATCCTTTATTTTATTATCAGAGTTGCAAATGAGTTATCTTTGCTTATGCCAGAACTGCCTCATCTTCCATTTTCCCCTTAATTTCTTGAAATCTGGTCAATCATATACACTCCTCTATTATAGATTACCAATTCCTTCATGACTTCTTTTTCTTTTTTTTTTTTTTCAATTTTCTTTCCTTCTTCACCTCTTTCTTCCTTTTCCTTTTCCTTTTTCCTTTTCCCTTTCCCTTTCCTTTCCTTTCTTTTTGGTGTTTTTGTTTTTTGACACCGGGTGTTGCTGTGTTTCTCAGGCTGGTGTTTAGTGCTGTGATCATAGCTCACTGTAACCTTGAACTCCTGGGCTCAAATGATCCTCCCACCTCAGCCTCCCAATGTGCTGGGATTACAGGCGTGAGCCACTGTGCCTGGCTGATGTTCTTTTCTTAATCAGTCCCACTTTGAAATGTATTCTACCTTTGGCCTTCTATACCATCCTGCATTATCTCCTGATTCTTTGTAACTGTTATGGTTCCTTTAAAATGCTTGTGTTTTCTTTCTTGCAGCATTCTCCCCTGCAAGAAAGAAAATACAGGCATTTTAAAGGAACCATAACAATTACACTGGCATACACTGTGTCGGCCTCGAGCTGGCTTCTAGTTTGCATTCCCATGCTTCCTCACCTATTTCTGTCCTAAATGAATCCTTCTAAAGTCAGCTCACAATTATATGACTTATTTTTAGAAAAAAACCTTTAATATTTGTCTGTTCTAAAATCTTTAGCTTGGCCTTCAGTAACACTGGATGTATTCTAGCTCTGCCTGTTTAGCTTCCTTACTCTCACCTTTTTACGCTGCCACCCAGGAGTTCTGAAAGTGTGTCTAGGGTGTCTCTAAGACCCTGTCAAGGTGGCTGTGAGGTCAAAACTCTTTAATACTTATATTAATATGTTATTTGCCTTACTTCTCTTCACCCTTATTCTAGTATGAATATACCAGAGAGCTTTCCAGAGGCTAAAGATTTTTGATGATGTCATTACTCTGATGACTAATGGAATGTATATGTGATTTTTAAATTTCTCAGTTGAATACAGTAAGTACAGATACAGGTCATTCACAAACATAGAAGTTTTTTTCATGGGGGGCGGGATTCTTATTTTAAAAGTGTAAAGGTGACCTGACACCAAAGGTTTGAGAACTTCTGTTGTAACTTACTGTTACTATGCAACTGTTGTTTTTACACAAATATGCTCATGTTTTCCTACCTACCCCTACTTAAACAACGTCTACACTTTAATGTCTAGGCCAGATGTTAACTCCTCATCAAGCCTTTCCTGATCTTCTCCTTCACTCACAATAGTGTGTGATTATTCTTGTTTATACATACTACCTGTAGTACTTTATTTGTATCTTTTAAAAATGATATTTGTAGTATTAACCTATTTGGGGGTGTGTTAGGCTGTTTTTGAGTTACTATAAAGAAATACCTAAGACTGAGCAATTTATAAAGAAAAGAGATTTAATTGGCTCACCATTCTACAGGCTGTACAACCATGCAACCAACATTGCTCAGCTTCTGGGGAGGCCTCAGGGAGCTTTTAGTCATGGGGGAAGGCGAAGCAAGAGCAGGCCCCTCACATAGTGAAAGCAAGAGCAAGAGAGAGAGTGTGTGGGGTGGGGAGGGGATGTGCCACATACTTTCAAATCACCAGATCTCATGAGAAGTCACTCACTATCCCAGGACAGCCTCAAGCCATGAGGGATCCTCCCACATGACCCAAACACTTCCCACCAGGCCCTACCTCCAACATTGGGGATTATAATTGAACATGAGATTTGGGCAGGGCATCCAACCTGTATGATTTCGCCCCAGCCCCTCCCAAATCTCAGGTCCTTCTTACATTGCAAAATACAATCATGCCTTTCCCAACAGTTACCCAAAGTCTTAACTCATTTCAGCATTAACTCAAAAGTCCAAATTCTCTTCTGAGACAAGGCAAGTTCCTTCCACCTATGAGCCTATAAAATACAAAACAAGTTATTTACATCCAAGATACAATGGGGGTATAGGCATTGGGGAAACATTTCTATTCCAAAAGGGAGAAATTGGCCAAAAGAAAGGGGCTACAGATCTCAGGTGAGTTTGAAACCCAGCAGGGCAGTCATTAAACCTGAAAGCTCCAAAATAATCTCCTTTGACTCCATGTCCCACGTCCAGGGCACACTGATACAAGTGATGGGCTCCCAAGGCCTTGGTCAGCTCTTCCCCTGTGACATTGTAGGGGTCAGCCCTTGTGCTTGCTCTCACAGGTTTTTGAGTGCCTGTGGCTTTTCCAGGCAAAGGATGTATGCTGCTGGTGGCTCTACCAGTCTGGGGTCTGGAGCATGGTGGTCCCCTTCCCACAGCTCCACTAGGCAGTACCCTAGTGAGGACTCTGTGTGGGGCCTCCAACCCCACATTTCCCCTGGGAACAACCCTAGTAGAGGTTCTCTGTGGGGACTCTGCCTCTGCAGTGGGCTTCTGTGTGGGCACCCAGGCTTTCTCAGACATCCTGTGAAATGTAGGTGGAGGCTGCCAAACCTCCTTAACTCTTGCACTCTGTGCACCCACAGGCTTAACACCCCAGGGAAGCTGCCAAGGATTATGGCTTCCACCTTAATGGCAGCAGCCCAAGCTGTACTTCAGGTCCCCTGAGCCGAGGCTGGAGCTTGAGTGGCCTGGTTGTGAGAAGCAGTGTCCTGAGGTTGTGCAGGGCAATAGAGGCCCTAACCCCCAAATTCATTCTTTCCTCCTAGGCCTCAGCACTAGTGATGGGAAAGGCTGCTGTGAAGGTCTCTGAAATGCCCTAGTAGCTTTTTTTCCATTGTCTTGGATATTAGCACTTCAATGAAAAAAAAAAAAAAAAACTGGACCTATCAGCCCAGATTTTACTGTCCATATCACTATTAGAATTTTGGTCACAACCATTTAACCAGTCTCTAAGAAGTTCCAAATTTCCCCTCATCTTCCTGTTTTCTTCTGAGCCCTCCAAACCCTTCCAACCTCTACCTATTACCCAGTTCCAAAGTCACCTCCACATTTTCATGTATTTTTATAGCAAAACTCCTGGTGCCAATGTTCTCTGTTAGGCAGGTCTTGCTTTGCTATAGAGGAAATACCTTAGACTGTATAATTTATAAAGAGGTTTAATTGGCTTATTGTTCTGCAGACTGTACAGGAAGCATGGTGCCGGCATCTCCTCAGCTTCTAGAGAGGCCTCAAGGAGCTTTTACTCATGGTGGAAGGTGAAGCAGGAGCAGGCATTTCACGTGGCAAAAGCAGAAGCAAGAGAGAGAGTTGGGGAGAAGTACCATACACTTATAAGCCACCAGATGTCAAGAGAACTCACTCAGTGTCTAAGAACAGCATCAAGATATGAGGGATCCACCCTTATGCCCCAAACATCTCCCAATAGGCCCCACCTCCAACACTGGGGGTTACAATTCAACATGAAATTTTGGCAGGGCATCCAAACTATAACAGGAGGATTACTGGATTTGCTTAATACCTTGAATCAGGAAACATATAATTTTTGAGCTTTGTTATTTCCACTGAACTTCATATATTTTAGAATACACGCTCAGTATTTATTTGTTTGATATATAAAATTGTTCACTTGTTCAACTATTAGTTCATTGAACAAAAATTTATTTAGTGTCAACTGTGAGCTAAATGTTTGAAAGACCCTCGAGGAGCTTAATGTCTTATAGTAGGTGATAAAAATGTAAACAAATTAGTGTTGTAATCATCTTACAACAGGTTATAAAATGTTTGAATAGGGTTCATTGGAAGGAGGGAAAGAAACAAATGAGCAAATCTTCTAAAGAAGTGGGATATCAGAAAATGCTTTAGAGAAGAAGTTATTCTTAAAATGAAAATTCTGCATGCGCCAAATACTATTCTTCTTGCCAAGAGCTTTCTATAGAGCATGTACCCAGTAGACTTACTGAAGATTGAAAAAATTATCCTCTCAACCCTTCAAAATGCCAGCTTTCTAGATCCTAAAGAAAGCAGCCTTTACTAAGTCTTTTCTTTATTACCTTTCCTACAAAAAGCTTATGAACAACTTTTTGCAAGTCTTGCCAAATTCAAAGAACATATTCCATTACTTTCATTAACTATTCCGTATTAGCCTAAAAATATCTTATTTTTAGATATTCGCTCTTACATGAATATGTTAATGTACTTATTTTTTAATTGTAGTAAAATATAGGCTGGGCACAGTGGCTCATGCCTGTAATCCCAGCACTTTGGGAGGCCAAGGCAAGCGGATGCGAGGTCAGGAGATGGAGACCATCCTGGCTAACACGGTGAAAACCCGCCTCTACTAAAAATACAAAAATTAGCGAGGCATGGTGGTGGGTGCCTGTAGTCCCAGCTACTCAGGAGGCTGAGGCAGGAGAGTAGCTTGAACCCAGGAGGCAGAGGTTGCGGTGAGCCAAGATTGCGCCACTGCACTCCAGCCTAGGAGACAGAGTGAGACTCCATCTCAAAAATAAATAACATATATATATATAAAATATATATATATAAAATATATATATATAAAATATATATATATAATATATATATAAAATATATATATAAAATATATATATAAAAATATATATATAAAATATATATATATATAAAATATATATAACATAAGTGTATAGTTCAATGTCATTAAGCACATTCAGACTGTCATGCAACTGTCACAACCATATATCTCCAGAAATTTTTTTATCTTCCAAAATTGAAACACTGTACCCATTAAGCAATAATATACTTCTCATTTCCTTCTCTCTCAAGCCCCTAAAAATCTCCATTCTCCATTCTGTGTCCATGTATTTGACTACTCTATGTATTTCATATAAGTGGAATCACAATATTTGTCCTCTTGTGAACTGGCTAATTTTACTCAGCATAATGTCTTCAAGGTTCATCCATGTAAACAAGCATCAGGACATAGTATATGTCAGAATTTCTTTTTAAGGCTGAATAATATTCCATTGTATGTACATACCACATTTTATCCATTTATCCTATGTGGACATGAACATGTAAATTTTGAGTATATTTTTTCATGTATGGAACTTATTATAATCAACTCAGCAACATGTACTTAGGGGTTACTTGGTAGGACATGGAATTAAAGTCATAATGTGATTACGAGTATTTGTGCAAGAGGGAAATTGCTCATACATAGGATAATATTAGAGCATATTAGAATTTAGTGAAACATGAATTTGGGCTACAAACTCAGATTAAGTACAAAAATGCTCACATTTTAAAAACTACCACTCAAATATCTACACAAATTCTGTGTTAGATTTTCTTCTTTAGGAAAGATAGAGTATGTTGTAATATAGTGTCTTAAGCAATAGTGTGGCAAGTTAGGATAGCAAGACCCTTCTTACTAGGGCTGTAATTCCAGAGCTGTTGCTCCTGATGTTCTCAAAGTGTTGTTTCTTTAGTGTGTTCTGTTAGTGCTACTACTCACTCTGACGATTGGTGAAGTCTATACTCCCCACTGTGTGTGTGTGTGTGTGTGTATGTGTGTGTGTGTGTATGTGTATATTTTCCGTTAATTGTTTCTGGGTTTCTTCTGCCATAGATTAGTAACACTAAATTATTAGAGGCATGAAAAAGAAAGTTTTGCTTTTTCTGAGAATGCATTTTGTTGAATCTATATTTTAAAGGAAATATAATCAATCAGGAAAATATTGTCCTTATTTTGAACAAATCAGATCAATTAAATATTGAATAAAGCCATCATATAAAGACAACACTAGTCCAGTATGTTTACTCTATATTAATTATCAGTTATAAAAGTTTGATTTTCCTGAGGCTAGCTGAATATATTACAAAGACATTTTCTCTGTTTCACTTGAAGAAATCATGTCGTTTATAACTGAGTATTCTAGCTAAGTAAACAAATAGGGCCTATACTTTATGCACAAGATACAGAGAGGTGTTGGACAAACAATTTGATACGGCTTAGAGTTTAGGGTCCTCATGAAGGTATATAGCAGGAGGCCAATATATAGTTGAACATACCTGTAAATTGTTTAGAGGGTAGTCATATTGTTGATATTTTGAATAGAGATAGACAGAAAAAGAATTATTTGTAATTAAAATGCCTTAAACATGAAAGTATTTTGCATTTGTAAAGAAAACTAAAGATTCTAAATGAAAAAGTGAAAGTGGTAGTTTAAGGAGCTCTTCTCCTTGTTTGTTAGTACATGCTATTCTTGAATTAAATCGTTTTTTTGTTTGTTTTTGAGACACGGTCTTGCTCTGTCACCCAGGCTGTAGTACAGTGGCATGATCCTGGCTCACTGCAGCTTTAAATTACTGGGCTCAAGCAATCCTCCAGTCTCAGCCTCCCAAAGTGCTCTGATTAGAAGCGTGAGCCACTGTGCCTGGCCAGCAGTTTTTATTTACTGTATAAATAACATGATTCTGTTTTGCTTGTTTAAAAATTTACTTTTATATTATTAAATTATGATTCTACTATTGTGAGTCTCTTAAAAGACTCAACACAATTCATTTACTTGGTCATTCTATTGTTTATTGTTAATCATTATCAATAGGACATGCACTTCAGAATTATGTTCCTCCACAGCCCACCCTCAGTAAAAAGGATAAATTTACAATTTTCTATCAAAGATTACTTCATTTTTATCACTAGAGCTGTATGTTTGCAAAGTAATGACCTCTCCGTCACTGATTCTTCAAAAAAATATTTAAAGTGCTTACTCTGTGCCAGGTGCTTTTCTTAACTGTCTTGCTTTATTGTTCCAGTGATTTAACCACATTCATCCAGAAATTCTTGGCCTCAGGATAATGAATACTCTGTGCTCAACTTTTAGAAAACAAATAAGAAATCAAAAAGAAAAATGTTGATCAGTCAGAATGCAAAGAAATGAGCATTCTTTCACTTAATAATATACATTTAAGGTTTTTCCATGTCTTTCCATGGCTTGATAACTCATTTCTTTTAGTGCTAAATAATACTCCATTGTGTGTATATTTTACAGCTTATTTATCCAGTTTACCTACTGCAGGACATCTTGCTAGCCCCCAAGTTTTGGCAATTATGAATAAAGCTACTATAAGCATCTGTCTTCAGGCTTCTGTTTGGACTGAAATTTTCAGTTCATTTGGCTAAATACCAAAGAGCACAATATTTGGATCCTTTGGTTAGAGTGTCCTTAGTTTTGTAAGAAACTGCCACAGTCTTTCAAAGTGGCCGTGCAATTTTGCATTCCCACCAACAGTGAATGAAAGTTTCTGTTGCTCCACATCCTTGTCAGCATTTGATGTTGCCAGTGTATTGGATTTTGGGCATTCTAATAGCTATGTAATGGTATCTGATTATTTGGCATTTCCCTGATGACATAGGTTGTTAAACATCTTCTCATGTACTCAATTTGCCATCTGTGTATCTTCTTTGTTGAAGTGTCTGTTAAGATCTTTGGCCCAGTTTTTAATTGAGTTTTTTCCTTATTGTTGAGTTTTAAGAGTTCTTTGCATATTTTTGCTTAACAGTCCTTTGTCAGATGTGTCTGTTGCACATATTTTCTCCATTCTGTGGCTTATCTTCCCATTCTTTTGTCTTCACAGTGCTTTTGCGGAGCAGAAGTTTTCAGTTTTAATGAAGTCCACTTTATCAGTTATTTATTTCATGGATCATGCCTTTGCTATCTAAAAAATCATCACTATACCTAAGGTCATCTAGGATTTCTATATTATTTTCACATTTAGGGCTATGATCCATTTTGAGTTAATTTTGTGACAGGTGAAAGGTCTGTGTCTCGATTCATTTTTTTTTTTTTTTTGTATGTGGATGTCTAGTTGTTCTAGCACCATATGTTGAAAAGACCATTCTGCTCATTGTATTGCCTCTGTTCCTTTATCAAAGTTAAATTGACTATAATTATGTAGGTCTATTTCTAGGCTATTCTGTTCCATTTATATATTTGTCTGTTCTTTCACCTTGCTGTAATTACTTATTAGTTCCAGGAGTATTTTTGCTGATTCTTTCAGATTTTCTACACAGCCAGTCATGTTTTCTCCAAACAAGGAGAGTTTTATTTTATTTTTTCCCAATATGTGTACTTTTTCTTTCTTTTACTTGTCTTGCCACATTTGCTACAACTTCCAATAAACTGTTGAGAAGGAGTGGTGAGTGGGGACATCCTTGCCTTGCACTGGATATTAGTAGGAAGGATTTGAATTTCTCACAATTAAGTATGTTAGCTGTCGGGATTTCATAGATATTCTTTATCAGGTTAAGGAAGTTCCCCTCTATTCCTAGTTTACTGAGAGGATTTATATATATATATATAAATATATATAAAATATATATATAAATATATATATAAATATATATAAAATATATATATAAATATATATATAAATATATATATTTAATCATGAATGGATGTTGGATTTTGTCAAATGCTTTTCTGCATCTATTCATATGATCGTGTGATTCTTTAGTATGTTGTTGTGATGGGTTATATTAATTGATTTTTGAATGTTGAACCAACCTTACATTCCTGAGATAATCCCACTTGGTAATGGTATATAATTTTTTACACAATATTGGATTTGGTTTATTAATATTTTGTTGAAGATTTTTGCAATTTGTGTTCCTGAGAGAGATTGGTCTGTAGATTTCTTTTCTTGTAATATCTTTGGTTTTGGTATTAGGGTAATGCTGGCTTCATCAAATGAGGAAGGAAGTATTTCTTCCACTTCTATCCTCTGAAAGCGATTGTAGAGTATTGGTGTAATTTCTTCCTTAAATGTTTGGTAGAATTCACCAGCGAACCAACAGGGGCCTGGTGCTTTCTATTTTGGGAGGTAATTAATTATTGACTCAGTTTCTTTAATAGACATAGGCCTATTCTGGTTGTTTATTTCTTCTTATAAGAGTTTTGGCAGCTTGTGTCTTTCAAACTTTCATCCATTAGGGTATTAAATTTCTGGGCATAGAGTTGTTTGTCAACTTGTGTCTTTCAGAGTTTCATCCATTAGGGTATTAAGTTTCTGGGCATAGAGTTGTTTATAATATTTCTTTATTATTATTCTCACATCCATGGTATCTGTAGTGATTTCTCCCCTCTGTAATGATTTCTGATAGTAGTAATTTGTGTCCTTACTTTTTTTTATGGAGCCTGGATAAAGGCTTATCAGTTTTACTGATCTTTTCAAAGAATTAGTTTTTAGTTTTGTTGATTTTTTTCTATTTATTTCCTGTTTTCAATTTCATTGAGTTATTTTTTAATCCTTATTATTTCTTTTCTTTTGCTTACTTTGGATATAATTTGATATTCTTTTTCTAGTTTCCCAAAGAGGAAACGTAGGTCATGGATTTTATATCTTTTTTCTTTTCTAATAATGCATTTAATATGATAAATTTTCCTCTGATCACTGATATTACTTTATCTCACACATTTTGATACGTTATATTTTCATTTTCTCTATGTTCGTAATGTTATTAAATTCCTCTTGAGGTTTCTTCATTGATCCGTGTGTTACTTAGAATTGTGTGGTTTAATCTCTACATATTTTGGGAATTTTAGTTACCTTCCTGTTGTTTATTTCTAGGTTAATACTTTTGTGATCTGAGAGCAGATGTTGTTTGGATTCAATTCTTTCAAAATCTGTTAGGATGTGTTTTATGAATGTGAATGTGGTCTATCTTGGTGAGTGTTCCCATGTGAGTTTGAGAAGAATGAGTATTCTGCTGGTATTATTGTCCGTCTCATGTAGTCTACAGATGTTACTTATATCCAGTTGATTGATGGTGTTGTATTCAACTATGTCTTTACTGATTTTCTGCCTGATAGATCTGCCCATTTTTGATAGAGGAGTGTTGAAGTTTTTAACTATAATAGTAGATTCATCAGTTTTTCCTTGCCAATTTATCAGTTTCCACCCCCACATAGTTTCTTGCTCTGTTGTTAGGTACATACGTGTTAAGGATTGTTGTCTTCTTAGAGAATTGACCCCTCTAATACTATTATCTCTGACAACTTTCCTTGCTTTGAAGTCTGCTATGTCTGAAATTAATATAGATACTCCCATTTTCTTTTGATGAGTGTTAGCATGCTATATTTCTTTATCCATTTACTTTTAATCTATATGTGTCTTTATATTTAAAGTGCATTCCTTGTAGACAGCAAATAATTCGATCTTATTTTTTGGTCCAGTTTAACAATCTCTGTCTTAGTTGGTGCACTTAGACCATGGATGTTCTGTTGGAGTAGTATCTACCATATTTGTTACAGTTTTCTATTTGTTGCCCTTGTTCTTTGTTCCTATTTTTCTTCCATTTTTTGCTGCCTTTTGTGATATTAAAGATTTTATATAATTTTATTTTTTTGTCTTTCTCAGCATGTCAGTTCTTTTTTTTTCTTTTTATTATTGTCCCATAGTTTGCAATATAGATTTATAACTAATCCAAGTCCACTTTCAAGTAACACTACACCACTTCATGGGTAGTGTGAGTACCTTATGAAAACCACTGTAATTCACCTCTTCCATTCTTTGTATTACTACTGTCGTTCAATTTGCTTATATATAAGCATGCATAAGCATATATACACATATACATGAGATATGTACATTGAGATTATTTTGAACAAACTGTTATATGTTAGATCAATTAAGCATAAGAAAAATAAAAGTTTTAATTTTACCTTCTCTTATTCCTTCTATTATCCTCTTCCTTTCTTTATGTAAATCTGAGTGTCTGACCTATATTATTGTCCTTCTAGCTAAAGAATTTAACATTTCTTGCAAGGCAGGTCTACTGGAAACAATTTCCTTCCGTTTTTATTTGTCTTATAAAGTATTTTTCCTTCACCTTTGAAGGATAGTTTCACAGGGCACGGAATTCTGGATTGATCTTTTTTTCCCTCTCAAAACTTTTTTTTTTTTTTTTTTTTTTGAGGCAGGATCTCACTCTGTTGTCTGGGCTGGAGTGCAGTGGCACGATCTCGGTTCAAGGCAGCCTTGACCTCCCTAGGCTCAAGTGATCCTTCCATTTCAACCACCCAGGTAGCTGGGACTGCAGGCATGTACCACCATGCCTGACTAGTTTTTTTTATTTTTATTTATTTATTTATTTATTTTGTATTTTGTAGAGATGGGGTTTCACCATGTTACCCAGGCTGGTCTGGAACTCCTAGTCTCAAGCAGTCCGCTCACCTCAGCCTCACAAAGTGATGGGATTGCAGGCTACCGTGCTTGGCCCGTTTCAACACTTTAAATATTTCATTCTATTCTCTCTCCTTGCTTGCATGGCTTCTGAGGGAGAAATTAGATGTAATTCTTATCTGTTTTTTCTGTATAGGTAAGGTGTTCTTTTTTTTATTTTTCTTTGATTATCTGTAGTTTGAGAATTATAAACGTAGGTGTAGTTTGTTGACATTTATTCTAATTGGTGTTCTCTGAGTTTTCTGAATCTGTGGGTTAGTGTTTGACAATATTTTGGCGGAATTCTGTCATTGTCATTATTGTGTAGAATATTTATTCTCTTTCCCTCTTTATTCTCCTCTTGTATTCCCATTATGTGTATATTAGACATTGTGTAGTTTTCCCACAGTTCTTAAATACTCTGTTTTGTTTTCTTCAATCTTTATTCTCTTTGCTTTTTAGTTTTAGAGGTGTTTACTGAGATATCCTCAAGTGCAGAGATTCTGTCCTCAGCTGCATCCAGTTTACCAATAAGTTGTGTCCTGTCTAGTAGTAAGCCTTCATTTCTGTTATAGCAGTTTTTTAAATCTCTAGTTTTGTTTTTGTTTGTTTTTTGTTGTTGTTCTTTCCTAGGAGTTCCGTCTCTTTGCTTCCATTGCCCATCTGTTATTGGATACTGTCTTCTTTATCCATTAGAGCACTTAGCACATTAACCATAGTTTTCATAATAGTTGTTTTACATTCCTGGTCTGATAATTCCAATATACCTGCTATGTCTGATTCAGATGTCCTTTCAAATTATGATTTTTGCCTTTTGATATGCCTTGTAATGTTTTCTTGATAGCTGGACATGATGTACTTGGCAAAAGAAACTGCTAGAAATGGTCCCTTAGTAGTGTGATGGTGAGGTTTGGGAAGACAGAAAGCAGTCTATAGTTCTAGGATTAGGCCTCAGTCTTTTAGTGAGCTTATGACTTTTGATTGTGAACTTCACAAGTGTTTTTCAGTTTTTTCTCCCCCCTGCCCCTTAGGTGGGAGAGGATGGCTAGATTGGGCTGGAGCTGGGCATTTCTTCTCTTAAATTGAAGGCAAGAGCTGACTAGAGTTTAATATTTCCTTTCCTTCAGGTCAAGTAGTTTTTGATAATGTGATACTATCCCAGTGGGGTAGGCTCTGGTTAACTAGTATCTCCTGAGGTCAAGTCTTGTTGAGAAGAACAGAGTGCCCTGGTATATTTTTATTGTTATTTATTTATTTATTACTTTTTGAGACAGAGTCTCGCTCTTTCACCCAGGCTGGAGTGAATTGGTATGATCTCGGCTCAGTGCAAGCTCCGCCCCCCTGGTTCAAGGGATTCTCCCACCTCAGCCTCCCGAGTAGCTGGGATTAAAGGCATCTACCACCATGCCTGGCTAATTTTTATATTTTGTATTTTTAGTAGACACAGGGTTTCATCATGTTGGCCAGGCTGGTCTCGAACTCCTGACCTCAGGTGATCCACCCATCTCAACCTTCCAATGTGTTAGAATTACAGGTATGAGCCACCACACCCGGCCACTGGCATATTTTTAAATGGTTCTTTTTCCCCTCCCCTCTGCTGGAAACTTGAAGTGATGTTTGTTTGATATCTACGGTGAAAATCCATTCATAATGGACAAGCTGGCGGGGAAGTATACCTGGGTCCCCCTGGAGTTATCCTTTTAGGATTGTCTTCACTGAAATTTCATCAAGGCATCAATTACAGCTCAGATTTTCCTATTCTGGTACTGGTTCCCATAGTGGTGATCATAGGACTCCTTGGTTTTATTGTCTACCTCTTCAATCCTGGGGCCAGTGGTTTGCACTGCATCCTGACCTCTCTTATGGATCTTGGAAGAATTGATTTTTCAACCTGTTCAGCTTTTTACTTCTTGTTAGGGTGGAGTGGTGACTCCCAAGCTCCTTATGTGTGGAATTAGAAACCAGAAGTCAGCTTATGTTTTTAAAAACACACTGTATCTCGACATCTCGATAAAATTTTATTAATCCAATAATACTATGGAAATTTTGGAAGTAAAAATATATAGTGGAGGTGATAAATTAATGTCTGAAATGGTAGATACAGCGTTAAGATTGCCTAAAGAGATCAACTAGTTTTCTCCTCTATCATAGAAGCTCCTAAACCAGGTATGTAGGTGTTTAGAAGTTGGAACCCACTGGCAAATAATTAACTTCATCAGGAAAGTTCTTGAAGAAGGACTGATATTGGGTGATGAGTTTAGCAAGGTTGAATCATTGAGAAACATTTTCAGTAGCTAAATGAATATGCTTGCAAATTTTATTATTTTTATTTTTGATAATGTTTCTGTAGGTTTTAAAAAGGATATCCCCCAAACAGTTTTCTAACAGGTTTGACTTGATACACAGTCAGGAATGCTTTAAGGTAATTCAGAAAACTGTGAGAGTGGGGTTTTGAATTGCCCACTGTCATGTCAGGGATATGCCTTTAACTATTTTGAGTACCTAGAGAGCATCTTGTCAGTCTTTGGCTTGATATCTGGACAGCTCCTAGCATAGTGCTTATATTTAAGCGATTCTTTATAAACATTGGATACAGTCTAGTGGCTAAAAACCATTAAAAGAAACCAAACCCCTGTCTTTACTTGCAAGCCAGTTTCCTACAGATTCTCATCTGAGTAAAAATATACATTTTATAAAATCTTCAACAATATAGTCATAATTTCAATCTTTTTCAGTTCTAACAGTAATGATGCTATTGTGACTTTTTTGTTTTTAAATCTTATCACTTATTGACCGTGATAATTTGCTTTATTTTATACTGTATGTTGCTGAAGAAGTAACTATTATTTGATTAAAAACACAGAAAGAGGCCGAGGTGGATGGATCACTTGAGGTCAGGAGTTGGAGACCAGCCTGGTCAATATGGTGAAACCCCATCTCTACTAAAAATAAAAATAAATAAATAAAAAATTAAATAAATAAAAAAGTAGCTGGGCATGGTGGCATGTGTCTAAAATCCCAGCTACTGGGGAGACTAAGGCAGGAGAATCGTTTGAACAGGGGGGTGGAGGTAGCAGTGAGCCGAGATCGTGTAACTGCCCTCTAGCCTGGGCGAAAGAGTGAGACCTTGTCTAAAAAAAAAAAAAAAGAGAGAATTCATCCGGGATATAGAGTTAAGTAAGATACTAGAATCAAATGATGATGTAGGAATTATTCTCAACAACAATTACATAAATAAGCAATATAAGCAATAGCTGTTTAAAAAAGGATGCCCACTTCTCTTAATGAAAGAACAAAAAAGAGAAAAGAGGCGAAAATGTATTCATTAAAAATGCCAGCCTGAAATTTGGGCTATCTATATTATAATACATCCTCCTATTGAGTTAGAGATGAGATTATGTAAGAAAATTCAAACAAGCTGTTAAAACGTTTCATTTCCTAAGCCATATACCTGTGTTGTTTTACTTTTTTTTTTTTGAGATGGAGTTTCACTCTGTCGCCCAGGCTGGAGTGCAGTAGTGCGATTTCGGCTCACTGCAACCACCGTCTCTGGGTTCAAGCCTTTCTCCCCTCTCAGCCTCCTGAGTAGTTGAGATTACAGGCACCCACCATCATGCCTGGCTAATTTTTGTATTTTAGTAGATATGGGGTTTCACCATGTTGGCCAGGCTGGTCTTGAACTCCAGACCTCAGGTGATCCACCCACCTCAGCTTCCCAAAGTGCTAGGATTACAGGCGTGAGCCACTGCACCTGGCCTGTTTTACTTTAACAAATGTATACAATAGCTTCTCTAAATAGATGAATATAAATCTGTGAAGTAAGCAAAATTGGAACAAAAGACTCAGTATTGTAAAATGAGCATATTTTCTAAACCAAGTACTGTAAAGTGAGTATATTTTCTCACCCAACCTCAGCTCCTTTGAACCTGTGTTCTGTCTTCGTTTACTTTGCTGAAGTTAAATTGACTCTCAGAAGAAAATCCAGTGCCTGACCCAGTGCATGCCAATGCCAGTGATTTTTTTTTTTAAGCACTGCTCAGCACACTGCCCAATTCAAGTTGCATTCAGGAGCTTTTATTTTATGAAAAAGAAATTCTGGGTTATATGGGTAGATTAGAATAGAAGGTGGAGGTACCTCAGTGTTGGTAGAACTTTTAATTCAAGAAAATGGAAGTGTTGAGGAAGCTGTGGATAGGCAGGAAATCAGAGTTTCATAAATTTAAATAGCTTTAATATTAATTCAGAATTTTTGAAACAAATACCATATCCTGGATGAGAATATATTGGTGTTACCCTTGAAATGTTTTTATCACAAAACATTAACGTGTAGAGGATGCTCCTTACTGGTAAATATATTATATTGTGATAGAGGCTGAGAGAGCTGATATTAGAGTAAGACTACAGACTTCACAAAGAAAGGATCTGGAATTGGGATTGTTCAACAAGTGATAGAACATGAAAATCTGAAGTCATTCAGAACTGTCAGAGTCCTTATATAGCTGTGGTTATTTATTCCTCAGATGATTAGGAAATCCAACAACTCCCAATATCCTATTTTTTTACATACTTGAAAATACTTTCTCTGAGGTTGGAGTTTTATTTATCTAGACTGCCTGTGTCACATTTCCCCGGTATGACAAGAGATAGATAGAGCATCTCTAGCAGCAGGAAAGTGGCTGCATAGTCATTTTCATCTATGTTAATGCACACTTGCTTCTGTAAGCCATGTTTACACACTTGATCACTTTGTTATTTTGCTGAAAATGAGAGCTTCTTGTCAATGAAAATAAGAGCGGGAAATGAAAAAATATAATCCAGTGAATTGTTTTGATGATCATAAATGCTTGTCTTAAACTTGTTATATTAGTTAAAAAAAAAAGCATTTGTTGCTTAGCATAGAAAGGGTGATGAGCTTACCTGTTTTCTTATGTAAGAAAGAAAGGAAGGAAGATCAGAGGCAGGAGGGGGTGAGAGAATAAAATAAATACATGAAGCACCTTTAAATATGATGCATTTTTTTAAGGCTTAGGCATCTTACTGCAATAAAGAACTTGAAACTAAAATGAGACCATTTTGTATAATCTGAGTCTATTTAAACCTGCTTTAGCAATTCTACTAATAGCATTTCTGAATTTTTCTTTGCTGGTTTTTTCTAATTTAGTCTTACCAGACTCTCAGGCAAAAAATAAATAAATAAATAAATAAATAATAAAAACAGGTGTTTTTTGAAGAAATTCATTTTTATTGACTTACTGGTGTATTTTTTGAGCCCCCAACTGAGCACATGCCCCCGTAGAATGAATTAAGTCCAGTTTTTTCTAACCTAGGAGATTGTGTTTAACCTATTGCTTATGATTATAAAATTTTTTTACCTTTGAATCAGAATTGGTACTTTAATTTTATTGTCTGAAATTATTTTCCTCTTTCCAATTTTTCATATTTTACTTTTAGTGACAGTGTCAAGAGCACTGTGATTTTTTCCTCTCCCACAGGATATTGGAAATACCAAACAGTATTTATGTTATTTTAGACATGTATTATTCTTCGCTCATCATGGTAGCATACATTTACATGTTTATGGTTTATGTGACTTTAATAGCTCTCATAATTATTTTAACAAACAGTTCTAGTTAGCATGAACATTTTTTATAAAAGCTATACTCTGTTCTATGAAAAGTGAGATACAGTCACTACAGAAGCCTTTTTCTAAGTTTAAATGTCATCAAAATTATTTTATTGCCAGTAATATTTTATAAAAAGTAGATAAAAATTTAAATATACTTAAAAGTCTTCAGCTATTAGAATATAATATTTATTCTTTTGATTACCTCATGAGAAATTCAGAAGGGTATTAGGTTGTGATTCAGACAAATGTGTCACTTTCTCTACCTGCCTCAAAAATAATTATTATTTTCCCAGGACAAATTGCTGTTATAGTTGGTATTACCCTGTGCTTACTTTTGCTTACATGATATCACATTTTAACTTATGATCTATCCTTGTCCTTGGAAAATATCATTCACTTAAAAGCATACTTACTACATGCTTAACCTGTCCTTAAGCATAGTCAACAGTTTGTCTTTTATCTCTGTCTCTCTAGCAGATCATAAACTTGGTACATAACAGATGTTTAGTAATTGCAATGACTGAAGGTGAAAAAGGCTTTTTATGCAATTTGAATTTTTTTTTTTTTTTTTTTGAGACGAAGTCTCACTCTGCCGCCCAGACTGGAGTGCCATGGCGCAATTTCGGCTCACTGCAACCTCCCCCTCCCAGGTTTAAGCAATTCTCATGCCTCAGCCTCCCAAGTAGCTGGCATTACAGGTGCCCGCTACCATGCCTGGCTAATTTTTGTATTTTTAGTAGAGACGGAGTTTCACCATGTTGGCCAGGCTGATTTCAAACTCCTGACCTCAAGCAATCCACCCTCCTTTGCCTCCCAAAGTGCTGGGATTACAGGCATGAGCCACCGTGCCTGGCCTGAAATTTGATTTTAAAGTATTTTTACCTGTTTTGTGTAAATATGATATTGCGTTTTTAAACAGTTCCATCAGGGAGCTCTTACTTTTGCTCTGAGTAAAATCCAAGGAGGCAGAAACCTACAACTAACTGTCCTAGCATTATACTTTTCTTTGATGATTGCTTGCTAACTTCCATTTTACTATTACTGTTACTAGACTGCTTATTGATTAAATTTTGATTTTTACATTATCTGACAGAACATTATCTGCCAATAAAATATTTAGGTATTTCCAACTTGAAGCTAGAAAGGAATTTATAAATATAAAAAATGACTGAAAACAAAATTATCCTATTCTTGAATAAATATATTTCAAACTGTACCCATAATGTCAGCAGGGTTAATTTTCATTGTGGCTCCAATTTTTTTCAAGGTACAGTTTTATTTCACCTCTATTTCTGTGAATGTATCTTCTTAATGGATTTATTAGGATGTAATGGAGTCTTGAAGGATCATTGGCTCCACTTTCTTAGATCCAGGTATTGTTAACTGAGGGGTAGGTCAGTCAGGCAAGAATAAAGCTTACATAGGCCCCACTCTGTACAGATAATGCTTACATGTTTCACTCAATGTGGCTCAAAGAGAGCAAATTTAAGTTCTCAGTGGTAATTAAAGTACCTATCCTTAGCAATTTTCAAGAATCTCCTTTTACCTCAGTACTCCACAAAGATATTAGAAGGGTAATTTGAGAAACTCATGGAATAAATCTGTTGTAGATTAGCTATAATTAGTATTTATGTGTATATGTTTAGATCTGCATCATAGCTTTGCATCATATGCAGTCTTCACTACAGTGGAGTTCTAGTATTAACTATCAAAACTACAAATTATGTTTTATTAAGGTATAGGTTAAATCACTAGTTTTTGAACTTTAAAACAATATTACATACTTAACTCCAAAATGTATGACCTCAGTAATGTTTTTTTGAAGTTCCAAAATATAATTGATTTTGCTCCACATTAAATTAAGGCAGTGGGACAGAGCATTCCTTTATTTCCTCCTTTGAACAATCATTGAACTAAATTTTGAACTAGGATTACTTAAGGATAATATCTCTGTCCTGGTTTATATCTTACTATTTATTCTACCTAAAATTTCATTTTTAAATTCCCATGCCTGTCTAGTTTTATGTTTATTAGTCTACAGATTAATACATTAATTCAACAAATATTTATTGTGTGCCTACTATGTGCAAGGGAGTATTCTATGTTCATAGGATTAAGAAATAAATAACAGACACACATCCATGTCCTTGTGGAATTTAAACTGCTTTAATCAAAGTGGGATGGTAATTATAGTGGGCACTGTGTATCTCTGGTGGCAGTTTTACAGTATTTAGCCTTTGCAGAAGTAGCTTTTAAACATTTTAGCTATTTCTTTTTTTTTTTTTCTGTTTGCAACATCTTTACAAATGACAGTAACATGATGTTTCTCTCATGCTAATGCAAAAAAGAAAATGCCTGCTTCATAGTACCTTCTGAGCTCTTTGTAAATTTTGGTAGGAATAATGTAGGCACTGCTGCCTCCTGAGAAATCTTACCATATTCCTCAGAAGCCTATGATTACTTTTTAAAAATTCCATTAGCATACATCACCATTACCAAACAGTTAAATTTGTTATTAATTTGTGAATTAAACTTGTGAGTTTGTTGCCTTGACAGAATTTGGTTGTTGATTTTCTGTTCACTGAAATGTTGGTTATAATATCAGCCTTCATAGCCAATCAACAGTTACCTACTTCCTCTTGTTTGGCTATAGTTAACTACCCTGTTTTGAGAAAATAAAACAATCCTTAGTTCTCACCATTATTCAGGAAGCCATGTGCTATACAATATTAAAACAGTATTTAAAATGTTAGTATAATTTTTCTATTGAACATCAGTTACACATCAGGACCTATATAACACATATGTTTTATTTCTTTACTCCAAATTTATAATATATTTTTCCAAATCATGAAATTCACCAGGCTAAGGATTTTGTATTATGATATTCAGCAGTAGAATTCAAAAGACACTTGTTTTATCCTTATGCTTTATATGATGTAATGTTTTCCTTTTCATTTAGAAAACAATTAAATGATAGCATTTCTTTTAGGATTCATCTTCATTTTTATTAATTAGAAGACAATAGAGTAGAAAATATTAACAAAGAGTTCCAAGTAGCTGATTAGAAGACTAAATCTCTTTTCTATAAATAAATTACTAGAACAAAATAAAAATTAAACAAAAATAAATCACCTAGGCTAGGCGTAGTTGGCTCATGCCTGCAATCCCAGCACTTGGGGAGGCTAATGTGAGAGGATTGCTTGAGCCAGGAGGTCAAAACCAGCTTGGGCAACATAGGGAGACTCTGACTCTACAAAAAGTGAAAAAAATTACCCAGGTGTGTGGCCCACACCTGGAGTCCCAGCTACTTGTGGGGGCTGAGGTGGGAGAATAGCTTGAGCCTGGGAATTGGAGACTTCAATGAGCTACAGTCACACTACTGCACTCTAACCTTGGTGACTGAGCAAGACCCTATCTAAAAAGAAGAGCAAAACAAAACCCATAAAAAAACTAATAAATCTTCTACTAATTATTCACTTTATCTAATATAATTCCTTACAGAAGATAGGTCAAATTGTCTTGGAATGTCTGAGTGATGTTCTTCTGCCTGCCACAGCATACCTCAACAAATTTGTAATCCAATTTAAAAGGCTAGAAGAAATTAGAAAAGGGAATGTTTCAATACGTGAATGGCACACAGATCCTTTCACTCAGGCAGAGTTATTTGACTGTCTAAGCTTCAACTGGGTGCTGCTCCTGTATATACCCTGTCTCTCAGCACATTGTTAAAAAAAAAAAAGCCCATCCCTTACATATTCCTAATGATATTGCATATTCCATAAAAGCAGAGTTGTGGTTTTAACCCAGAACCAGGACCGTGTGTGACATATAGTTGCAAAAAATAATGTGTGTGAATGTGTGTATATAAGAGAACTCTAGTTAGCCTCTCTAGCTCAGATTCTGTCTCCTTCAAATTATCTTATTTTCTTTTTATGGCTTTAGGTTTCTAAAATAAGAGTTTTCTTTCTATCATTAAGTGAACATTTGGTTCTGATTATTATGATCACTGTGCACCATAATCTATGCTATGGAGAAAAAGGAATGCTTATACACTGTTGGTGGAAGTGTAAATTAGTTCAACCATTATAGAAAACTGTGGCTATTCTGTAAAGACCTAAAAACAGAACTACCATTCAACACAGCGATCCTGTTACTGGGTATATACCCAAAGGAATATAAATTGTTCTATCATAAAGACACATGGACACATATGTTCCCTGTAGCACTATTCACAATAGCAAAACATGGAGTCAACCTAAATGCTCATCAATGGTAGACCATGGAATACTACGCAGTCATAAAAAGAAATGAGGTAATATCCTTTGCAGGAACATGGATGGAGCTGGAGGCCATTATCCTTAGCAAACTAATGCAGGAACAGAAAAGCAAATACTGCATATTTACACTTACAAGTGGGAGTTAAATGATGAGAACACATAGACACATAAAGGGGAACAACAGATACTATGGCCTACCAAAGGGTTGAGGGTGGGAGGATGGGGAGTATTAGAAAAAATAACTAACTTGTACTAGGCTTAATACCTGCATGACAAAATAGTCTGTATACGAAATCCCTGTGGCATGAGATTACCTTCACTGTACCCCTGAACTTGAAGTTTAAAAAATAAATAATAAAATTAGTTTTTTGGGTTTTTTTGGTATTTGACTTTCTTCAAGAAATACAGGCATAGAATTAAAAAATAAAATGGATTGTAGGGATTATTAAAATGAAAAATAGCAGCCCTCTGCCTTGTATTTTCTCACTACCTACTTCAGCTACACAGTGGCAATGTGCTTCTGGTATTTACTTCTATTACCTAAATAATATGCTTATTGCTATTTCTCCATTTATCAGTTTCAACAGGAGTTTTGAGTAAAGAAAATGGAGAAGCTTGTGAGAGAGAAAGGTATGTAAATAAGAACATGAAATGAGATTTAAGCTAATATATTTAAAGTAGAGGTGCCCATAGGGTGCTTTGAGAGCATAAAGAACATAGAAATGTTAGGTCTTCCAAATCGCTTTGAAGAATAACTTTATAATTTATGCTTTTGTTAGCAGTAAACAAGAGTTCCCATCTTTCTATATTCTTATCAATACTGCACAGAATTCATTCAAATTCATGCTCTTCTGATGACATAAAGTGATATCTCATTGGTTTTTTAATTTGTATCTTCCTGATTACTAGTGATTTTATGAGTTTTAAACAGTATGGGCTCCTTCTGAACACTTCCTTTTCAAGGTTCTTTGCTCATTTTTCTATTGGTTTCCTCTGAATATATAAGTATATGTTAACCAGTATTAATTCCTCATTGGTTTTAGGTGTTCTCTCAGTTTACCTATGAAATTATCTATGGTATCCTTAACTGAAAATTTTCGTTGTTTTTAGAAAAATCAATTAATTTTATGTCTTATGATTTATGCTTTTTAGGCCATGTTTCAGAAAGTTTTTTACATCTGTGTCTCAAAAATAGTTGCCTAATTTTTTTTTTCTTAATAACTTTGAAAAGGTGAAGTTTACATTTAACTCTTTAATCTCTCAGGAATTCAAATTTCTATATGGTGTGATAAGGTGCCCACTTTACTTTCTGCCCGATTCTTAGATCAGTTTTTGCTCTATACAGTAAGCCAACACCAGTATTTTCTTTTACTTTGTGAAGTTATTATATATAACGCTCTCATGTATGTATGAACTGTTGTATGTATATATGAACTCTACGTGCCTGCAGCTGTACTGGGCTTTTTAGTACATGTTAATATTTTGTAGAGTAGGTTTTCCCCCTTTGCCCTTCATTTTTGAATTTTACTTTGATATTAATAGACCTTTTATAGCACATGCTTTTAAATGGGTTTAAAATGGGTTTGTGGATTTTCTTTTAAAAATTTAGAATTTATAGACTGATTTAGAAAAATTTGGAGAAGTTTCCCTATGAATATTGGCAAGGGAAAATAAGTCAATATAAAATTACGAAATAATTTAGACTTATACTGAAGAAATCCACTTCTTTTGGTGGCGCATATTAGGCAGAATATAATTATGGAAGAAAAATTAACACAAGGAAAGCCAAGAGTGGGGCCTGCTAATGTAGAAAATTTTATTGTTAAGAGAAATGTGGACAACAGAACCAATAGAGAAAGAATAAAAGGAATATGAAGAACAGGAGTTCCAATTACCTTAATGTTTATGACTTTGAGTTACCTTAATACTTGTAATTCACTAAACAGTGGTTTCAGATTGTGCTCTGTAGAATACCTAATGCTTTGTGAACACCAGAAGTACCCAAGGAAAGGAGTAATGGTGGCACTGAGTATTTGGAGGTGCGATTCAACCAGAATACATGATTATTAATTGGCCCTGGACTAAGGTTTTATTGCAAGAAAGGGTTCTTTAGCT
Source organism: Hylobates moloch (assembly GCF_009828535.3). NCBI lineage: Eukaryota > Metazoa > Chordata > Mammalia > Primates > Hylobatidae > Hylobates > Hylobates moloch. The sequence continues at coordinate 195,120,128 of NW_026652276.1, forward strand.
TAAAAGTGTTTAGAAATGATTTCAATACAATTAGTGAAATGTCTAAATGTTCAACAAAGATGGCAAGTGATGCCAGTCATCCTTTTCTTTTTTTTTTTTTTTTTTTTTTGAGACGGAGTCTCACTCTGTCCCCCAGGCTGGAGTGCGGTGGCGCAATCTCGGCTCACTGCAAGCTCCGCCTCCCGGGTTCACGCCATTCTCCTGCCTCAGCCTCTCCACGTAGCTGGGACTACAGGCGCCCGCCACCACGCCCGGCTAATTTTTTTTGTATTTTTAGTAGAGACAGGGTTTTACCGTGGTCTCGATCTCCTGACCGCGTGATCCGCCCGCCTCGGCCTCCCAAAATGCTGGGATTACAAACGTGAGCCACCGCGCCCGGCCGCCAGTCATCCTTTTCAATGCCTATGGCAGACATTGCTAATTGAACACAGAACTTCCTGCTGCAGATTCAGATTTACTCTCCATACAGCTCTCCATTTAGTCACTACCGATCAATCAGAGTGTTGTGTGAGTCAAAACCCATTTACTATCTATAACAGGGGTATCCAATCTTTTGACTTCCCTGGGCCGCATTGGAAGAAGAAGAATTGTCTTGGGCCACACATAAAATACACTAACACTAATGATAGCCGATGAACTAAAAAAGAAAAAAAATTGCAAAAAGTCTCATAATGTTTTAAGAAATTTTACAAATTTGTGTTGGGCTGCATTCAAAGCCGTCCTGGCCACGAGTTGGACAAGCCTGATCTATATAGTACTAAGTTCTATAATTTTAGTGGACCTTCAATACACTTAACATATTTTAGTCTAAGAAAGGTGTGAGCTAAATATGTCAGATTAAAGAAGGAAGAAACTAGAAAAAGAGAGTAGTTGAATCGGAAATGGATCTAGGAAATACAAACTTAAATAAGCATTTCAATAATGATCCTTACATTGTAATTATGAGGAGTAAATGCTTACTACCAACTTGTTAATTGTGGAAAATCCTACAAAGCTCATTAAGTATGTGGTGTTGAAGAGGCAATTGAAATCAGTCATGTTTTCAGTTAAGAAATTGGAGACACAAATAATTTTTTGCTATAAATTATAAAATTGAATCACTGAAAAGTTTAAACTTGCCAGATCAATGAGAGTGGGAAACAAAATCTCCATCTCTTGGAAGTGCATCTTATGCTGTCTCCGCAGCCTTTGCTTTATACCAAACAATGTCTTGAAAGTTCTCTAAATTAAAATGTGAAAAAGCATTTTTATATGTATTTGAATATTCACAAAGTAATGCATGTTAACATTAACAATTTTTCTTTTTAAGAATGAATATGTTTTATGTTCTGTGAAGTCCCTCCACTAATTGTGATGTAAATTTAAATTTAATTTTCTAAGCAGTGACAATTATTTGTTTCTATTAACAGGTCTACTCTAATGTGATGCTGGGATTGAATTTTCCTAGGACTCTGTTTCAAGGTTGATTTGAAAGTCTTGTGGAAGATCTGGAAGAAACAGGTAAGTGTCCTTTTGGTAAAAATTCTCTTTTGCTCATTGTGCTTATTTTTATTTTTCTAATGCTGATTTTACTCTTTAGTTTTTTTGGTTAAATATCTTTGCCCAAATGTTAAGACGTTTTCAGCGGACAATTGAGACATGTTAAATGTAGCAGTAGAAATATTTATCACTGCTATTGGGATTCCCATTTCACTGCTTGCTGCTCTCTTTCTATTAAACTTGGTATCACTTTTTAAAACCAGTATACACTTATGGGGAATGTGAACTTGGTTTGAAATATTAAAAGTAAATTATTAGGCAAGGAAAGCACTTGGAGAATCTTGTTACCATTGTACTTGCCTTTTATTATGCTGGTCTTTTCGGTATTATTTTTTAAAAGTTCATTTGATATTGAAGTTTTGGGGGATCTGAAATATTTAGGAAATAATGAGAATAATATACCAGTAATTATTTTTTTCTAGAAAATTTGATTTTTCTAATACAATTTTTGAGATCCAGTCAGCTATTTTGAAAGATTGTTTTCTGTTTTAATATTGCGTATCTTTAAATCTCGTGATAGTTTTCTTTGATATTTACAATGTTAACATATAAAGGTTCTCAATATATAATATTTAGTAAAATTGGATTTTCAGTTTCGCTGTTGAACTGTAATATCAATCAAACAGTTTGTCATGAGTATCCAAATTTAGAATAATATAATTTTAAAGGAAACCTGAAAGCAATTTTAGGCAGAGTTTGTATTTCAAAGCTTCCTAGTAGTTTATATCATTTCTTTCCCCAATCTTTACCTCAAGAGAGAGGGAAACCAAAATGCCCAGGCTTCTTCAGAATTATTCATTAAGAGTTTCACCATGAGCATAGGATAGGCCTCAGGATCTTCACTTTCTACCTAAATTTCTCTACCAATTTCTACAACTCTCTCAAGATACACTCCATAATTTCTCTGAGAGATTTTTGTCAATGTTCTTTAGTTATACAGTTAAATATTTCCCAGGTATTTTACCTTCTGTTTGGCCTATGGATTGTTTTTTGGTTCATTTCTTACCAGTTTTATTATTTTACCAGATACACGTTAAAATGATCCCACATTTATCTAGCATTTAAGATTTTCAAAGCCCTTTGGCAACATTTTACTTCATTTTACTCTTAATTTATGATGTAAGTAAGGTTGACATTATTATTCTTTGAAAGTGGATAAACAAAGACAAAGAATTAAAATGATCTGGAAAAAGTTATGTAGCTTGTTGCGATTTTATAGCTAGTAATACACAATTAGACATAGAACACATGTCTGCTAACACTCAATCTTTTTTGTGGTGAGTGGGGACATTATTTGTATGTTTGCCATAGATAATGGTTATGCCAATATACTCCATCTTTATACAACCTTTTGATATATAAGATATTACTTTTGAATAACAGGATGTTTATTTGTATAATAGCAGACGGAGTTTAGATTTATAATAAGCAGGAATGATCTAACAATGAACCAGGAAAGAATGAATCATGGAATCATGAAAGAAACTATTTTTAAAAAGTAGAGAATTCCTAGAAGAGAATATAATTTCACTTGAAGTTAGTCCTCAAACTGATTTTGGAATGTGCTACTTAGACTTTTGGTAGTTATGTGCTTATAGTGGCAGTTTTTAAATATTTTTAAACAAACACTAACCACATATTGGTGTAAATAACGAATATGCATAATGCCAAAGGTTCATCCTAATGGGAAAGTGAATTCTGAAAAAGCATTTTTTTCTTGTAAATATATAGAATTTTGAACCCTTGAGCTGGAAGTATGATCATAAGGGAGGAAGAAAATGTTGGAGAAGCAAAGATTTTGGAGTCAGGTTGATAGGCGTTTGCATCCTTGCTGCTATTTTTTGGCTTTTTAAATTAACCTCTGTTAATTTTTGCTTCTCAGCTCTCAAAGAGTAAAATAGGGGACTGATAGATCTGTTTATTGTATTCTTGTAAAAATTTAGCACTTGGTACATAGCTATTTTCAAAAAATACTAGATTTTTTCTTCTCTGCTCCCTTCTCCCTAGAAAATCCCTAAATGGAACTTGATTCAAACCTCCTATTTTCAAACAATTTTTTTTTAGTTTTATCTCCATTTCATCTCTCAAAGAAGTTAAATAACCTGCCCTACATAATACTTATAAGATGGGAACTAAAATGTTTCATACAACTTATAACTGAGATTATTTGTGTATGTGGGTAAATGCATAGTTGGGCATGTGGGTGGGTGTGTTTTACTTCAAGATATTCACAGCTATTTTCAGAGTTTCCACTGCAAGACTATTAAGCTCAAATGGAATATCAGTTTTAGTTAATTCAGTAAAGTAGAAATAATTTTCATTCACGTATTTATAGAAAGTTGCTATAAATTTCATAAATACTTATTAAAGATTAGGTATCATATGAAAAATATTTGCTCTATTTTTCAAATTACTAAAAAGTAAATGGACTATGTAGGACGCTGATTTGGCAGACAGGGGTTTGGGTCAGCAGTTCAGATAGATAGCATACTGACATTCATTGTCAAAAGGAAACAGAGTGAGCAAGACTACAAATAGAGAGGGTTTAGAGTGGAGCTATTGAGAATGCAAGGTTGGAAACCAGCTGCCTGGGTTTGAATGACAGTTCCAAAACAAACCTACCTTATGTGAAACCTTAAACAAGTCACCAAGGCTCTTTTACACTTAATTTGTCAATCTAGAGAATAGAGATAACAGTTCTTATTTAATAGAGTTGAATTGAGGATTAATTGTGTGAATACATATAAAGGGCATAATGAACATTTAAAAAGCCAGTATTATTTTATTTTCTATTATATGCATTTCAGTCGTTGACTGTATTCAGGCCACGTGGCAAATACCCTGTATAGGATAATCTAATTTATGTCCAATCATGGGTCTTACAAGAAATGGGAAATATGAGTTAATTCTGTATCTTAGTTATTTTATGCTGTTATAACAAAGTACCATAGACTGAATGGATTATAACCAGAAATTTAATTTCTCACAGTAATGGGTGCTAGAAGATTAAGTTCAGGGTGTCAGCCTCTGGTGAGGGCGTTCTTTCAGGTTATAGACTGCCATCTTCTTTCTCGTGTCCTCACATGGCAGAAAGGGGATGAGAGAACTCTCTGGGGTTCCTTTTATAAAAAGGACACTAATGACATTCATGAGGGTTCCATCTTCATGGCCTACCTACCAAAGGTTCTACCTCTTAGTACCATCACATTGCAGGGTAGGATTTTAACATAGGAATTTGGGGACAACACAAATATTCAGTGTATTGCATTATGTACCTGTGCTCTCTGTGTTTGGTTAGAATGTGTATTAGTTTTCTATTACCATATGATGAATTTTCATGTATTTAGAAGCTTAAAACAACATACATATATCATCTCACAATTTCTGTGGGTAAGGAGTCCAGGCACAGTTTAGCTAAGGGTCTTAAAAGGCTGCAATCAAAATGTCAGCCAGGTTGCATTTCATTTAGAGCTCAGGGTCCTCTTCCAAATTCACGGGTTTTGAGCTGAATTCAGTCCACTGCAGTTTTAGGACTGAGATCCTCAGCCTCTAAATTCCACCTACAGCTCCTCCCATGTGGCACTCTCCATACACAGTTTACAAATAGCAGCTTGCTTCTTTAAAGCCAGCAGGAGAGTCTGTACTGCATGCTAGCAAAATGGAACATATATATATATATATATTTATTTATATATATATTTATATATATTTATTTATATATATATTTATATATGTATACATATAACATATATACATATATAACATATATAATGTATATATAATATATAATATATATGTTATATATATAAAACATTAATACACATACACACATGTGTGTATATATGGATGTGTGTGTATATATGTATATGTATAATGTGTGTATGTATATTAAAGTAATCATCAGAGTGACAACCCACAACCTTTGCCATGTTCTATTGGCTGGAATCAAGTCACAGGTCCTGCCCACACTCAAGGGGAAGGAATTTTACAGGGCATGAACATGGGGGCCACCCTAGGGACTGTCTGCCAAAGCATGATAAACTTAAAATTCATGAAATATGTTACTTTAACGTTTTATAATTATGTTACAGTTAATAATATTATTGAAACATGTAAAATTTTATTTTCATAGAGTTTTCTTACAGTGTAATTCCCAGCAGACTATTACTCTTTGCCTAAAATTCATCCATTGTTTCCAGCTGGCCAGAACCACCAGACTAATTATAACCTAGTGTGGTATTTAGTACACTCCAGAATGTGGCAAAACCCAAATATCTTACCTTTTCTCTTTACTCTGATATGCATACCTTTAACTACATGTTTTACGCTTTCTTGCCTACATCTTTGTCAATGTACATCTTTTTCATTGTTTCGGTCCCATTCTCTATCTTTTTAAAGCACATTTAAATTTCTACCTTTTCCACTATATTTTTCTTATTTCTTACCTCCTTTTTAGCTAGCCTAGGACTTTTTCTGCATAGTATCCTACCCTATCATAGTCAATCGGATGTTACAGACATGTGATCATCAATCTAATTCCCCTGCTACCTATAGAGATCACAGAATGTTGCTCATTTGTGTGTTTCTTACAATGTTGCATATAATAGTATCTTTAGAAATATTCACTGAATATGTAAAACACCTTCTTGATTTAGAACAGTGGTCTAACAGCCAATATTCAGTTTGACAGTCATATTTCAGAAGATGTTCTTTATAAGTTATTCATTCTTATATTGGCTCAGTAATTTGAAATATGTACCTCAAATAACCCTTAAGTTACTTGTGAGAATCCATTACAACTTACACCTTTGAAACCAATTACATATGGGAAAAACACAAATCACTGGAGTCCAGAGGGATAGCTGTGGTAGGCAGCCTCTAAGATGGTCCCCATTTTCTGGTTTTCACCCCATTATATTTTTTCCACCCATATTTACCAGGGTTGGCCTATGTGATCAATAGAATATGGCACAAGTTCTGTTTGCTGGTATGTTGCTTTTCTGATTAGGTTATGCATGATATTAAGACATATGTTTTGAGTTGCTTTTCTTTCTCCCACTGTCTTGCCTCTGTCTCTCTCTGTTTCTGTCTCTCCCATTCTTGCACATGACTTGCTCTGGGGGAGGCTGGCTGCCATGGAGAGGTATTCATAGTGAGGAACTAAGCCCTTTAGCAAACAGCCAGGAAGGAGCCCACAAACAATTTGCAACTTCCTGAAAGACTCTGAGTCTAAGCCACCCAGCTAAACCACCCCTTGATTCCTGAGCCTCAGTAACTATTTGAGATATGATATAATTTGGCTGTGTCAGCACCCAGGTCTCATCTTGAATTGTAGTTTCCATAATCCCCACTTGTTGTGGGAAGGACCAGTTGGAGATAAGTGAATCATGGGGCGGTTTCCCCATCCTGTTCTTGTCATAGTGAGTTCTTAGGAGATCTGATGGCTCTATGGGGGGCTTCCCCCTTCACTGGGCACTCATTCTCTCTCCTACCACCCTGTCTTCAGAAGAAGTGCCTTCTGCCACTATTGTAAGTTTCCTGAGGCCTCCCCAGCCATGTGGAACTGTGAGTCAATTAAACCTGTTTCCTTTATAAATTACCCAGTTTGAGGTATTTCTTCATAGGAGCGTGAGAACGGACTAATACAAGATAATAAATGGTTTTGTTCTAAACTGCTAAGTTTGGGTGGTAATTTTTATGCACTCATAGATAATTAATACATTATATATTATTTCAACCCTAAAATTATATGCACAAATTTCAGCACTGCCCTTGACTTTGAGGGGAATATAAAGATTAACAGTCTATGAAATACAATGTCTCTCAGGCATATGTAATAGAAGAGATAGGTATGTATATTTACAAGATAGCCAAATGGAAAGAAAACGTGCAATGTTTAGATTCACCTGGAATACTGATTTCACAACATGCAGAAGCTGCTTTTAATATCTTGCCCATTGATCACATCAATGTTGGAGAGTCATGCTTACTCATGACTGCGTACGTCTGTGTGCTGGTCTGATACTCATTCTTTGTAGAAGAGCTGCTTGGAATAAATACCCATATGCTAACAGGATCTGGGCTTGCAGTATCTCTTCTACTAATATATCGTGATAGTTTTCTGCTATCTTTTAATGTCCTTTATGGAGGTGTAAATACTAGAGTCATATGGAAGTATCTAGATATATGTACACATATTTGGAGTGCTGTACTTTGAAGCATTGAGCTCACTAGAAAAATAATACATTTGGTTTCCAGAAAAGTGAATTGAAAAGTATGTATCAGCAAGTAATAGAGCAACATTTAAAAAAAAAATTCTCAGCTGGGTGTGGTGGCTAACACCTGTAATCCCATCACTTTCAGAGGCCGAGGCAGGGGGATCACCTGAGGTCAGGAGTTAGAGACCAGCCTGACCAACATGGTGAAACCCCGTCTTTACTAAAAATACAAAAATCAGCTGGGCATGGTGGTGGGCGCCTGTAATCCCAGCTACTCAGGAGGCTAAGGCAGGAGAATCACTTGAACCCAGGAGGCGGAGGTTGCAGTGAGCTGGGATTGTGCCACTGCATTCCAGCCTGGGCAACAGATAGAGACACTGCCTCAAAATAAATAAATACACACATACATACATGTATACATACATACATACATTCCCATTAAACCATAACTCCAAATTTCATTCCTATTGATGTGATGATAGAATTTGGACAAACATAATGCACTGTATTAAAAAAAGAGAAAACGAAAACTTGTTCATATTTTTTAAATGAGAGTTTATGTTTATAGTTTTAAATTTGTGGCTTGGAACTATCCGCTAGTAAAATTTTTGATATCGTTATACAAAATAGAAAATATGGATTTTAACTGGCCTGCTTTTCAATTCAACTGAACATTAAGTACCCTTTTAATGGTCTTATTTGCTGGGAAGTGCACCATTATAATAATCTGCTTTTTACAGCCCATATCAAATATGAACCAGCATCACTTATTACAAAGTTTGTGCTTTGGGAGACATTTTCACGGCATCTAACAGTACTACTCCACATTTCTTGGAATTAGTCTTTAATGATCTCATTTTCCAAAATGAGTTGTTGCTCAAACTTACTGATTGTTTTGTGGTTAAAATCTAATCCAGCAGCTATATTTAAAATGTCATACAAATTTTTAAGGAAAGGTTCACTGAAACTACTGTTACATTAGTAATTGTATGAAAATGGTATAGAAGAGATACCATGCAGCTTGAATGTTTTCGTTTTTTTCCCCTTTATGATATCCAAGGGATGACTATGAAACCTCATTTTAAACTGTTGGCAATTTGAGTTTTTACTATTGTCTGCCAGAGAACAGAGGACTATTACTGTAGGTGTCATGTAAAATGAAGTTATAGTCTGAAGCCTCCTTTTAGCTGTCAGCCTTATTAAGGAGCTCTTCATGTGTTGAACCTGGCACCTGGTGTTGTATAAGCAATGCATGTGAGAGCCTGGGGAGAGCTTTCTTTCTCTTTTCTGTGGCCTTTATTAGGCTTGGCTCACATTTTCACTGTTGCTTTGCCTTATTCCAACTTTTTAGCTGCATCTCACAGCACAGTAGGTCTAATGTAGATTGACTCCTTTGCCTGAAGACTGATTGAAACTTGTGTCTTGGAGTTGCTAATGCTCACTGAACCATTTTATTGAAGATAAAGTAAATAAAATAGATTGCCATATGAGAATTCTCTGAAATCAAATGGAATAATTTGCTAGGTTTAAGCTCATAAAGAAAGCACAGCAGTGAAACAGAATACTTTTTATGTTCAGTATATTAAGGGGTAAATATTCTTGATATATTAGACTTAAAATATTTAGGTTTTTCAGTACAATTAAATGTTAAATATAATTCTCAACTGCCATGTTATTTTTGGTGTTAAACAATGGGTTCTCTCCAAGAGAGTAATATGAATAAAAACTTTTGGGACTACAATATTGTGATGATTTTTTTTCTTTCTCTTTTTGTGACACTTAAGTGTATGGATCAGTAGTCTCAGATAATTTAATAAACAACACAAATGAATGGATTTGCCAGAGTACACTTTAGAATCGTAAGTTTGGAAAATAGCAGTAAACCTTAGCCTACCCAAAGATAATATTAATTTTGAGCATTTTATTCATTAATCAAGATTATGTGTTCACATAAGAACAACCTTTTCTGAAAAGTATTCTGTGGAGTTTTTTTTTTCTTTTTTGAATAAGACTGTTAGGTTTATTCAAAGAATAATTGCAATATATGTGTTTTACATATCATGTGAAATAATTAGGGGAAGGAAGAAAAATGTTAAAGTGGCCTTAGCATCTTGAATCCTGTGAACTTACAATAGCATATAATGCCACAATAACATATATTGACACATTTGATTTGTGAAATACAAAGATCTGAGCCCTTGCATGAAGATATTTTGAACATCTGATGCAGAGAAATGAAGATCTCTTATATGATTGCTGGGTCAGATGAAAAGTAAACATCTATAGAGGACAGATCAATAAAAGAATTTTGTAAGAAAATTTCTGAACTTGCTGATTAAAGGCAGTATCTCTCTTGAACCTTATAAAGATTCTGTCACATTAATCTTTCTCTTATAATTTATCTTGTGGTTTCTCCAAATTTAAGATAATTTCCATCTGTGCCCCTCTTAAAGGTGTATAGTTAATTTTTTAAAAATTTTGCTAAAACATTTCATTTGTTTCACAGGTGATGATTTATGTTTACTTTTTAGTTATATCCACTATATGCATTTTTTTTTTTTCTGTCAAGCTACTCTTTATTTCAGGGAGAGGGCAGGGCAGGGGGCTCAGTCTTTCTTGGCAGCGACTTTCCTCATGGCTCCCAGAACGTTTCTCAGCTCCTCCTGCTTCCTCTTGGCGCGGATGTGTCCCCACCCTTTTCTCAGTGAAACTTGAGGGCCCGTTTGTCCTTGGAGACCTTCAGTGACTCCATGGCGCGCAGCTCCTATGGGGCGAACCCACACACCTCTGAATCATGTCCCGCACAAACTTGGTGTGCTTGGTCAGGCGCCCGTGGTGGCGGCTCTGCCTGGGCTTGCTCACGTTCTTGGTCACCTTGTGGCCCTTGTTGAGGCCCACTGTCATAGGGGTAGCCCAGAGCCATGGCTGCTGCTCTTCAATGGCGGCCGTAGCGGAAGCACTATATGCATTTTTTGCCTCTAAGTGCCCAATAGTCCATCAGTTCGCACAACTATTAACTATTTTTTATAATGATTTCCACTAACCCTGTCACAGACATAAAAGATACATTACATTCTCATAAGAACAGTAAGCCGTCTGAAAGAAATCCTTGACACTTTTTTGCCTTTTAAAGTAACGTTGTCTGTTGAGAAGAGCTGCTTTCGTTCTTGACCATGACTTTGACTATTTTTCTTCCGTGGGATTCAGTCAGTTTCGAGGTTCAGTCAGTTTCAGGGTTCGGGTTGTCTCCAAAATTATGTGAGGCTGAATAAAAATAAACATGCTCCATGTTCCCTTGTGAGTGAACTGACAGAGAAGTTACCACACTGCAGTTTTTCCTCATATAGTGGGGCTGAAGGTATAATTAGTTACCCAATATTTTTAAAATAATGCTGTTATTTTTAGTGTTCCAGTGCCGTTATATTGTATACTTATCTTCATTATTATATTCTATACTTATTTCCTTCTGATTGATCAGTAAGTGTTAAAGTCTATTCCTTTATCTAGAAGTACAACTTATTTGCTATGGACTCCAGCCATTTCTTTCTTTTGAGATTTTGGTTTTGAGTGTGAACTTGCCCTCAGGAAATCGTGTGTCAAGAAAAGTTTTCTCAAAATGAGGAGAGCATTACATGGAAATCTGACAAGGCTTAGTTCCTTTAACAATATATTCTAGACTTGTAGCAACATGCCAAACTGCAGATCAGAGAACTTGCAGCAGAAGAGCTGCATTTGTTAAGTCATTTCCTGTGCTCACCCTTGACTTCTCCTGTCTCTCTGTTCACCACTTGTTTCTGCTTTGTCTTTATGCTTCATTCTCCTTTTCAAAATGCTTCATTGTCTCCTTTATATTATTAGTATTAAGTAGTGCATGTTCTTTGATATTACTGTCTGGTCTCTCAGTCAGCATGCTGAGCTTCAAATAATAAAAACAATAATAGTAATAACAATAATAATACTATCCAACATGTTGTAATATCAGGTATTCTTCTCAGTTATCCACCAGCATTAGCTCATTTAATATTCACAATCTAATAGCTACATACTTGTGAGGTAGAAGGCAATATAATCTTCATTTAACAGCTGAAGGTGTGGGGCTCAGAAAAGTTAAATAATTTGCCCAGTGTTGCCTAGTTACTGTGTGACAGAACTAAGACTTGAACTAAGGCAGTTTAGCTTCAAAGCTCTCCAGTACTCTATTGCCCAGGACAATTGAACAACTTCTCATGTGTTTTCACTGGTGGCCTAAAACACAGTATGTATTTAAGCATAAAAAGGTTTATGATGCAGTTCCACACCTGTATATTAAATTTTTGGAAGCTAGCATAGTTGAAATCAGTTAACTTCTGAATTATAGAATGTATTTTAAATAAATCACTTTACTTTCAAATAGAGACATGTGGACTAAGGTATGAAAATATTAGTAAGAACTCATTAACCATATGTACAAAATTAGAAAGAGTGACTTGTATTTAGTGTTTCAGTCAACTGAAAGGGATTGTTTCATATACTTTAAAATTTTAGTAGGCTAATATGCATTCTGAAACTTTATTTTTATTTTCACTATAGGTTTAATTATCTTACATAATTATAACAAAAATATACTAAACCTTAATTTTGCAACCTTAAAAATATACTGCTCAAGGTAAATAACTATACAGTATATCATTCAAGATGCTTTTGTGAGTAAAAAGGATTCTGTTAGTATTTACCCCAAGCAATAGGTATATATTGGGACTATCTTGGGTGAAGATGTATGGACACCCTACTTGAAGCAGAAGCTGTTAGTTGTCATTCCAACATCCTTTCTTCTCTTTTTTCTTTGCTAACAGAACCCTGATGTTATTAAGACATACTTTATTACTATACATAGCATATACTTCATGGGAAACTGACCCCATATCTAGTTCCAAGAGGTGGATCCTGACTAGGTAAAACCAATTATGATAATCCTATTCTTTTGCCAGTATGGCTTATTTATATTTTATTATTAATTTAATAAATATTAAATAATGTTAAGTAACTTCTCTAAAGTTATATAAATAAATAAATTTAGTGTTTAATTTATTAAACATGAAGCCCTTTCTACCTTTTGATCAACTGAGATAGTAACTTTCTATTTAATATATTTCGATTTAGAATTTTTGTCACTTAAAGCTATAAATATTCTAACTAATATACTCATTTTAATCATTACTTGAGGAGTTGGACCCTCACCAGACTTTCACATTACAGGGATTTCTATTTGCATAATGCAGGGTGGGTTTAGGGAAGAGAATTGAGGAGCTTAATAGGGAAAACAGGGATGGAAGTTTATCTCCCAAGAGTTCAGAAAGGTTATTAAAATGAATCGAAAAGTGGTTTCTTTGTCTTTTGTCTTCTGAAAATGATTTAAGGAAATCAAAGGATTACACAGTACTCATTTACACTTTCAGGTTGACATAGATATTCCTTGCAATTTCTGTGACATTTTCTTACAGGAAGGCTTATTCCAATTCTTCCAGCAGCTACCCTTACACACACTCACACACGCACATACACACACACACAACTTTACTTTTGGTGGGATTTTTGAGAGGAAATGAAAAAGAGATTTAAGCTACTAGCTTTTTCTTATCTGAAGATAGCTGCTTCTCTGGTTCTTATTGTTATACTTTAGGCAATTAGATATATAGATTCTATATTTCCTTACATCACAGATGACGATTCAATCTATATAACTATAGGAAAGGGAACTGGTTAAGTTAGAGCATATAAAACAATAGAATAACAAATAATATTTAGATAAATGAATAATGCAGGTGTGAAGCACTATTTAAATAACATATTTTCCTTAAAATATGTATTTATTTATTGGAAAATTATTATATGCAAAAATATCAGTGATTATTTCTGGGAGATAGAGTATATAAAATATTTTCATTTTCCTATTTATACATTTAATGATTTTCTATATTATTTCAACTTTGTTCATCAAACACATTTTTTTCCCGAAACAAGAAAAATTATTAAAATAAAATAGAAAAAGTTCTTATTCTCAACTGGTTGCAATTCTCTGAGTAGTACACTACTATAGGTATAATTAACCAGATGCCTCATTGCTCAAGCATTCTTAGTAATAAAGATTTAATATATCTTTTCTTGTGTTTCTGCTCAGAATTTTCATATCTGTAAAGACAATGTTGTTGTGAATCACAACATCATTAGAAACTGGAATTTTAACCTGGAGAGTTTTTTTTTCGTTGGTATCTGTACACTTTTCAAAACATGTAAATGTTAGCTACTAAATGGCTTATCTTTAAAAACTGTCTTTAATAAAATCCGAAAAGCACTCCTTTTCATTGTGAGAGATAATATAGAATTAATCCTAAGACAGAACTGACTAGGCCAAGTGATTCTTAGCCCCATGAGACAATGAGATACAAATCCCCTTTTACACAACCATGTTGTAATTCTCCCTTTACTAATATGAAAGGTAAACTTTTAGATATATATTTGAGATATATTCTTTCAAAAATCAACATAATGTAAATGATTGATATGCTCAAATTAGAATTTATATTCCCTATCTTAACGAAATAGTCATATAAATGCCCTACTTGCAGAATAGCCTTAATTTTGACAGCCAAAAAGAGTGATACATAGACCATCATTAGTGCTGTTTTTCAAAACACTGAAAACCAGACAAGTTAGAAACAAAACAAGTATTACTTTGATATAAGCATCATTGAACTCCTGGAAAATTCATTCTATATTAAGAATATAAAAATACCCTTATTTCATACATAAAATAAGGTTAGGTCTAATCACAAGTTTTTTAGTTTCACAAATATTTGGAGAAAGTCTTGAAAGATGCAGTAGCATTCCTCATTATTGTGGCGGACTACCAAACATGACTCCTGTCCACACATGTTAACAGTGTCTCAAATTGTTACATTCAAAAATTCTCCCCATAATTTTCCAAACTCCTCTTAAATAGTGGTATGCCCCTCACTGAGAGGCTTTGGTTTTGGTACAGGGAGACCTAAGTTCTTCATCTCTGCTACCATCTGTAAAGTTGGACAAGTGTGTTTATCTCTCTGAAGTTCAGATCTGTGATTTATTGATGGAAAATGATATAAATGAAAAGGGCATTTTGTACTGGGTGTCTATGATCTCTTTTAAGTATAACATTTTGTAATTCTGTAAAATAAAGTCTTCTATCTTATCAGCATAACTTGGAGGAATCCTCTAAGAATGTTTGTTTAGAAAGATTAACTTTCTAAAATGATTCCCTTGCATCTCAAGAGCTGGTCAACATCTTACACAATGAGTATTTCCCCTGACTTCCAGTACTTGGCATTTGTATAAATTCTCTGTGGCTTTCTGCCATACTTTTTAGGCAGCTCATTTAAGGTAATTAAAATGGTAGAAGTATCACCCATCGCTATATGACAACATTTGACAAGGTCAGCATTAGTGATTTGTATAAAAAGCAGAAGTGATTAATGATAAAAAGTGGAAGTAAATCTCTGAGGCTGTTGATTAGTAGAAGTCAACCCATAATTTACTCTTACTGAATTTGAACTTCTAGATTGTAATTATCATGATTACCTAACAGTATTTATTGACTTCTGTCTTACATGTAATTCCATATTTTGATCTTTGTTAACTAATTCAAATGTTTTTTAGGAATCTGCAGGTTATAACAGTGGTTGGTAGAGCATGCACTCACACATGTGCAAATATGATTCATTCAGAGAAATTGCCATATACACCTTTATACTCACAGCATATGAACTTTTGATGGTAAAACCACTGGGTTTTAGACATTTATATATATGTACAAATATTCATGTATTAATGAAAACCTATGTGGAAGTTCCTACTTGCTTCATACTTCTCAGTTTGAAAGCACTTTAAAAATATTAAATCATTTAATACTCAATAACTTTAAGAGGAGATAATACTATCATTTCTCCCATTTTAAAATAAAGAAACATAATTTGAAGTTAGTAAGAATAGAGACAGTATTTAAACTTAAGCAGTTTGGTTTCAGAATCTGTAATTTTAGCCTATGAATTATTGTGGTGGACACACCAAAAGATAACTCTATAATGAGCCAAAGCTTTGTATAATTCCCTTCAATTGAGTGAGGGTGGAACCTATGACTTGTTTCTAGCTAATGAATATGGCACAGATTATAGAATAATCATTCCATAAATATATGAGACTCCATCTTAGCAGACTGGAGCAAGTGATTATTCTGCTGGACTTGAAGAAGCAAGCTGCCATGTTTTTGAGAAGGCTGGGAAATGGCCACATGGTAAGGAACTGTCAACAGCCTCTCAGGAGTTGAAAGGAGCCCCAGTCTAGAGCCAGAAAGAAAATGGAGATCTCGGTCCTACAAATCCAGGAATGAATTCTGCTGACAATCAAGTGAGCTTAGAAGGGGGTCCTGAGCTCAAGAAAAAGAACACAGCCTGGTTTATACCTTAATTGCAATCTTGTGAGAGCCCGAGCAGATGACTCGGCTAAGCTATGCCCAGATACCTGAGTCACAGAAATTGCAGGGTAATAAATGCATGTTCCATTTTGCATCAAGTTAGTCATAATTTGTGACACAGCAATAGGTAGCTAATACAATTTTGAATAGTTGAAATAAAACCCCATATCACTTGTTGTTAAATGAGTAATTGTCACAGATAACGTGGAACTTGAAATGATTTTTGAAGGATAAAATTGAGCTGTTTGGAATTTTGACTATGTGATTGTGAAAAATCCTACGCATACAAGAAAAGGTATGATTGAAGGCAATGATATTTACATTTGGGAAAATTTTAAGACATGTTTGGGAAATAGGAGATATTTATTAAAGAACTTGCGATGTTTTAAAGGAAATCTCAACTTATAAAGGGAATTTGAAAGTCATTGAGTGATGTTAGTAGAAGGCTTGTTTGACCAAAGCACTGGAGCAGAGGATGACTTCACATCGAGCATTCATCTTTCATGCCCTCTAGTAACCATTTTCCTTATCTCTTTTCTTTGTAGATCGTTTTTAAACCTTTGTTTCCTAGTTAATCTCTTTTAGAACCAGAGTTTTACTCCTTCTGTGTTCTTAATCTGCTCACCGTTTTCTATTTGTTGTCTGCCTTAGAAATATGAAACTAGAGGTTTTAAAAAATCTTATTGATAATATACTTTTAATCTCAACTTTTGGGGCAAGTTTACTCATTTCTTTACAGTTTAGTTATTGGTTAGTTGTGAACTTTGTGACTCATTGTGATGAATAATTTGTAAAATAAGTTAATTTTAAACAAAGTGTATACAAGTAGAACATTGACTATATAAACTGATGCTCTAAGAATGAAACATGAGATGTTTTATTCTCTTATTTATTCTTTCACATTTTATGGCTGCAGGCTTTATACCTTTATGAAATATTTCATAATTTTAAGTATATTGATGAGAATAAGTATGGCAAATACTTAACAGAAGGAATTCAAATGAAATTATAATTAGATAACATATAGTACATTGTAGTCTATGTAATAACAAATAGGTACGTGGATTTACTTTAAATATTTTAAAGTTCTTACTATAGGATTATTTGCTTGTGATATTACAAGTGACCTAGTATTTGTGGCCACAGAAAGTAGCTTTTAGCAAACAAAATAAACTCTAGCTTCTAAAGGTCTTTAATTAATATGGGTTTCCAAGTTTTACATCTTAAACTCCAGTGGCTAATCACATGAAGAATGGTAAATAAGTGTGAGGAGGCTCAATGCTAGACTACAGAATAAATAGAATTTGTTAATAAAAAATTATATCCTTCATTTTTATATTGTTAAAATAGAGGCTGGGCATGGGGACTCATGCCTGTAATTCCAACACTTTGGGAGGCCGAGGTGGGCAGATCACTTGAGGCCAGGAGTTCAACACCAGCCTGGCCAACGTGTCGAACTTGTCTCTGCTAAAAATAACAAAAATTAGCCAGAAGTGGTGATGCGTGCCTGTAGTCCCAGCTAGTCGGGAGGCTGAGACATAAGAATCGCTTGAACCTAGGATATGGAGGTTGCAGTGAGCCAAGATTGCGTAGCTGCACTCCAGCCTAGGTGACAGAGTGAGACTCTGTCTCAAAAAAAAAAAAAAAAAAAATACAGTGTGCATGTGGAAATTTCGTAAATTGAAGTTCAGATGATTTCTTTCTCTATAATCCATGTTCTCTTAATGATACTTTGTCTTTACTGTTAATAATTAACATTTCCTACATGTTCTCCTTTGCACATCCACAAAAATGGTTTGAAATGTTTCTGAAACAACGTTAAAGGCATTTAAGAATAGAATAGAGCATTTAAGAACAGCAATTCTGTGTGCTGAAAAGACATTAACTATACAAATAGTAAGCTAGGTATATCATATATTTTGTCATTAAATATTTTATAAAATTTTTACTATGTTGTATTATTCTAGATATTTTAAAAAGCTTGTCATTTGTATGATTAATATAAGAATGAAAAAATACGATATGCTTGACCTCATTTGACTTTCTGACGTTGAATCATTTAAAAGGTTTGTAAGATGTTTAATTACCAAAAGGTATGATCATTATTCATCTCATCATTTGATATTTAACGTCAACTGAATTGCCTCCCTGGAGTGCACTGTGTTTCACAGATCAATAGATTTACCAAGAGCTTGAAGGAGAGCTTTAAACGTTCGTTGAAAAGAAGGAAAAATATATCCCTCTTGTAAAATGGCTTACATATTCATTTCATCAGTTTCATAATTATTTTATTTACTTCTATGAATAAGTCTCCTTATAACAGTAGTTTTGGAGTATTACATCTCCTTTAAGTAAATTAAATTATAGTGTTCATCAGATTTGTTTTACTCAAATGCACTGAAAATTCTGTAACAGAGAAATACAGAGGTAGATTTCTTGAATAAATTCTGCTTTTGAGAGCTATCTTAAATGACTCTTATTTAAAATATGATTCCCAATATTCAGTACAACCCCTGTAAAATGATTCTTATAAAACCATTATTTTATATTCCATCCAGTCCTTACACATTTATGAGGAAATTGTACAGTAAGAAGTTTAGAACTGGAAGAGGAATTGTTCCTTCTTTCCCACTAGCTCCTTGGATGCTCCCTAGTTCTGATGTAATATCATTGAAATGCAGTTAATGAAAACATTTAAAGTCTATTGTGTTTGCTCTGTGCCAGGTCTTCTAATCACTTTACACATATTAACTCGTTTAATATTTCACCAGTCTTATAATATAGGTACTGCTATTCCCATTTTTGCAGTTATATAACTTGCCCAAGGTCACATAGCTAATAAATAGAAGAACCAGATTTGGGCCCTTGTAAGTGGGTCTTAACCACTTATAAATACTGTCCCTTGGGCACAAGGGGAGAGTCATAAAAAAAGCACTTGGGCTTTTTCTTTTTTACACTTTAGCCAAACTAATGTTAATCTTCATGAAAAATAATCTAAGCCGTCACTTTCTGTGCTACCCCTAATCTGTGGTGGTTTGGAGAACGGTATATATATTAAAATAATAGGATTCTCAATGTGTTATTAGATTAGCCAGAGAGTACCAGGTCTGGTATTTGATTTTACCCTACTTACATGTAATAAGTCAACTTGTTACTCTTTCGTGGATTCTAGCAGAAGACATGAAACTCTTGGAGAGTTTCATGCAAGCCACATGAACATTAGTTTCCTTTGCTCCCAAGTGCTGCAGGGGTGATACAATATGGCCAAAATGGATCCTGTGCACACACAGGGTATTCATTACAGCCGAGGAACACTCAGCTAGGGATGTCTGCTACTTTTATAGAAAACAATAAGCAAGCCTGCTCTTTGTCCCAGATATAATACCTTATCCCTTAAGGTTATTCACTGCAAGCACAACCCTAAGAAATACACCAGGTGAAAACTGCATAGAATCTGTATTCTTGGTGCATCTGGCAAAAGGTATAGGAGGGCCAGAAGCTCATGGAGAATGTCTTTTTCAAACCTGAACCCTGCACTATGTTAGTTTCTTATGGCTGCTCTAATAAATTCCTGCAAACTTAGTGGTTTAAGACAACATAAACTTATTATCTTATAGTTCTGGAAGTCAGAAGTATGACATAGATTTCACTGGTCTAAAGTAAAGGTGTCAGGAAGGCCATGTTTTTTTTTTCTGGAGGTACAAGGGAAGAATCTGATTTCTAGCCTTTTCCAGCTTCTAGAGACTGCCTACATTTCTTGGCTTGGAGGCTCCTTCCATCTTCAAAGCCAGCAATGACTAGTTGAGTCTTTCTAACATCGCATAACTCTGACATTGGCCTCCTCTGCCTACCTCTTCCACATTTAGGTCTCTTGTGTTTACAGTGGGTCCACTGGCTAATTCCATATAATCTCCCTATTTTAGGATCAGCTGATTAATAATCTTAATTCCATCTGCAATCTTAATTCCTTTTTGCTGTGTAACATAACATTTTCAAAGGTTCTGGGGATTCAGATGTGGACATTTTTGGGAAGCCATTATTCTGCCTACCAAATATGCTGTCTTGGTTTTTTGTGAATTTTCATGAGTTGGTGACGTTGTTGGCCCACTCTGATTAACTTGACTGACAGAGGTTAGGATTAAATCATTCAATTTGTCTCATAAAGCATTTAACTAAGGCTACTATTAATAGGATTTCAAGCAGCAGGATTAAGACCACCTGTAAATATTGATCGCATTTATGCCCCCCTGAGTCCTGGACTCAGCCAATTTTGAATAACTAGCCAGGACAGACCAGTAGGTCTTATTTTAGCCAGACAAGATGTAGTCTAAGGCCAGTTAATGACCTGCACAATGGACTTCAGACAGATACACTGATATTTAGTGTCATTACCAATAATTGCAGGGGGAAACAGGTGGACCAAAAAAGAACCCCCACATATATATGCATTCTGTGGCCTTTTCTCCCTTATATACAAACATGTAACTCAACGGGGTACATCAGTTCTCTTCAAGATGCATTACCAAACTTTATTTGGATCATCTTTATACTTCAGTTTGGTTAAGTGACAGGCAGATTCACTGAATAGCTGCAGCTATGATTGCCATACATTTCATAACCTTAAGCCAACTGGGCATCAGGAGAAATGTGAATTCATTTTAGGCATATTTAAATAAGGTTGGATTAGTTTATGTGTTTGAATACATATTGGCATTGGGGCTGGGGAGAGGATGTTTAGGAGTTGCCAAGGACGGCATCAGGTACATCAAAGTAGTTTAGGTCTCATGATGTTCACATGACCTTGTCTGTTGTTGTAGCCTGTGGATGGGGATGATAAACTGAGCAACAGGTCCCATTACCAGCTGCAGGAGCTGCTTTACTTAAATGGACCATACGATTATTTTGCTGAGCTGTGGCACTAGATCTAGGAGGGAAGGAGCGTTAATTGTTCCTCACCTCTCACCTTCCAGGGTCTAAGGTGTTTTCACTTAGTGCCAGGATTGTTGCTTTCACTCCATAGCCACAAATTTGGCATACCACATTCCAGTAGCTATAATTTCGTCTTTTTTCCAGACATCCTCTAGTTTCATCTCCATCTTTCATCTTAAAGGGCAAGATGGGAATAGAAGAAGAGCTTTTGTACAAAATAGAAACCTATGATAAACCCACCTTGGTCCTCATAGGCCACTGGGGGGGACTCAGTGAACAATATACTTAACCAATTAGTCATTATACTAATGACCTAGGATTATATTAATCCAACTAAAGTATACAAGGGACTGAACTACAATTAGTTTGAACTCCCTAGGTCTCCTCATAAGTGAGTTGCCACGTGGAAGATATACCAACCGGGCTGGCTGAGGATTACTGTGGATAAAGTAAAGTGCATCATATCTAGAAACAGTCGGAGTAGAATCCTAAATTTTCAAAACAGGTCTATATAACCATCACCCTTTTCATTCTAGTCATTATCCAGGAGATGGTCAAAGGTGATAAACCCTTTTAAGGGACAGCTGCATTTAGTGACCAAATTGTCCTGCTAAAGTGTGTAGACCAAAAAGAGATGAGAGATAAAGGACCAGAAATATTTCTGAATTGCTTTTTGAGGATACTGTTACCAGTCTTCTACAATCCGGATGCCTGTGGAAGGTAGAAGCATGGACTGTTCATCAATTACCTTGGCTTGCAATCTATTGTAGGGTGATCTTTGCAATAAAAAATGTAGAATTGTCCATCTGTAGGTGGTCCATAAAGCTGAAAATATGACATAGTTAAGTTTTAGGGCCACAATATCATGGCCAGAGTTGGCTGATTAGACTGAAAAGGTGCCATCGTAATCCAAAAAAACGTCTCAACAGCAGTGAAGCATCAACGGTAGTAGCCCTGGGAGGGAGACAAAAGAGCGATACAATTTGCCAGGGGCAGGTGGAGTCAATGCTGTTGAGAGGTAATTCTCCATGATTTTCTCAAATTTCTATATATCTTGTAAGCAGAGTACTACCTAATCTTTTCAGAATGTATTTTTAAGAGTGTATAGCAAACAGTTTTGGAAGATAGAGATGTAGCTTTTATTTGCAGCAGAGAGCAGATTTGTTCACTTTTTGTTATAATAAAGACAATGTATCCTTCTGAGATAAAGATTAGACAAGTGTATCTCCCATTATAAAATATACTGGTTTCCTAAGACAGGTGATCCTCTTTGTGTGCAGTTGTCACTTGGCTCTCTTCTCATCACTCTGTGGAAACTGAAGCTCAGGAAACTGGTTTCTTGTTATCTATAATGTTAGACGCTTTCTCAGTTCTTGACAATCACCATACGATGTGTGGCTTCCTGTACCACTATACCAGTGTACCAGTTTATAGCAGGTGCTGTAAATCTGGCATGCAGTGGTAGCTTCTGCATCGGAAACATAGAACTCTGAATTGTGTGCCCAGTTTATGATGGTGGGTCCACAGCCATGACTGGTATGATGATGGATAGAGGTAGCAATAGTGGTAGTCTGGCTGGGACAGGCTTGATCAGCATCTTAATTCTAATTGATCTCATCAGATAACAGGCTTTTAATGTGGGCACCTTTAGGAATGACTCAAGATTGTCTGATCAGCAGCTACATTGTTTCCCCATAGTTCTCAGCTCTAAAGGGAGATACACATTTTTTTCTTTGAGACAGAGTCTCACTTTGTTGCCCAGGCTAGAGTGCAGTGGTGTGATCATAGCTCACTGCAGCTTCTGACACTTGGGCTCACGTGATCCTCCAGCTTCAGCCTCCTAAAGACTGAGACTACTGCCACATGCCACCACACTCAACTCTTCTTTTTTTTTTTTTTTTTTTAGATATGGGGTCTTGCTATATTGCCCAGGCTTGTCTCGAACTCCTGGCCTCATCTGATCTTCCCACCTTGGCCTCCCAAAGTGCTGGGATTACAAGCATGAGCCACTGCACCTGGTGGGAGGTATCTTTAATCTGCCAGTCTCTGCTTTTCTAAGTGGTAGACCAAATATCTGGGATATTGTCAACAGTCCAAGATATAGTAAAAATGTGGCAAAGCTCATAAAGTGGAGTTTTGGTTACTGCTACCTTGAGTTATGCCCATTGAGCTGAGTAAGTAAGCAGCAGCAATATAGGAAACATCATGAAGTTTCAGCTTAGCCAGAGTATCAGGGAAGCAGGTCCAGGCATTTAGGGAAAGTCTATAAACTGAGGGACCAATTGAGATAGCAGCTTTACCTTGAGTGGTGTAGTTAGGGTGAATGTCTCCTCTAGAGGGGTAGCTGCCACTTGTGCATATAAAACTGAGATGCCACTAGGTCTAGGCTAGCTGGCTCTTGAATGTGCCATTTCCATTTGACTACAGAAGCCTATCAAGGCCCTTCCTAGCTTAATAGTCATCATGTCCAAGTTGACCCTACCCTCAAATGGGAATGTCAGACCTGAGGGTCACAAGAGTCCTCCATATGTCAAGTGTTAGGAGAGCATAGTAGCAGATTAGCTGCCTTTTTTTTTTTTTTTTTTAAGTGGGTGTACAGTGGCTGTATCAGGCAGGTGGCACTATTTTACTGGAAATGGTCTTTCTGAGTACTCTGGCAGACACCGGAGTTTCTAGTTGAAGCTGTGGTTTTCCTTTCTCCTCTTTAGATTCTGTGTTTGTTGTTGTTGTTGTTGTTGTTGGACAACCTGGGAGAAGTTAGGGAGGTGGAGTGGGGGACAAAGGGGTGAAATTACACATTTCTCTATCGCCTGTCTTCATATGGCCATTACTAAATAGGAGAATTTCTTCTGACATTTAAGGGACACTTTTTTAAGAGCAGGAGTGAAAGTTTATTAAAAAGCTCTCTAGCAGAAATGAAAGGAAGTAAAGTACACTTGGAAGAGGGACAAGTGGGTGACTTGAGAGATCAAGTGTGCAGCTCAACCTTTTGACTTGGGGCTTTATATGTTGACATACTTCTGGGGTCTTGTGTTACTTCTCCTCGATTCTTCCTTTGGGGTGGGCTGTCTGCCTGCGCATGCTTGAGTTCACTCGACCAATTTCTGAGATCTTATAGGGAAGTTGCGGATCACCAGTTTCGGTTGTTTTCTATCTAGTAGGAGACTGCCTTTCCCTGGCGCTGGCTGTGACCAGTTATTTTAGAGAGACCGTTAACAACCACCTGACCATCACTTGATGGTCACCTGACATTCCTGATATGTGTGTGTCAGGTGGGGGAGGAGCCTCTCTTTCCCTGCTCATGACTGACTGACCTATTGTAACGTTTTCCTCCTCAAGAGTCCAAGACCCAGATTCTTTGGGGAAATGGATAAAGGTCAGTCTTCCATAACTGTTTCCTGCTGACAAAGGGGCAGTGGTGATGGTTCTGTGGGTCTTGGCCTCTTGCTAGCTGTCACGGCAGGAGGGTGGCTTTGTGGATTGGTGAAAGTGGTATCCAGCCAGGTCCAAGAAAGACAGGGGCAGGATTTCGCCATTGCCAAATATACTTCAGCAGTAGAAGCCACAAGATTACATTATTAAATTGTCCCAAGAGTCCTCCCAGTGCAAACCCCAGCTGAATGCCATTTAGTTATATTCTGGTGCGTTTTCCTTCTGCAGGAACTCAAACCAAGGTTTCTTATGTGTGCATGAGTTGGGGGCCAGAGTGACAACTGGTAGGAAACTATGTCATTCCCCAGCTAGGAGAACAGAGGGGAGGGGTACATGATAGTAGGGAGTCAAGTTTACAGGGACAGTAGGAGCAGTGGGAAGGAAACTGAATTGTAGCCTTTTCTTAAAAAAAATTCTTTATTACTCTACATTTTACTTTTAATTGTTAACCTTTTGCAATGGACTTGGTGCTTTAGTTCTGGGACCCCTTTCTCTCTTGTATACCTACTGGGCCCTGGAACCTCTTTTGTTTTTGCCCCTGTACATGTTGCTGTATTTCACATCATAGTTCTTAGTGCCTTCTGACACTTGTGCACCCAGTGTCTTATTCTCCTTACCAGCCAAGCTGGGTAGGGCAGGAGGAGGTTGCAGCAGAAGCCAGATGCATGAACTTGGCCCAGTTGTTATTATTATTATTTGCATTTACTCTCTTTTGAGTGGCCACCAGGTGCTGGGCACTCAATCAAATGAACTTTTATGTATTCAGTTCACCCAAATCTCCATATTGAATAGGGAGGTCCTGATTGCCGACATTGTTTATTTTGGGTTTGTGGATTCCATGATTCAGTAGCCATAGTCACATTGCCTTTTGTCTATGGTTGCTGGACTTGCTGTCCTATTGTCAAGAAAACAACATATTCTTTTTGCTTTTAGAAGAGTGAGGAGCAATCAGGATATCATTTGGGCAGCTTGTTTTATTTCTATCTCTCTCTGTTTAGCCTCTAAACATTATCTTAACTCCCATTCATTCGTCCTTATTCACCCCTCATCTAATACATAGGTGAGAACATTCACTTATGGAACCCAGAGAGCCTTTTCGTTTCTTCAAACCTGACCCAGAGAACCCTTTTCCTTCCTGTTCCAGCAAACCATCTCTGCTAACATCTTACCCTTTGTCAAACTTGTTGGGTTTAGGGTTTGAGTTTACCTAATAGTTTAGCAATTAGTCTATTATTATTCCATGGATACTGGCAGGACACATGAGTTGTCGGGGTCAGAGTCAAATAACTGAATTACAGCACAGCAGGCAGCATAAGCAACAGCATTTTTGTGTTGGTTCCCCTTGCCTCAAGTCTTACAGCGATGTCTACAGCCCAGATGGATGCTGTGTATGCAGTGGAGCTGCAGTGAGTTTGGGAAATCCACCACTTTGTAGCAAGCAGTAAGCTAGCCTGCTCTTTGTCTTGGTGGGAAACATTACCTAATTCCTCAAAGTTGCACAATGTAAACACAACCCTGATAAATGGCCTGGGGCAAGAGCAATCAAGGGCTTCTTGGCACACCTAGCAGAATGTGGAGAAACTTGAGAGACCCATGGAGAATCCATCAAAAGGTCTTTATAGAGTTGCACTTCCTGCCTCTGCATCTTGTCTCTCAGAGTATTTTATAACCTACCATTTTTGTGAAGAGGGGGAAATACAGTGACTGAACATCTTCACGGTGCAATCACATAGAGATCCAGAAATTCTCTGAAAATAAGGAAAGTTTCTAGACTCACTACATGCATAATTCAGGGAAATAAAAATGTGGGATTGCATTCTGTGTCTGGAGTTTCCAAGCTAAAAGACACCACTATGAACATAAGTTTATAGAATAACATAGCTTTGGCTCTTCTGTGATGAATTATATGGCTCAGTGATAACAATTTACACATGACTTTTAGGACATTAATCTTCAAAGATACTTCCACTGATTATTTGGAACATCTTTCTGGAGAAGACAGTCTCTAAAATAGAGAATTTTTGGTAAAGATGCCACAGAATATAATCTTACATTTCCATTTTACTAAATTGTTAGTCTATTAAAGGTAAAACAAAAATGTTGTCATTATTTGAAATTGTATAATTTTGTATAATATTAAAAATAACTTCAAGAAAGGATATATAATTCTAACACATATCACTTGTATGCGTTATGTTCAGGATAATTATAATCCAACATTTTATCTTGAGTCTAGTTTTAACTGATCAATATTTTTTCAAACTGAAAGTCTGGCTCCATTAGTGGTTTATACATTAATTTAGTGGATTGCAACCAGCATATTTAAAAATGTAATGTAATAGAATAAATAGAACAGAACAGAAAGCAGAACCAAAAAGAACAGAATAAAATAGAAAATACATGTATTATGGATTAATATTCTATGAAACTTTTATTTACGTGTTTTTGAGTTCTCAGTGCTAATTACATTTTTTTCTTGCTGTGGAATATGGTCACGGTAGTTTGAAAGATTATCATAAGTAATGAAACAACATTGTATTTTATATAATATAATAATTTATACTATTTTATTGTTATATTTTATATATAATATATAAAACTGTTTCTGTTGACAGATATAACTGTAAAAATCTGTGTTTGGTAAAATTTCTGGACATTTTGCTCTGCCCCAGCTGTCTTTTGCTAAGTAAGCTGTCATAGATGCACCTTTGCTCTTTGCTTCCTTCAGACGGCATGGGTAGTGTATGGACCGTAGACCTACAGTGCTCTGAATCACCTGAGCAATCTCCACTGAGCAATTTTCACGTAGTTTAATTGGATGAAAAAGCCTATGATATTGTATTAATATAAAGATATAGTCTTATATGAAATAACTGTGACCTTTTGACTAAAGGAAAGTTTGAGGCTAAGAAAGTTTAAGGCTATCTTATTCATCTTTGTGTTCCTAGTACCTAGCCTCATGTTGGCATGTAGTAGGTAGCTAATAAGCACTTACTGAATTAATGAGTAAACAGGGGACCACATTATAAATTTGGAAAGAAGCTATATTGGCAATTGATAAGGTATGTCTCTCAAATCAGGGGAATGATTTTCTTTGTAATGTGTTGTCTGCCTTATTATCAACAGCTGTGTGTTTTGTGAGGCATGGTCTCCATATTCCACTAAAACTATTAATAAAATGGATAAAGTAATGCTGCTTTTTGTGTCCTGTGTGCAATGATTATATAGATGGCTATTTATTTAACATTTCTCATGCATTGCTGTTTACTTCTGAAAGAAAAAAAAGTGGTTCTAAAATGATAAGCACCACCTTTAAGCATTCTAACATTTGCCACAAAAATCTGATAGTATTTTTGTCAGCCAGGTGCATATACTTTGCCTTCATAACATTAAATGTCAATCCAGGTTCCATCACTGTCTTTGTGTTGGCTTTTTCCCAAACTCTGTGAGGGTTAATTGTTTACATTTCCTCTCTGGGAATATTATAGGAAGTTTCCTGGGAATTTAATAGGCAATGGAAAGAAACTAATGTTCATTAAGCAAGAAAATGATTTAGGCATTGTATTAGGCACATTTTCTCATTTATCTATTAGTCACAAGTATCCATATTATAGAAGAGGAGTCTGAGGAGCATAAAGTTTAAATACCGCCAAAGCCCACACAAGTGGTGAGTGGTTCAATTAATATTTAAATTTAGACTTACCAGGCTCCTCGGTTTCTATTCCAGTAGACCTCTGTTATTCAATCATTTCTAATTGATAAAACCATGTTCTGAATGTAAATGTCGACCATACTGTTGCATGAAATATTATATTTTGGGCTAGATAGAGTGTTCTGGGCATCCATACCAGCTATTAAGTTTTTTTAGTTTTATTTTCTGTCCCTTGTATTATAAAAAAGAAAATCACTATACATGCACACACATGCACACGCGCACACACACACACACACACACACATAAATACAGTCAATTCTTGTTACTTGCCGTAATTATGTTCTATGAAGTCACTACAAACACTGAGTTAGTGAACACTGAACCATTGCTCCTCAGAGGAATACAGGGAGGGCCAGGTTCCTATAAGACTCTGGTCAGAACATTTCCATCAGTTGATCAATATATAACCTTGTTTTATGTGTATTTCTGTTTTAAAAACACTGTATTTCGTATATATTGTTGCCTCATTATAGCCAATGTCACTATAGCTCATGCCTGAGGAAAGCTTATTTAACTAACATACATATTTTCCCCATAGGGCATATCACAACCTTTTTACACTTAGGAACACTAGTCAGCACTTCAGTACTACATTTGGGACCTATTTTAAACAGTGAAATCACTGACAAAAAGCACAGATATGGCACTAAATAGACTGTAAAAAAGACATTTGTTTACAGTATGAGAACTGGAACAGGAAGGCAGAGTGTCACCTTGTCTAACTTCAGCTGGGTGTGTGCATGTCAGGCAACTCAAATTTTTTGCTGCATACTTGTCTGTGAATGGCCACAAAAGTGCTGTATTGCTTTTTCAGTCACAAATACATTTTATCACATAGGTGAATTCGCAAATAGAATCAGCAAGAAAACAGGGATCAACTGTGCATACATGTATAATTATTAAAAGTGTTTTATCAAAATATACATTACTGTCATTCTCCAACATCATGTTCTCAACCAGTTCATTCATTCAGCATATATACTGAGCATATACAGTGTGAAAGGCACTGTTGTCGGCACTACAGATTTAGTAGTCAACAAAACAGCTATAGTCCCTACTTCCATTGATGATACAGTATATTTTTGTAAAAGTGAATAATATGCTAAGTGATGATACGCACCATAAAGAAAAAGCAAGAGAAAAATACCGACTGACATTGATGGAACTTTTTTACATAAAGTGGGTGAGGAAGACCTAACTCGCATGGTGGCTTTATAGTAGGGACCTGAAGGAGACAAAGGAGTGAGCCCTGTAGATATGAGAGAAGAGCATTCCCAAGAGAGGATACTGCAAATGCAAAAGCCTAGGAGAGTTGCATGTTTAAAGCGTTGCTCAGAGAGGGCCAGGATTTTAGGAGATGAGGTCAGAAAGTTAGAAACTATTATAGAGTCTTTAGGACATAAGCCCATGATACCCAAAATCTCTTTTGTAAAAAATTTTCTAATACTTTTTTTTAAATTCTTTCTCCTCTAAAGAAATGAATTGCCTTGTGAATGATATAAACAAGATTTTGTTATTAAAAGTGATTGAGGTACTTAATCCTACTTCAGGGCACCTTCTGGGTCCATATGAAAACTTACCCAGAATCACCTGCTCCGGTCTAAGTTTCAATATTAGGACAAGGACTTGCAGTGTCTGCTTAAAGTTTGGTTTAACTTTTCCTGGGGAAGTGAAAGTAGGATTTTCAGCTATTTGTTTCTGATTACTTCTAAATAAAATTTTAGTTGTTTTGTTACTCCCTCCACCCACGTCCCCTGGTCCTCCATCTTTCCCAGGAATTCTGGGTACCTAGTGAGATTTCTGTGATTTTCCCAATTCTTGCAGTTGTCCCAGTGTATCACCTGTTGAGAGACTGTCATTAGAGCTATAACACACCTTATCTTGGTATAACAGTGGATATGTTTGAATGTAAGCAATAGATCGAAACCAATAACTTAGAGATGCTTTATTTTGATGAGTGCATTTGAGAGAGTAGGGATGGTAAGTGACACAGTGGAAGTCTAAAATTACAGGATAATATTTAAACCGTGCAGTGCTTTGCACATAATAAATGTTTAGTTAATGTCTTATGATCAACTAATTAATGGAAGCTCCACTAAAATATAAACACAATTTAGTTGCTTCATACTATCTCCACATCTGCCACCTTAATGCAAGCCACCATCACCTCCTGCCTAGAATTTTGCCATAGCTTCTAGTTAGTCTAAGTCTACAATTGATCTCCTGCAGTCTGTTTTTGTTCAGCACAGTAGTTAAAGAGATTCTTTTAAAATTCAGATCATGTCACGTCATCATTTAAAACCCTCCATCCCCTCCCTCCCTTTGCTTCAGGATCTACTGCCATTTCCTAAAAATAAAATAAAAAATCCTTAAGATGATCTACAAGACAGTATACAATCTAATTTCAGATCTTATTACCCTCCCTCTCCTTCATTCTGGTCTTGCCACAGTAGCCTTCTTGCTGTTTGTTAAACACACTAACCACACTAAGTATGCTCCCACCTCAGGGCCTTTGCAGCAGCTGTTCCCTCTGTCTGGGTTGCTCTTCCTCCATTTATTTGTATGGCTAACTCCCATCAGCTCCTTGAAGTTTTTGCTTGTCACTTTCGCCATAAGGACAGCCCTGACAATCCTAATTAAATTTGCAATTCTGTACCACATCAACTAATCACTCTCATCCTAATCTAATTTTTCATTAGATTTTTCTCATTTCTCATTAGAAAAATTTCTAATTTTTCTCATTTTCCAATTTACTGTTCTAATTTTAATAATTTTCTTCACTCACTGAAATGTGGACTGTTTGGGGAGTGATGCGGAGGCTTTAGTTAGGGTTTTGTTTTTATTTTCTCCTCTGGAAATGCTTCTCCTGGATCTAGACCCATTTAAATCCTACCCATTCTTCAAGTTCCAATTTAGATATTCAGATGAAGAATTCTTTGTACTTCTTCGCTACAGTATGTCTTCTACTTAGCATGATGGCTCTCTTTGTATTACAGTATTTTTCCATTTTCACAGAAAGCATATTTGAGCCTGGGCAATTTACAAAAGAAAGAGGTTTATTGGACTTACAGTTCCACATGGCTGGGGTGGCCTCACAATCATGGCAGAAGGCAAGGAGGAGCAAGTCACATCGTATGAAGATGGCAGCAGGCAAAGAGAGAGCGTGTGCAGAGAACCTCCTGTTTTTAAAACCAGTAGCTCTGTTGAGACCCATTCCCTATCACAAGAACAACATGGGAAAGACCTATCCCCATGAATCAGTCACCTCCCGCTGGGTCCCTCCCACAACACATGGCAATTATGGGAGCTACACGATAAGATCTGGATGGGGACACAGAGCCCAGCCATATGAACTACCAAAATATGTGGTCATTTTAATAGGAAAATCAATAAAGAAAAATCTGGACATTTGTTATTTTGGTTGCTGGCAGCTAGTTTATTTGGATTTATAATTGGTTATTGTCATGTAGATGAGTCCAATTTGTACATTTTGAATTCTGTTTTTATAATTATTTATTTGCTAACTTAACTACATTGCAGAGTCTAAAAGTGAAATCTTTAATATTCAGGTCCCTGGGAAATCTACTCATTGTTTCCATCACTGATGCAGATTTCAGATTTGGAGTCATACTGGAATTCTAGATAAAGCATCCTGTTGGAGTCATACTGGAATTCTAGATAAAGCATCCTGTTTCTTCCTGTTCAGTAGAAGTATGAGGTGGGATCATTCCCATATATACTCATAATATATGCTTTTTAAAGCCACCATTTCCCAGCACTCTGCTGCCTTTATTTTCAGTTAGGTCACCTCTGATTTGTTGGCTGTATGCTGCTTGCACTGGACTACCCATCACTTCCTGAATACATCATGCCAGTCCAAGAATATGTATTTATTTTTGATACCCAGAAGAACTGGCCTCTTGCCTCAGTTTTCTCTTTATCACTTCAACTTTCAAAACCCTACTTTAAAAAGTCAACTCTTGTTTGAAGTCTTCAGGTATAATTCAGCCCTACCACCTCTGTGTTCTTAAGGCATTTTATATATTATACCTCTACCATAGAACTACTCATTGTTCAAGTTACTTAATTATGTGTTTGTTTGTTTTTTATATTTCCCTGCTCCCATGTCACTATATTGTAACTTCTTTGTTTATTTTTATATTCTGGCACCACATTCAATACTGATTCACAGGGATCTAAAACATTCTAGTTATTCAGTCACTCTGTCCTGTGTGGCAGGTAGGACTTACGTATCTTCAGAATATTTGAGGAGTCATTCTCAGAGTCTCTCATGAGTGCTCAACTTAACTGTTCCACAAGTCTGTCTTCATAGCTGCATGTTGCATCTTCCAGTCTCTGTTCTTAAGTTACCTTGACCAATCTTGTGAGACTTAACACAAAATATACAGCCCCTCCCTGCAGAGGGACAACCTTCTCAACTCCACCCTAAGAAAACAGAACATTTCTAGCTCCTGGCAAACTTGAAGACTACCAAAGACAGAAGACCTGTGGAAGAAAGGAGGAAGGGCAAGCCCTACCTTCATCAATAAGCTAAAGATTTCCACCTTCTAGAGGTTCCTGTGCTCCTAAGGCAACATTTACTTTATTAAACATAAAATTAAAAATTCTATGGGAAATAATTTGCTTTGGATTATTTCAGCGTTGTTTGAACTTTTCCAGACAAGGAAAGACGATTTGTTCTATATTTGTGTGACAAAAGGGATATTCTGACAGCCTCCTTCCCCTTCCCTCAGAAAAAGTTTTAGAAGGAGAGTAGGTAACAAGGAGCCTTGCTATTCTGCAACCATGAATATCTAGTAACATTTATTTATTTATTTATTTATTTATTTATTTATTTATTTTTTTTTCTTTTTTTCTTTTTTTCTTTTGAGACGGACGGAGTCTTGCTGTGTCGCACAGGCTGCAGTGCAGTGGCACGATCTCGGCTCACTGCAAGCTCCGCCTCCCGGATTCACGCCATTCTCCTGCCTCAGCCTCTCGAGTAGCTGGGACTACAAGCGCCCGCCACCACGGCCGGCTAATTTTTTGTATTTTTAGTAGAGACGGGGTTTCACCATGTTAGCCAGGATGGTCTTTTTCTCCTGACCTCGTGGTCTGCCTGCCTCGGCCTCCCAAAGTGCTGGGATTACAGGTGTGAGCCACCTGGCCTGGCCTCTAGTAACTTTTAAATAAAGTTGTCTCATTAAAAATAGTTCCCATTCTGCTTTACCAGGAAATCTGCTACAAACAATTGTTTAGAGCAGCATCTCATAATCCCAGGGCATTATTCTCTACTTCCTTTTGCAGCAAATGTGTGTATATGGCACAGTGGATAATACAGGAATATATAATTTTATGCATTTTATAATTTTAATTCAGGTTGTTTTTGCAAGCTGGTAGGGTCTCCATGACATGTACTTGAAACAGAATCAAATTTATTGAGCATCCAGTCCAGGTACATTTTTGATTTGCATTATTTCATTTTAAATTTCCAAAAACATTTTCAAAGTAAATACTTTTATTTACCATTTGTATATGAGAAAGCTTAGACTAAGAATTTGTCCATAGCTATAAAATAGAGAAAGCCAAGCTTAATTTGTAGACCTTCCTATCTCCAAAGCTCATGCAATTTTTCTATGCTGTGTTGATGATTTTATTGTTAGCCAAAAATAAATGCCATGAGAATTTCAGAGAATTCCTTTTTTTTTTTTTTTTTGAGATAGGGTCTGGCTGTGTCATCCAGGCTGGAGTGCGGTGGATGCCATCATAGCTCACTATAGCCTAGACCTCCTGGGCTCAAGCAATCCCCCTGCCTTAGCCTCCTGAGTAACTGGAATTACAGGTACATGCCACCATGCCCAGCTAATATTTTATTTTTTTGTAGTGATAGAGTCTTATTATATTATTGCCCAGGCTACTGTCACACTCCTAGACTCAAGCAGTCCTCCTGCCTTGGCCTTCCCAAGTGCTGGGATTACAGGCATGAGCCACCACACTCTGCCAGATAATTGCTTTATATGAAAGCTCATTTTAAAAATTTTACATTTAAGCTGGGTGTGGTGGCTTATGCTTGCAATCCCTGCACTTTGGGAGGCCAAGGCAGGAGGACTGCTTGAGGCCAGCCTGGGCAACATAGTGAGACTTTATCTCTACAAAACATTAATGTAAATAAAACAAATATTTACATTTAATTTTCCCCTGCCATATACAGATGCACAGCATTAAAGCACATATAGTTCCGTTAAATCTTAACAATTACTATAGTAGACATTTTTTTCAATTTTGCAGACAAGGAAAGTGAGACAGAGAGGTTAAGTAAAATCTACACATTTTAACTGGTGAAGCATGTATTTGAAATCAGATTTTTCTAAGGCTAGAGTCCACATTCTAAAAAAATGTGGTACTTTATATCATACAAACCTAGTATTCACATTTGTTAGTGTCAAATGTAGTGTTTACTCTAAATTAATTAAGTTGTGTTGTGACATTTTGTATACCAAATTGATTTTGTGTTTATATACATGTATTTTGTTGTTTGATATTTATGTGTGTTTGTGTGTGAGGGAGATTTAGGTTTTCTATGGCTGCTCCTCATTTGATTTTATATTTAAGCAAAATTAATTTTATTGTCATCAATGTCACAGAGAACTTGTGTGTATTGAAAGGCATGAGTTCTTTGGCAGATTTATATCTAACTCATTAATATTCTTAGTTCCATATTTTATATTCAAATTTACTTCTGCATACATTAGTTTATATAGGGTATTTCTATATATCAAGGCATGTCTATGTATGTGATTTTTTGACATGTTTTCTACCATCTATGGGTATACGCCCCAGTGAATATAAACACATCAGAGCCTCTCTTTATACAATGACAATCCATTATCTATTTTAATTTTACAACAAATATTTTCAAAATGGGATAGTTCCTATTACTGGAGGTTAAACTGTAATTTGAGTTTATCTGCCCCAGACTACAATCAGCACAGCAATACATTGCCTTTGTCATACTATTAAACATTGTGAAATTGTCTTTCTCATTGGTTTTATGCAAAGAGAAATCCATTCGTTGTACAATGTACAGAAAAATGAATTTAATATCTATTATTTTAAATATAAGAGAGAGGAAGGATGCATTAATAGATTTATGTATGACACATTCATATCCAAAAAGAGTGAGTTGCTGAAAAGACTTCTCACTAGGAAAAGGTGATCATTCTAAGTCAGAGTTACAATGATTTATCCCCCCAAAAATACGATATTGGAAAAGTAGATACTTTCCAATTTGTCATTTGACTCAGTTACTCATTTTTAAAAGAAATAATTGTTTTCCTGTAGATTAGCCATTTGAAAAGAATTGCATTTAAGTATTCTTGTAAGTTGGTTTTATTTAAACAATATGAAATACCATCAGAGTACTTATAATTTTCCTCGCAGGAACAACTACAATCTAAAAACACTTATACTGTTGTTATTTTTAGATTTTGTCTTTAGCATTTTATTGTCTCAAGTGGCTTCACAGCTATTACAACTAAAATGTAGAGACCAAAGTTTTATCACTTTTCTAGATTCAAACTAGAAGTTCTGTGTTAGAGCTGGAGTTATTCTTCAAGACGAGGAACTCTTATTCTTTTTATTTTAAAGATTCTGTCAATCCATATGCCTATCAATATTTTGGAACTAAGATTCTTTCTGTGTCACCATATGTTTGACTTTTAAAGCAAGAGATTGTGATTCTGGCCTCATCACAGTCTTTACACATAGAATCTGTTGTTGGAATTTTCTGTCACTAGGACCTTTTTTTCTTTAAATTCAGCGTTGTAAATCCTCCTATTCTCCCAGTACAATGTCTTGCTTTTATTTTTTAAAAAAATATTTCTTTCAAATGTGTTTCTTTTGTTCACTTCTTTGACCATATCCCAGTCTTTTTTTATGTACAGATACCATGTTATTAGCTAAAAAACAAATGCCATAAGAATTTCAGATAACTACTCTGTAGAAAATCTCATTTTAAAAACTTACATTTAATTTTCCTGTGATATATACTGACAGTTCCCTTTGAGCTAGCCTATGTTTATTTATCTGGTCTTGTTGCACATTTGAAACTTTCTCACTTTTACTTCTTCAAGGAAATTTGTGTTTACATTTTGTCAGGCCTCCCTCTTCTATACTTTTTGCTAGATTATTGCTGCTGATATTGAGGTTTTTTTCTTTTTAACCTCAGATATAGTTTTCCATTCTTTCCCTTTTCTCTAGTTGCATATGACATGTGCCTGTCTTCAACATATTACCTATTCCCAATAATTGGCGACTGTTATCTATCTATGAATGGGATTTAATAACCAATCTCACTAAAGAAAGGGTATTATTATATCATCATTTTACCTTTATACTCTATCAAAATATTTGCTTAGGAACCTTTTAATATTTATTACATTTTTAAAAATCGGCCCTTTGCTATTTTTCAGTGCTAGTTATTATTTTGTCGTAAGTTATAAAATTCATGAGCAAAAAGGGATTTATATGTTTTATTTTCTTTTTAAAAAATCGAGTTCCTTTGGGAGATAAATGTTCTTTTTAATTTCTGTGGGCACATAGTAGGTGTATGTATTAATATTTATGGAGTACATGAGATGTTTTGATATAGGCATGCAATGAGAAATAATCATATCATGGAGAATGAGGTATTCATCTCCTCAAGCATTTATCCTTTATGTTACAAGTAGATTTATGTTCTTACATTAAACTTTAAGGTATTCAATACTATTGTACAGGTAAATTTAATTCTTTAAAAAATGTATTATTGGTGCAAATAATAGTCTATAAAGATTTCCAACTTAATATGATGTTGTTTTACGTAATGTAGGAGGATCAAAACACT
Organism: Hylobates moloch; assembly: GCF_009828535.3. Lineage (NCBI taxonomy): Eukaryota > Metazoa > Chordata > Mammalia > Primates > Hylobatidae > Hylobates > Hylobates moloch. The sequence goes on from NW_026652276.1 coordinate 195,157,330, forward strand.
GGACAATGGGGAAGTTAGATGTCTCTGATTGTTTTTCTTCTGAACCATATACCCAGACTATCCAGAATGTAAGTTTATATGACTAATAGTACTTGAAATTCCATATAGTCTTCATTTTTTTCCCATGTTATTCTCTGGTTCCCTTTCTTTCAAATAAGATTAAACATTTTTTCTCTAAAAAATGTACAAAATATAAGCAAAAATGACAAATTTTATCCTGGATCACATGGTAAATTTCAGAACGTAGTAGGATATATGAAGTTAAAATACAAATAATCATGACTGATAACTTTTTTAAATCCTTGGATTTTGGAAAATCTAATTTTCTCAATATATATCTGTAAACATTAAATTTATCTGTTCTATCTTAAAGAGTTATAGGATTTTGTATATTCCATCATTTCAGAAAGTTTTTAGTCAATTTGCTGCCATTATAATGAACAATGGATCTAATCAAAATTAGAGGAAATATATGGAGGAAAATAAGAAAGCTAGGATAGGAATGGATCACAGAAATATTTTCTGTATAGACCTGTTCAGTTGCTGAGATGGGCTTCCATCTATCTTTGATCTACTTAGCAGCTAAATTAAAGGAGGCAACATATTCAGTTATAAGATGAATTCTATGTATAAAAAAAATTTAAGCAGCTGCTAGATGGAATCATAGTTTTTCCAGATGCTTAGACCTACAATAATTTTGTCTAGTTCCCATGAAGACACACTGTGTAATATAGTGTATAAGCAGTAACCCCATAATAGATACAACAAAGCTATTTCTTATGATAATAGTCAGTGTGTGCCAAGTAGGTAACTCCAATGTGAAGTTCAGTAAAATCAATCGTAAGAGGTGCTAACACATTGCATTTGTCGTTAGAATTAGTTCATTCATGGTCTGATTAGATTGAGATGTAAAATGCAGACTATCTGGCCTGAGTAACAGGTGCTCTGTATGTCATTTAGGCAATCCTTCATAAATATTATTTCTTTCAACTAGAATTTTGATAAGGATTAGATAGCAAAGAGTACAAAGTTTGTACTCTTCAGCAAGAACATAAGGTTCAGAAATCTTACCTGGCTTAGGTGGATTATCTAAGGAGAATATAAAGTTGAAGAGTCTATAAATTAAGGAGCCTAAACCAGAACCTTGTCTGAATAAATGGGCCCCAATTTCACCTACTCATGGGAATGGGTTTAGAAAAAGTGAATGGGAAGAGCGAAAATCGTTTGCAAAAACATTTCAGAATTCATTCCAAAGTACATGATTAGGAATGTAAAGCCCTAAAATTTATCTGTAGGATATGATCTGTGGCTCCTAATGGGATGCCTAGTACTTGTTTGGGGGCACAGGGACTCTGCTTTCATTGCAAGGGGTAAACCAAACATTTATTCTCTAATATCTTTTGGTAAATAATAAATGCAAAGTAAAGATTAGCATATTGAATGCATTCTTCTGTACAGTATTTGCCAGATATTGATAGACTATGCATTTTTCTCTGAGCATGTACATGATAATAATTTCACTCAAGAAAATATTCAAAGTAGTTGTTTTTAATTACCTACCATAGTCACAGGTAAAACTTGAGGAAATATTCAAATAAAGTTTACTTTTAAGAAATTTAGCTTCCTACTGAATAGGATACATATCTTTAATGAATAGAAATATTTTAGGGATAATATAGTCAGTAGTTTTTATTAACCTGTATTGGACGTTCTTCAAATGACCTACATTTATTTTCTTTCTCAAGGGCTTTACATAGGATAGATTACTCTCTCCTGCACCTCACACCTGCTTTGTTAATGACCTTTCATCCTTTGGTTCAGAGCACAGAAATTCACTTCCTCTAGGAAGCCTTCTGAATTGCAGATCTGATTAAGTCCACCTGATATCTGATCTCATCGCATCTTGTACTTTCCCTTAGTATCAGTGATCACAGTTTGCTATTATATATTTGTATGATTACTAATTTTTGTCTTCATACCCTGAGGAACTGCCTGTGTACTTTCTTCTCCTTCTGTTAGCCAGGTACTTAGCAGTAGGTGGAACACATTTATTCTGATCTTTGTTGAATGAATACTTGAATGAATGAATGAATGAATGAATGAATGAATGAATGAATGAATGAACAAATGAAGTAGCATTAAAATTCTTATCTGATCTATCAAACTGAAATTTAATTTATTAAATTTAGTCACCATTTAATAAATGTTTTGCCTCTTGAAGTTATTACACCAAAAAAGCACTATTAAATATTTCCTGATACTATGTAGGTCATACTACATTTTTTAACAGTTATTTTACTTTGTATTTTCTTTTTTTTTTCAAGATGGAGTCTTGCTCTGTTGCCCAGGCTGGAGTGCAGTGTTGTGATCTTGGCTCACCACAACCTCTGCCTCCCGGGTTCAAGCGATTCTCCTGCCTCAGCCTCCCGAATAGCTGGGACTAGAGGCATGCACCACCATGCCCAGCTAATTTTTGTATTTTTAGTAGAGACAGGGTTTGACTATGTTGGCCAGGCTGGTCTCGAACTCCTGACCTCGTGATCTGCCTGCCTCAGCCTCCCAAAGTGCTGGGATTACAGGCGTGAGCCACTGCTCCTGGCTTCTTTTGTTTTGTTTTGTTTTGTCTTGTCTTTTTTCTTTTCTTTTCATGATACCATACCATTTTTCACTATGTAAATTTTATTTATTTATTTTTATTTACTTATTTTTTCTTTTCGTTTCTATTTTATTTTTTGATAGAGCCTCACTCTCACCCAGCTTGGAGTCCAGTGGCACTATCATGGCTCATTGCAGCCTCAACTTTCTGAGCTCCAGCAATCCCCCCACCTCGGCCTCTCTAGTAGCTGGGACTAAAGGTGCATACCACCATATTTGGCTAATTTTTTTTTTTCTTGTAGAGATGGGGTTTTGCCCTGTTTCCCAGGCTAGCCTCAACTCTTGGGCTCACATGATCCTCCTATCCCCACCTCCCAAAGTGCTGAGATTACAGGTGTGAGCCACTGCTCTCAGCCCTTTCTTTTTTTTTTTTTTTTTTTGAGATGGAGTCTCACTGTCACCCAGGCTGGAGTCCAGTGGCGCGATCTCGGCTCACTGCAAGCTCGGCCTCCCGGATTCACGCCATTCTCCTGCCTCAGCCTCCCCAGTAGCTGGGACTACAGGCGCCCACCACCACGCCTGGCTAATTTTTTGTATTTTTAGTTGAGACAGGGTTTCACCGTGTTAGCCAGGATGGTCTTTTTCTCCTGACCTCGTGATCCGCCTGCCTAGGCCTCCCAGAGTGCTGGGATTACAGGCGTGAACCACCACGCCTGGCCTCAGCCCTTTCTTTTCATAATATTCTGACTTAGATGGACATGCAGTAACAATAATAATCCTTATAATGGATATTAAAATTTAAGACACTTCAACTAATTAGAATAAAGCTATGGACTCAGAAGTAAGCAAGCAAACAAAAATATAAAGAGTCTCTAATTCATGTCTTACATTCTATTACCTTTATACTGAAATACATGCCCTTTCCCTGTTACTGCTCCTTGTTTACCTGACTTCCTAGGCCACTGCCCATTGAAGTCCATATTTTTGATAGGGTATCAAAAGGAATAGCCTCATATAGAAGAAAATAGCATTTTTGGAATCCCTTGAAATAATTCACATACTAACCATGATATACTCTCTGGATTCATTCAGTGAATGTGCAGTCACTCTTAGTACATTATGCTGATGACCATGAAATAGAAGGGAAGAGACCAAGTTATCTTTTTTTGTGTACACCTTGAGATGGGGAAGGAACTCTACAGCAATAAACTATTTTGAAATCACAGACTTCAATTTGATTTAAAAATCCTACTGAACAAAGACGTTTATTTTTGGTCTACTTAAAAAATGGATCGAATATTGATTGAATGCTGTTTGCCTTTAGTTATTTTGAAAAATAAAAAATGTGTAGCACTTAATTCCCCATGACGGTGAATAAATAAAAGCATTATTTTGGTTAGGCCAAAAAATTGTGTTATCTGGCCGGGCACAGTGGCTCACACCTGTAATCCCAGCACTTTGGGAAGCTGAGGCAGGCGGATCACCTGAGGTCAGGAGTTCAAGACCAGCCTGGCCAACATGGTGAAACCTGGTCCCTACTAAAAATAGAAAAAATTAGCTGGGCGTAGTGGCGGGTGCCTGTAATCTCAACTACTCAGGAGGCTGAGACAAGAGAATCTCTTGAACCCAGGAGGCAGAGGTTGCGGTGAGCCGAGATCGTGCCATTGCACTTAGCCTGGGCGACAAGAGTGAAACTCTGTCTAAAAAAAAAAAAAAAAGAAAGAAAAAAAAAGGAAATTGTGTTATCTGAGAAACATATTTGATAAGCATAGGCTTTTACCTTAACATGAACATATAATAGTGATACCATGGCATTTCTCACTATGTAAGTTTTATTTATTTATTTATTTGTTTATTTATTTATTTATTTATTTATTTTACGAGTTGGAGTCTTGCTCTGTCACCCAGGCTGGAGGGCAGTGGCACAATATCAGCTCACTGCAACCTCCGCCTCCTGTGCTCAAGCAGTTCTCCTGCCTCAGCTTCCCAAGTAGCTGGGATTACAGGCGCGTGCCACCATACCTGGCTAATTTTTGTATTTTTAGTAGAGAAGGGGTTTCACCATATTGGCCAGGCTGGTGTCAAACTCCTGACCTCGAGATCCGCCCACCTCGGCCTCCCAAAGTCCTGGGATTACAGGTGTAAGCCACTGCAGACAACCAATTACTTCAGTTTTTCTTTTAGTTGTTATAGTTACATATGATAACTGTTTATCATTTTCAGTTTACCTAATTTAGGTCGATTTAATTGTTCATCACAATGAGTAATTCTTGTTGCCCTTGATTCAAGTCTGTGGATTTTTTTTCCTCTAATAAGGTTTTAATCGACATTATCCCTATGTCGTGCTGTTTATGCTTTCATTTACTTATTTTAAAATATTATTAGATTTAAGGTTTAATATAGAATGGCTATTTGTGCATCCACTTCTTTGCCTAGCAACTTGCATTCTATTATTAAAAAGTTTAATTTCTGAATTATGAAGCATGTATGAAATATGGCAAAGATAAAGTTCATAACTGAAGGAGAAATATTATGTGAGGCTGGGTATGGTGGCTCACGCCTGTAATCCTAGCACTTTGGGTGGCCAAAGCAGGAGGATCCCTTGAGCTCAGGAGTTCAAGACCAGCCTGGGAAACATAGGGAGACCTTGTCTCTAAAAAAAAAAAAAAAAAACATTTTTTATATATATATATGTATATATACACACACACACATAATTTTTATATGTACATAATATATATAATGTGAATATACATCTATTTGTATGAGTATTGTTGCATGATGTCTTGCCAGAATAGTAGAAGGAAATGTTTTGCAACTCTGGAGAAACTTATATGAATCATAAACATAAAGTAACTTGTAAGAAGAGGACAAACTATCAGAAGTCCCCTAATTAGCTTTGAAGGAAGTCATTCATATTAGTTGTTTAGTCTCAATAAAGGTATATGCTTTTATATAAGGAAAAAAACAATAAATCTGACAATAATATCTGTTGACAGTTTCCATGCCACACCCCACAAAAATAATAAGCTGAGATAGCTGTAGAGGCAAAGGTGTAGTACTGTTTATAACAACAACTGGGAATCCCTTCCTTCAAATCCAGACTCGTTCTGTAGCTATGAAATATGAATTACCTAAACCTAACAAAAAATTTACAAATATCTATTCTAATTTGTAGTTGAAGGAGACCTGTCTTTGCATCCGTTATTCTTATGAAGTCTTTGTCTTTGGCACTAAGTAAAGTCTATGATGAAGTTTCTTTATTATATCTTTATTAAATTCTCATCCATTGTTATTTAAATAATTACAGTACAAATCTGAGCAAAACAACCTTATAAAATACTTTTTGATAAATAAGACAAATCTAAAGAATAAAACTCTTTGTAAACTGTAAGCATGTTCATTTGAATTACAATTTAGTTTTATAATTAATACAAAATACACTACCTGAGCCTATAACACAGTCCTGTTATAAAGAATTTTAAAATTCCTTTATTGGACAAAAGTCTCAGGTTAATGTGATAGGAATAATGGTTAAAATAGGAAAAGATATCATAGTGATCAAATGTAAAGGAATTCTTTTGATATCAATATATAACCTTAGAAGACATTAAGATTGTGTTAGTAATAATAGCTAAAATTAAGCACTAAGATGAAGCTTAATGTATAAAATTTAATATTCTTGGCTAGTGTGCCAAGAAATATGTGAACTGGCCATTGGATTGGCTATGGAGGAAAACGTGTCACCTTCTTCTCAGGCTAGGAAGTCTTTGTTAATTTTCTCCAAGGAATAACATTACTTTCATATCTTAACTAGAATAAGTGCATGAAGTCTTTTTCTGACATTTTCTTTTTTTTTTTTCTTTTGTTTTTAGAGACAGAGTCTCGGTCTGTCGCCCAGGCTGGAGTGCAGTGGCCCGATCTTGGCTTACTGCAGCTTCTGCCTCCCGGGTTCAAGTGATTTTCTTGCATTACAGGCACGCACCATCATACCTGGCTAATTTTTGTATTTTTACTAGAGATGGGGTTTTCGCCATGTTCGCCAGGATGGTCTCAAACTCCTGACCTCACATGATCCACCCACTTCAGCCTCCCAAAATGCTAGGATTACAGGTGTGAGCCACTGCACCTGGGCTTCTGACATTTTCAATAGTTGCATATCAGATGTGCAACAAATGACTGTATTAATTAACGAAAAAGCATACCCACTTACTAAATTACTAACATACTATGATTAGTCCTAGTGAACCCCATCAATTTGTTTGCTGTCTGTACCTCTGTGTGTGGGCATATGAATGTGTGTGTGTGTGTGTGTGTGTGTGTGTGTGTGCATGAGTAGGGGGTAATGTTTCGAGACTGTTGCCAATGATGGCGGTAAAAGTTGTTTAGTGAACTAAATATGGACACATGCGGCTTTTATTGTTATTTAAATAATTTAGTTGACAAAGTTATTTATTTTTACTTTCTGAAAGAGTAAAATGTCTCACTTGAGCTAAGCATAATTCAGTTGTTTTCTTCCTTCATGAAATGGGTTTATAATTGTGTAACAAACCATGGTGATTTGGACAATCAGTAATGCATTGTTGCTGCATGAGGAGGGTTCTGTCTCTTATTTTTCAGTTGGAGGGATTGCTCTTACTGTTTAAAGACAAAACTATGTAATATATACATTATATCTTGATTTTTAATTTTTCAGCTATCGGAATGTCTGAGCATATTGAAGGGTGACTAGAATTTACTGTTTCACAAATAAGCATTTTTCACATACTGTATTTTATTTCTTTTCTGAGCATCTCTTTTTTAATTTTCCTTCTCCTGACTACAAATACTGCTACTGTAAAAGAAGGAAAAATTAAGTCTCAAATATAGGGTTAAAAATAAGGGTGGTTTGGGATGAGAAATTTGTTGCCCCCATTCATTGTTCTGTCGATGCTGTCTTCTAGAGTTCTGGGATTTGTTAAACATCAATCAGGAATAAGTTTAAAAGAGTTGGTGATGCTGGCTCTGCTTCCACCACGGAAAATGTAGAAATGTCAATGATAAATCTTATCCTAGGAGGAAAAACATGCTACATTATTGAAAACTTCAAAAGTTTTCTGTCCCTTACTTCTCTGAAAGAACTATTAAAAGATCAGGATCAGTGCAGGTTGGAAGAACTGAAGAACGTATGGAAGATATATTTCACGAAGAAAAAAATGTTAGGATACTGCAGGTTCCTTTCTACCACAAGACAAAACAGTCTGCAAGCCAGTATTTGGTGGGGAGAAAATAGATAATTCTCAGAGGAATAATAATATTTCTAAATTACAAAAAATAAACTGCCAGTGACTCCATGCCTCATATTATTTGGGGAAAGAATAATAGTAATAATGACAAATATTTTAGGGTAATTCCAAAGCCCTCCCTTTCCCTGGAAGAGAAAAGATTATTCATTTGAAGAATTGTTAACCAGTTGGTAACTTCCATTTCGTTTAGTTTGGAGAAGGAGGAATTTTTAGAACCAAAAAGCTGAATAAATCACATCTACTTTTACTTCTTTGCTACTGCTAGGCTTTCCTCACTTAATTTTTTTCAGTGACTGTAATTAAGTTCTCCTCAGGCTTCTGTGATTAGAGGTTATTTTCACCATTCAAAAAACTAAGCAGCCACATTTATGAGGCCAAGCATGGGTGGCTCACGCCTGTAATCCCAGCACATCGGAAGGCCGAGGCGGGCAGATCATTTGAGACCAGGAGTTCGAGACCAGCCTGGCTAAAATGGTGAAACCCCATCTCTACTAAAAATACAAAAATGAGTCAGTCATGGTGGCACATGCCTAGAGTGTAGCACATTGGAAGGCTAAGGTGGGCAGATCATTTGAGGCCAGGAGTTCTAGACCAGCCTGGCCAACATGGTGAAACCCTGTCTCTAGTAAACATACAAAAATTAGCTGGGTGTGGTGACCACATGCCTGTAGTCCCAGCTATTCATGAGGCTGAGGCAGGAGAATTGCTTGAACCCAGTAGGCAGAAGGTGCATTGAGCCAAGATTGCACCACTGCCCTCCAGCCTGGGTGACCGAGTGAGACTCCATCTCAATTAAAAAAAAAAAAGAAAAAAAGCTACATTTATACTTGGTGCAGAAAAAAGTTCTCTGTAGCTTCTTCTCCTTACTTACATTAAATCAATTTTGCATGAAATTTAGAGTGTTGTACTGCAGGATAACAGAAAGGAAATGCAAAATTATTTGATTTAGGATAGTTATTTAAGAAATACTTTTTTAAGAGTCGATATTTTTAAATCTTGCATTGTAGTTTAAGATGCTTCTTTAGTTTTCTCACTTTCTGGTAAAATTTTAAATTGAAATACCTTGGATTATACATTCAATAGAAAAGAAATGTGCGGTAGATCAACTGTGAGTCATTGAAAGTAATAAATGGTAATTCATTCATTGCATGCTCTATTCCTGAGTTAAAACTGTGTCCATTAGTGCTTAAGTCTGAAAGATACACACCTGTCCTTAAAGTGTAATTTCGCATTTGTTTAGAATAAATCCAGGAAGTAAGGAAGTAGCTCCTAAATTCAAACTTCTCAGCTAAAAAAAAAAAAAAAAATCTGTTAATTTAATGACCCTAGAGAGAATGATAAAGCAGGGATCATTTATAGTGTAAGTTTTCATATTTAATCATTATTATTATGGCTTTTTAAATTTAACATAGTTTCCAAAGATGATGCTGAAATTTAAAGAAGTAAAGTAACTCCTGACAAATCTAGTATTTAGTTTGTGGTACAGAGTTCTCAAGTTAGTGGAAAAAAATCAGTGTCCCTTCACTGGAGATTAAAAAAAAAGAAGAAGAAAAACAAACCCATAGAGAAACTGGGTTCAAATTTTAGACAAATGTTTTACCGGGTTGGAGTTGATATTTACATTCCAAATGAGTTTTTCTTCCAAACAAACTGATTTTTGTCAATTAAGATAATGAATTTACTTCATTTATGAAGTGATACCTTTAATTTTTAAAGATCGAAAATGATCATAAACGAGAATCAGGTTTTGTGAGCTAGAATGGACAACTTATAGATTTTTAAATAAAGGATATCTCTGTGTGTGTGTGTGTGTGTATATATATATTTTTATATATATAGAAATATGTATAATATATATATATAGAAATCCAAGTATGACTTCATACTTGTTTATCTTGCAAGATTTTAAAGGTGTTCCTAATATTTTACACAAAAGCATGAGCACTAGATATGGTTGCACAATACTGGGTGATGAGTTATACTGCCATTCTCTGCTTTCCTGTGAACTCCTTTATTTGTATAGTAGCTATATGCTCAGACGTTGAGAATATAATAAGTGAAGTACCCTGAAAAGTATCACATGATGGCACTGTTTCCATTTCCACATCCAATATTATGAAATAAAGCTATAATAAACTGGTATTAAGAATGGGGTATAATGCCAGTGTTATTTTGTATAATTTATGTAAAATAAAAATCTAACCACTATGGTTATTAATATGGGTACTAAAGTGAATTCATAGATTTTTCACTAAATGTTTTGTAAAAGCTTGCATTTCTATAATGTCTGTAATTTAGATCACAAAGAAACAATTTATCTAGATATTAACAATTTTAGTAACACGGAAAACAGCTTCATTAATTACTTGAGTTGCTTTACAAACTATTTTTTAAAATAGAATATTTTATGTTATATTTCAGTTTTAATTGGGAAGAAATAACGCTGTATCATACATGAGATTTATCTGTGGCAAATATGACCATTTGCATGGAATTATTTCTGAAGAATTCAAAGAAAGTGTATAAATAATATTGAAAAGTACATGGATCAGTGGTTGAAGGGATCAAGCACAATTTTAAAGTGAACAAAATTTAAATGTGGCCAACCTGAATATTTAAAGGGTTCATTAATCTGAGAAATGTAAATGTTAAATGGTGTGTGATTTCAACTACCATTATTTATTATGGTAAACAGTCTTTCCTATATAATAGGCATGAAAAAATGGTGTGGAGTGATTATCATCTCAAGAATGAGAGTACAATAATTTTCTATTCCTAACAAAAAAAATGATCAAAATGTGATGTGATATATAGTGAAGTACTATGTAGATGTGGATGTTTAAAGATGAACCAAGCATCAGGATTTCACCAAATTTTATCTATAATAATGAATTAATAATAGTGGATATAGATACATCTTCCCAGTGGCATGAGTGTGGTAAAAAAGATACAAAGCTCTATGGACTTGAAATGATGCCCCTCTAGTGATGTTAAAGAACCCAATGGCCAGAATTTGGAAGTGCAGCAAGTGAGTGCTGTAAGAATATTTTTAAATGTGATCAGTTTATATTTGTTTTAATATGACAGGAAAAAATACCTTGCACAATTTTCCTTTTAATTTATCTGTGAACTTGTCTTGGGGGGAAAACATACATATGAAGTTTTGTTACTGTATTCTTTTAAAAATAAATATGAAAAATAATCATGGAGGTAAACCAATTCCAAATATTTATCTTAACGACATCCCCAAAATCTTAAAGGTATATACTAGGCATAAACCTTAAACCTTTAATCACAGTGGAGATAAATTCCTCCTACAAAAAGAAATGTGTAAAGTAGAACTAACTATTCTGATATATTATTCTATGTAATCATTTTTCAAGTCTGTCTTTAAACAAATAGTTACATCTTACTATAAAGACAGTAAATAAATACATTTTCCTAGGAATCCATCTTGAAATAAGGATTTCTTGCACTCTAGTTTCAAGAATACATTGGTGTCATATCACCTCCTTTGGGAAAGTGACAGTTTGCATAATACTTTTCACATAAGAGAAAAATTTAAATAATGATATTGAGGAAATTGTTGAAACATTGCCTAATGGTATAGTAACAAAAAGTATTCATAAATCTGTACTGTAGAAGAGAAAATATACACTACAATAATCTGTTCATTTGTCTTAGAAGAGAGGAGAAAAAAACCCAGAATACTGAAATAGGAAATTTCCATGTTCACTGTATTTCACCATGCAAATTACTTGCAATTTCCAAATGCCAGTGTTACTTTTCAGGACAAATTTCACACAAAAGGAATTCAGTGATTATTCATCCAGTTTAATTAATTCAATTAAATAAGTCTGATGCTGTCAGGTGTTCTTTTAATAATTGAATCAACATGCAGATACATAATAAGCATAAAAGCGTTTCTATGGCTGCAGTTAATTTAGATCCAAAAGAATCTGCTGCTCCTCTACATTTGATATAGATTATTCTATAATATTTCAGTAATGGGTTGCACAAAGGCTGGCTTTTAATTCTTTGCTTTCTCGAATGTCTTTATATATAATGGTTTAAAACAGAAGGTGTTCAAGAGAGGGTGACCTTTTTTCCATTACCATGGTTCCTGTCATTAATGCATTATAATTTTCTTTAGAAGTCTGGAAAAATGTGTATGTGTGCAATACATAGCAGGTATGAAATCAAAGTGTGTCAGTGAAAGTTTAGAATTGTCTGTTATTACTTTTTAAAAGAAAAGATTCATGGGACACGTTTTATTGTTCTCAATATATATTTATTTTTCTTACTATGAGCGATTCAACTATTTTTACATATTCTAATAAGACTTAAAATTTTGGATTTTTATGCTATAATAGTCATCTTACTAATATTCTAAGAATAATATGTATTATAACTAAATTTAAAACAAAGAGGAGAGTGGTTCTTATTTTTATTTTTGCATAAAGATAACCTCACGGTATTAAATTATAAAAGGATATTAATCATATATGAAGAATAAAGACTGGGGTAAATGGTTTACTTGGAGTTCTCAGCAGTGCTTGATGTCATAATTATTGTAAATATTAATTGCTGTGCTAAAAATGTAAGCAAGCCGATTTTGTATTAGATGAAAAATGAAAATAGACTGTGTACTGGTAAATAGATAATCATACAAAAGTAATTGGGGTTTTAAAACCCCAATCTATTCTGCCAGCATGAGCTCGTTTGCATGTTAATCACAAGAGTGATTTCCTACTTCACAAGGAAGTCCACACTCTTTCATAACCACTTTTAATTGCATTTAAAATGATTCAGGTTTGTAACATTAGAAATGAAGGCGTATCTGTGTCAAATTAATAAAAATGTCCCTGAAAATCTTTATAGACTATAAATACTCAAATATTTTAAGGACTTCTATTTTTAATTAGAATATGTAAAGGCCTATTATATATTTTGAGTGTTATTAATGATAGCATAGCTTTGGTACAATGTGCCAATTTTTAAAGGTAGATCACTTAAAATATAGTTTTATTGTATTTTCAATTATGTGGAATTTTCTTTAATTTTAATATGAAAGTACTTACAATGAAACGTAATTTTAAATTTTTACAATAAAATATGAGCTTACAATAAAAGAATGTTAACATTGAAATTTTGTAGATTACTTAGTTTTTATAAATTCTTATGGCAAATGACTTCATCATTCAATCCTCCCTGGATGCACACACTCTCAGTATAAAATTTTTATGAGCAATAATAAGCGTTTCAATAACAAAATTTAATGTTGAAAGTTATTAACTATTTTCAACTATATTATTTTAGTATTAACTGAAAACATTTTATTACTAATAGTAAATATTAAAAGTATCATTTAAAAACTATGAAATAAGAAAATGTGCTAAATCAAAAAATATTTTTGACTTAAAAATCATCAGTGTCGTGTTTCCAGTACCAATGTAAATGATATTTTAGTGTTCATATCCTGAAAATTTCTTTTACTCTGTCATACATAATAAGTAAATGTCAGATTAAGACAAAATTATTTATTTGCAGAGCATAAGAAAGGATTGCATTTTTTGGTAAATTCACTAAGAATGTAGTCTGATCAAATCACAAAAATACAAAAACTGAATTCTTGTCAAGATATTCACACACACACACACACCCCTACATACATATTTGATGAAAAGTCTGATCATTAAAGAAAAAGTCACAATTTAAAAGGGTATATTTGCCATAATCACCAGGTGTTATTTCTAATATAAAAGACCAAGATGATGTTTCTATAATATAGCTTTCCATGCTCTGGAGATTAAAACTACCAAAACAGATCTATTAAATTTTTCATGGGGAGGGTCCACAAGGGATGATAAGCCAATATTTCTTGTCCCATATTCCAGATGTTTTATGTAGTTCAGCATCTTTCTAAACTAAATTGTAGCTTTTCCAGAAAAAAGTGTACTATTGAGACTGAGATGAAAGGCAAGAGCTGTTGAAATGTTAATTTTACTATCTACTGTTGAGGTCTGCAACCTTTTTTGTATTTTTTTCTTACTCCCAGTAGCTCAGTTCTGTTTTATGAATGTTGTGGTATTTCAGTTGTTTGAAGTTTATAAACTAAGAGCACGATTTTGACTTAATAAAACTGAGTGCCACATGGTATGTGATATGTGATAAACTTTATCTTAGTGATTCCCTCTTTAGACTTCGATGTAGTAAGAATGATTTAAATGTGATTGTGATCATCAGCAATATAGTAATGAATATAATTATTGTTGTTTTGCTTTTGCTTTTTGTGAACTTTTTTTTAGAAGCTCGACAGATGATAACATAAGGAAGTAAATGATTGGTAGAAATTACCGTTTCTTTCGTATGTTTAGTTTTACTGTTTGGATTTTTTGCTACATCATGGATCCAACAGAACATTTCCTGAAGCTTTACTTTATTTCAGGAGCAGCTGGGTGTGGTGTTAGCAACACCCTTCTGAGATAATCGACCTGAGAGAGGTGTCTTGATTCTCCAGTATCAAATCCTTGCATTGGTATAGGACATGTTACAACTTTTTCATTCTTATATTCCTTTTTGTGAGTTCATAACTATTTTTGTGACTATATTTACAAATCCCTGTGTTAAAAGAATCCAATTTCCCCTTTTTTTTGGAATCTGTTGCTCTTTTAAAGTCAGAGTAAGATACAGTTTTGTTTATGATTACCTAGAATTAAAGCTCATTTATACAAAGGTCTTTTACAAGATAAGGATTCTTATATTTTTAATATTGTATGTAGTAGGTGAATATAATTGAGTTTATGTTTCTGCAGTAGTTTGCTTTGCCTTGCTTTTGCTCAGCAAGTTGTTTGGCACAATAAAAATATAAAAAAAAGGAGCCACTTTCAGTTGGCCATTTGACTTTAAATAGCAACTGGTAGTGTCCAATCTCTATAATCGATTCAGTCAAAAAAAACCTCCAAAACCTGTTCCTTCAGTACCCAATACTATTTAAATAAAACCATTTAAACCCAATAATTTAATTAAGGAAATGCTAGGAAAACATGTATTTTATTTGGGTTAGAGCTTAATAAGAATCCATGTGATAGTGATTTCTTCTGATCCCACAATGCTGTTTTATATAATTGCTTGGTTTCACTTGAAATTGTGAAGATGATGATGTCAGTAAATTAGAGACTGAGTAGCTTGTATTATGAGGGCATCTATGTGTTGCCATATTACCTGGAAAAAGTATGATTTATAATTAACTGCATGTATAGACACACTAAGGGACATAAAGAATATATTAGCCCTTGTGTTGTGGTCACAGAAAAAGTGTGCCAAAAGAGATGGTAAATATATTTTCTTTGATTACTTTGCCTATCATTCAATTAAATATTTGCCACATTTTTTGTTAATTTTGGTCTTCAAATTCAGGTACATAACTATTTTAATTCAAACTTGCTATTAAAGGTTGACATTTTCAACCTTTTTTGCAAGATAATTTTGCAAAGTGCATTACCTAACTTTGTACAGTATAAGACTTGGAGGTCCTCTAACCACTGTGGTGTGATTTTGTAGTCAGTAGCATTTGTCGATAATACTTTTTGAAGTTTACAGTTATAAAAGTTGGATATTTGTCACATTTATTTTGCAATTAAAATATTACTCCCTGTGATGGCACCCTCACTGTGTTGCAACACCACCCTAAGAATTAAACTTCTAGAGTGTTAACTTATTCTTGTAAAAATCAGTGTAACCTTATGAGCTTCAAGGATCTCTTAAACATTCTGTGTTTGGATAGATTATCTTAATGGATGATATTTGGATAGATATTTTCATTTTAATTAAGCTCCCCTACTTAAAATCTAAAATATCCTTAGAGGTAAGCTAAGCACTTAATGTACTGTAGTTAAGCTTTTTATTTAAAAAAAATTCTGATGACTGAGAAAATAAATGAAATCTGCACTTCGTTTTAACTTATTTATCTGGAAAGCATAAGTTATTACTTAGCACTGAATAATCGCATACAACATACTCTGAACTATATCATTTTAAAATTGATGTATCCTTTATTTTCTTCTTCTTAAAATCAAGTAATGTCAGGATCCTCAGAACTAACATATATTTAGCAGCAGCCAAGATATTAATAAGCAAGGATGAGGTTGAAAGTTATAGAATGGTATAAAATATGCCTAAATGCAATGTTTTCTAACTCAGTAAGACATCGTCTTTATTTTTCAGTTGCCCCCAAAGAGTGAGTATTATCGTGTAGTGTCTGACATGTAGCAAAAACATATATAGTATGTTTGGGAACAATCTTATGATTGATTAAATAAATGGAGATAGATAAATAGACATACAAAAAGAAGATAAGATAGATAAATTGATATCTACAGGGTTGTTTAAAAACAAACAAAAAATCTAACAGCATGCCCAGGGGGATGATTTCCCTAATATGAACATCAAATATGTTTAAAAATAATTCATTATTTAAACAAATGCCAGTAGGTGTTGATGGCCTATAACTACTAACTGTAGTAATCAGAAATAATGATCCATCAGGTAATTTTCATTTCTCTATTTCTTTCACTGGAGAACTTC
The DNA here is from genome assembly GCF_009828535.3 of Hylobates moloch. Lineage (NCBI taxonomy): Eukaryota > Metazoa > Chordata > Mammalia > Primates > Hylobatidae > Hylobates > Hylobates moloch. Next base: position 195,173,796 of record NW_026652276.1, read on the forward strand.
TTTATATTTTATTTTCTAGGTCTCATTTTTTTCTTCCTAACCTAAAGAAAGATACGTTCATTCCCTCATTAGCTCACTAGACCATTTTAAGGAATCTTTTCCCCTTCTTCACCTTTATGGTTTACACTTTGACTGAATCAGCTTCCAGGCCAAAATTACGTTTTATAGTCTGCTCATAAGCTTATCCACCTGACAGTAGTTTTGACTGCTCAAAGGAACCACTGCCAAAGTCTACTAGATTCTTATGGCTAGATTGGAAGCTGATCATCCGGAATTTAGGGTTCTATTCCTGTCTGGGGACCCAACCTTCTTTATGCCTCATTTTGCACCTTGATAAAATGGGTAACTAAGTCCTTTGAGGCTATAATATTCCCTGCCAAAGGCTTTAAATAAGTGTAAGGTGTTACTGCTCATTGATTCACAAAGTTTTTTAAGGTGTTATTGCTATTACTTGAGTAACAGGAAAGAACCTTATTGAACTTGGAAAGACCAACCAATAACTTCCATTTTGACTATTCCTTTTATTTTCTGAAGTTCAAATCAATAAACTTTCAGTGGTTTTAAATGGAAATTATTATACAAGTAATACAAAATCATCTAAATCTCCAAATTTGTCTATAATAATATAGTATTACACATGATAGTATTTAAATAATACCTCTTAAGTACTTAAACATAAAAGTTTATTCAATATAGTTATAGTTCCAAGAGTAGCCTGTCATATCTTAATCCCTCGATACAGACTTTCCTAATCATTGGACGTTTTCATATTTTATATTATTACATTTATAAACATATTTACTTATAAAAATGAGAAAATACTTTAGATAAATACCTAGAAGTTAGATAAATAACTAAGAGTTAATTATGAGGTGAAATGACACCCATTTTGAAGGCTTCGAATAGCTGTTGTCAAACTGGTTTCAAGATTCGAAAGAGCTTGATTGTTAGTTGAATGTCAAAAGTGTTTTTGTTTCACATCAAAGTTATTTTTCTGTCCACTATGGTTATTCCTGTCAAAAGCTTGTCCTTTCAACAGTCTTCTGTCTTTAACTATATTATCAGTTCATCTCCTCTATGCCAATATTGAAAATAAATTTTAGGGAGGTTAAAAAAGGGTTTCTAGAGAAATGATTAATGGTTATATGATAATGAACTATGCAGTCATAATATTTTATTGATTTTAACTTGTCATACCAAACCAATTTACTTAAAGAAAAGTTTACTATGTTCTTACACTCTTTAGAGAAGACAATGTTCAGAAATCTAAAAATGCTTAAAATACTGACAACTGAATTTTGATGATAGAAGCTAATCTTAAAGATAATTTATAAAGCAGTAACTTTACTGTACTTTTCTCCTTATCCCTACACCATAATTTGGGGATTAGCAAGTGTTGTTTGTTTTTAACATCATCTCTAGAACTAAGTGTTGTCTGTATGAATGCCATTTGTATAATTCTTCATGGTTTGCAAACACTTCCCCATAATTACAGCACATTTTTTTTCTCAGCAATTTTAAAGGGATTATCCTCTCTACATCTTCTACATCTTATTTCTTGCCACCACTCCTGTGTTGTTGATGTAAATTTTGCTTAGAAAGGCAAGTAAACTCTCAAGTAACCCAGCCAGTAAGGAAAATAATTAAAAATAAAATTATTTCACTTATTCAAAGCTCACTGTGTTTTTACTGGCTACATTGATGCTCATTTATGTGGGATGAGAACGTTACCAAAAGAGAGGGATAATGCAGAAGGGCAGGGAATAAAATGAATTGGTGAAGAAAGGAAGTAAAAGAGAGATAGAGTTAGGCTCATTGTACTATTAAATTCTCTACTTCCTTACGTTGTTTAATAAGTGCTAGTTACATAGAAAACGAAACCAATAATGATTTATATTATGCCACAGTTTTTTAAACCTATCAGTTAACTCACCCTTAAGAAGATTGTTCTTGACCGAATGGTGATATACAATTTGCACGTGCACTTCTCTTAGCTTAGGGCCTTTGTGCTGTCTATTGCTTCCACCTTGAATGTATTTCTTTGAGATATCTGCATGGCTAACTCCTTTACTGTCTTCAGAAATTTGCTCAATGTCACCTTCTTAAAACAACTGCCTGGCCATTTTATTTAAAAATACAGTAGCCATTCCTTCCCTGGTTTTCCCAATTCAACTTGCTATTTTCTAACCATTCTATTTATCAGCAAATATTCTATATAATTTACTCATTTATGATGTTTATTGTCTTCCTCACCCCCACCTCCACCTCACACTAGAATGTAAGCCTCATGAGGGCAGGGATTTTTGCACATTAATTTTTTTCTGCCTATCTCTCCCTCTAGAATATCAGCCAACAGCAGTGATTTTTGTCTGTTTCCTTCATTGATACATGCCTAGAACATTACCTTGTATATAATTCTTGGTCAATATTTGTTTATCACACTGAACGTCTGTTGTTATAGTACCTATATAAAAGAACTACACAACATGTTGATTACACAAGATACGTACATTGTACTAACAGCATGTTACACCTGTGATTTTTGGCTTTGGTTCGGTGATGCTCATCAATATCTAAGTTCATGACAATGACAGGGGAAGTGGGGTAGTAGAAAAACCCTATGCCCACTTTAAAAGCTTTAAACTGTACCTCTGTTCTTTGTTGTACACAATGACATGTTACAAAGATACAAAGACATATAATACATCACAGCACTCTTCAGCAAGAAGACGATTCCCCATTGTATGCCAACATTGGTTGGAAAGCATAGTGTGATACAAATTTACTCTTCATTTGAGACATTTCCACATTGTATTAGGGCACTGTGGACTATTTGGGTTAATCAGTGTTTCAAATGTAATCTGGGGTTTAGTGCCAGGTGGCATGCCTGAGACATAAAGATTTTATGTATAACAGATGTAGAGAAATGTAGAGCTTTCTCAGATTTACTGTAGACATATTCTCTTAAGAGATACATACATAGAGTAGTTATTCTGTTAACCAATGTTTAAGATCATGAAATTGTTACATAAATATAGGCCTTCCAAATTTTAATTGAATTCTTGTGAACTAAATGCAAACTGTTTACATTAGGGCTTAAAATAAAGGTAAAATAATCATCTGTTCAGTTTCTTTTATATTGCCTAGTATGAGCAGAAATAACAAAATGATATTAAAGCATCCAAATTTTACATGATCTAGTGGACATACACAAATTAAAGCTCACATGCTGTGCATTCTTTTTTTAAACTACCATTTCCCTTTTCATTTTATAAAAATCTATTTATAAAAAAGTGCATTTAAAAATAATTGTATAAATGGAAAAATGGATTGGAAGTGAAAATATTTAAAGTTACTTTACTTTAGAGTGAAGACGATTTGTTGTGACAAGAAATATAAAACAATTTTTTAATTTCTTTTTTAACAAATAGGGATACTAAAATACAATTTTTGCAACAGTTTCCATTAAAATAATATGTTGCAATACTTCAGTTGAATTGTATAGTTTTCTTAAAATATTTGAGTAAAAATAAACAATAGTGAAATTGGATGTGTCCCAAATAAGACATTATTTTAAAATTGTGTAGACTGGTGACAGCCTATTAAAGTAAGCAAATTCCTTATGTGGCATGAGGGAAATCATTTTATGATTTTGATAGTTGTATATTATGGTGAATAATCTTGTAATGTATCATTTTGTCTGAAGTTATTTACTGTTATTCTATACCCAACTTACGATTATTTAGTCTCCATAAGCTTAAACTAAAACTTCTTTCAAGGTAGTGGTTAACAGTTGTTTTCAAAGCAAATACTAAGTCTGCAAAGGCATTCCTTAATGCTTTTTCTTTCTTTCTTTTCTGGCAGTAAGAACTTGATTTGTGTTCATGTTCTGAATTTCTTTAGTATTCCTAGTATGGCTGTTGAAATCTATACTTTATATGATCTCATTGTACTGCCTGCATTTCATTAATGGCTGATTCTGTTTAGGGCTTAGGGAGTGAAATATTTTTCATATGACACTACCCAAAATGAGTACAGTACACCAGCTGCAAAAACCACAAACCATCTGATTTTGTGGCTTTTGAGGGTGTGAAAAGTTCAATTCTTAAAGTACAGCTTATATCTGTATTATACCATATGGAACTGGGACTACTGTAGACTTATGACAAATGTTAAAAATATTAAATTCTCATCAGTAGCCTTATTTCAAATAAAGATGAGTAATATACTTATTGAGTTATTTTGTGTTGTATTTGACCTAGAATCACATTATACATTTTTAACATTTGGCTGCATAATTATAGGTTTTATAGTTTTCACAAACAACAACTTACATTTTATTCACAAAGATAATTGATTACTCATAGATTTATAATTTTTAATGATTTTTTGTTAACTTATACTGTATTTTATTCCTATTATGCAATTTTAAACAACTGTGATGTAGACAATCATATATAGATGTAAAATTTTTAGTTTAAAATAATTTTATCAAGAGTAATTTTAAATCAACTAATTCATATGTATTTTAATAGAAAATAAATATAATTTTAGAATAATGCTATTATTTTGTATATAGTCAAAAGAAATGGAATCATTATGTCAAAGAGATATCTGCACTCTGATGTTTATTGCAGTGCTATTTGCAATAGCCATGATAAAGAATCAACCTAACTGTCCAACACTGGATGAATAGATAAAATAAATGTAGTATATAGACACATTTTTATACATTTAGAATAATCCTATTACTGAGTGTATAGTCAATGGAAATAGAATCATTATGTCAAAGATATCTCTGCAGTCTGCTGTTTATTGCAGTGTTATTTATGATAGTCAGAATATGGAATCAAACTAAGTGTCCAACAATAAATGAGTGGATAAAAAAAACATGGTATATATACACAATGGAATACTATTCAGCCATAAAATAGTGAAATCCTGTCATTTGCAATTTCATAGATGAGCCAGGATAACATCATGTTAGGTGTGAAATAAGCCAGACACAGAAAAACAAATATCACATGACCTCATTCATAAGTGGAATCTAAAAAGAAAAAAAAAACCTGGTATCATAGAAGCAGAGACTAGAACAAGGGTTATCAGAGACTGAATGGAGAGAGGGGAAGGGAGGGAAGGATAGAGAGTGGTTGGTCAAAAGGAACAAAGTTACAATGAGGAGGAATACATTCTGGTGTTCTATTGTACTGTAGGGTGAGTGGAAGAGAGGCTTTTGAAGGTTCTCACCAGGTTATGGGTACACTCTACCTTGATTGTATCAGTATACAACACAGATATGTATTGAAATATCAGATTTTAGCCCATAAACATGTAGAATTACAATGTATCAATTAAAAATTAAATAAGCTATAAAATAAAAAATAAATGCAATGGTTTATATATGCCTTAGGTCCTGATGTAACTGTAATCTTACTTTACTAACAACCATTTAAACCAAGTAATAATATTTTGTAAATGTTGTTTATGAAAAACATAGTTAACATTAAGGTCACTCTGTGACCTATAAACAGTTTATATATAATTGAAATTATACTTTTGTTTTCTGGTGTGTTTCAGGGGCTTCCTTTGAAGGATAAAATACATGTATGTATGTATGTGTATCCATATGTCTATACAATACACACACATATACATACATATACATACATATACACACGCATATATGTATATGTTTTGTATGAGAGGAAAAGAGTAAGACACATTCTCACTCATTTTTGCATTTTATACTGTCCTTCATACATTAGCACTACTAGTTTATTCCATTGATTGATTAGTAGTTAATCCTTTCACACCAGCCACTTTCACACTATAGCAACAGTTTCAACCTTGAAAGTTGGCATTCAGACATATATAAGATTGTATAAAAAGGAAGTCTTAGAAAATTTCTCCAAATAATAGATATCTATCTTTGGAAAATATCTGACAAACTTATAGATGAGTATTTTATACCTCAAGCAAGGTAGGTCACTAAAATATACTTTGTCAATTGCCATAGTGTTGACTTCAACAACCACCTGTGGTGAAGTAAGTTAGTGGCAGAGGTATGTGAGTAATGCTAGGGTTGATTAAATGGCATAGGGTAAGTAATTTGTTAGAGATTATCTATAAATGCCTATTAAAATAAAAACAAGATTTTCTTGACACAAAATTCCTATTTGGTTAATATAAATGTTGCTATGCATATTATTTAAAAATCTTGCCAATTAAGAAAAATAGTTTTGGGTGAAAAATTCTAATTTTAATGAAACTCTAAATGGTAAAACAATTTTAAAAACTTGTTAATAGAAATGTAAGTCTACTGCAGAACTCAAACATTTCTAGATAATCTGACATATAAAATGCCTTTACTATTTTTTAATCTTATTTGTTTGATAATACAGACAAGATTCTTAACATCATTCTATTAGAGAATTACATGGTGAATCACAGTAGAAATACAAGAATTGTTATGGATATTTAATTATCTTTAGCAACATTGGTAAGTCAAATACATTTAAAAAATGATTAATAATAGATTAGATCTTAATAATTAGATCCCAATCACAGATATGTAACTTTTTTTCTTAATATGGATGACATCTAAGCTCACCAAGGTCACCATTCTTTTTTTTTTTTTTCTTTTTTTTGAGACAGAGTCTTGCTCTGTCGCCCCGGCTGGAGTGCAGTGGCGCAATCTCGGCTCACTGCAAGCTCCGCCTCCCGGGTTCACGCCATTCTCCTGCCTCAGCCTCTCCGAGTAGCTGGGACTATAGGTGCCCGCCACCACACCCGGCTAATTTTTTGTATTTTTAGTAGAGACGGGGTTTCACCGTGGTCTCGATCTCCTGACCTTGTGATCCGCCCGCCTCGGCCTCCCAAAGTGCTGGGATTACAAGCATAAGCCACTGCGCCTGGCCCAAGGTCACCATTCTTTGTCCTTTTCTTTTTTATCCTTTACTGTCTTTCCTATACCTTCATTAATTGATTCGTCTTTATTTCCTATGCTTCTCTTCTTCAAGGTTTGTTTCCTTTTTCCCCTCTTGTTCTCTACTTTGTTCAAATTCTTCTCCCATAGATTTTTAGGCATATTTCCTCATCTCATCAAGAATGATGGTATTATTATACATTTATATCTTCCTTTTTCCCAATTTTTCTATTTTTTTTAACTTTCCATTCTGTAGGTCTGTGCCAGCTGTTTCTGGTTCTTCTGGTAAAGCCTGGTCTTATGGAAAGAACACTGTCCAGGATCCAAAAGACATAAGGTGGAGTGTAGTTCTGGCCCAGCTTTCTTATCTGTGAAATTGTAAGATTAAAAGAGGCCAGACTGAATTTCCTCACAGCTTTAAAATTCTATAAAGTATGCTTAGGTGTTTGGAACTTTGGATGAAATTGTTAGCTTTGGAAGAGAGAGAGATGCTTTTGTAAGGGTCAGACTAAGTAACAATACCGTACCCTGTAGCAGCTTCCAGCCACAAGTCAGATCAGCCATCAGTGTATGGGTATCAGCTTATGAGTATTCAACACCTTGCCTTGTTTTTTTCTGAAAGCAAAATGGGCCAAATGGGCTCATGATGGATTCCAGAATCTTGTGGCAATATAAGGACATAAATATAGTTCAAAGCTAGACTTTTAAAATTCTATTTTCGAACAGTATCTAGATAATTGTTGTTATATGTCATATAGAATAAGATACTATTGTAGACGCAGTTTCAGACATTGTTCCTGTCCCATCAATGCTTGTGACTTTACTATGTTTTTTTTGTAATCTGCAAATCACCTAAAATTAACTGTAGATATGAAATGCAACTAAGAACCATTTGAAGCAAATGGTGACTGTATTTTTTTTTTTTTTTTGAGACGGAGTCTCGCTCTGTCACCCAGGCTGGAGTACAGTGGCACAATCTCGGCTCACTGCAAGCTCTGCCTCCCGGGTTCACGCCATTCTCCTGCCTCTCCGAGTAGCTGGGACTACAGGCTCCCGCCACCACGCCCCGCTAATTTTTTGTATTTTTTAGTAGAGACGGGGTTTCACCATGTTAGCCAGGATGGCCTCGATCTCCTGACCTCGTGATCCACCCGCCTCGGCCTCCCAAAGTGCTGGGATTACAAGCATGAGCCACCGCGCCCGGCCGACTGTATTTTAATAATCATGGCATTTCACTAAAAGTCTTTCTAATAAATAAGAGCCTAGTGTTTCATAGTGGGAATGTAAAGGTTTAAGTAATAAAACTCAAAGGATAAGACACTACCGATACTATGAGATAGGAATGATTATCATTCCATTTTAGAGATGAGGAAGATGAGGCTCAGAGGTTGAATCATGAGCCCAAGGTCATAAACCAAGGAATTGGTGAAGGAGGAAAATATCCAGAGCCTGTATTTTAATTCCTATGCTATCTTCCCATTAGATTAAAGAATAGTTTTTATCATTTATTCGGTGTTTCTATTTGGCAGTAGATATTTGATTGTATGATATTTGAAATATCCTAAAACTGTTTCTAAGGTTGTATTATTTAAAGGACAATAGGATTTCCCTCAAGGTGTATTTTGATTGCTTCATTTACTTCACAAAAAACACAGGTGTGTGTGTGTCTCTGTGTGTGTGTGTTCTGTCTTAGATCTTCACTCATGTATTAGCATGTTTTATAGTCAATTAAATTGAAAATAGAAGAAATAATAATTTATGGAGATGCATACTGGTGTGGATAGGGTTTATTAATTAAGTCAATTAGTGTCTAAAGTCCTAGGTTAATCCAATTTGTTACACTTAGAATGTTTCTGAATCATAAAATAATTGTATAATTATGAATTACACATTGATTAGGGTGATTTCAAAGAATGACCATAGTTGGACTTTGGGGTGTCTCTTGAGGAAATGCTATATTACAGAATTCTGAACTAATACAAAGATAAAATAGCTTTAAAAGTCACTAAAGATCTATGTAGCACTATATAACAAGAAGCAAATAGTCTGTCAGAAACTAGCCACACATAAATATATCTTGAATGAATAAAAGAATAAATAGACATCAATAATGGATGTTTTTATTTTTATTTTCATTTTACTTTAAGTTCTGGGATACATGTGCAGAACGAGCAGGTTTGTGACATAGGTATACATGTGCCATGGTGGTTTGCTGCACCCATCAACCGTCATCTAGGTTTTAAGTCCCTCATGCATTAGGTATTTGTCCTAATGCTCTTCCCCCCCTCCCCTAGTCCCCCAACAGGCTCCGGTGTGTGGTGTTCCCCTCCCTGTGTCCATGTGTTCTCATTGTTCATCGCTCTTGAGTGAGAACAGGAAGTGTGCGGATGTATTATATTTATGTTTTCCTTAAGTAACTTGTTGCTGATGCTATTTTTAATACTTTTATTGAACATTTTTCTTGGTATGAGTCTGTCTTTAATGTAATTTGCAGGGTACTACTAACATCGCTTACAATGAAACTATCATGATGCCTTGATTGATTAATCCCCCTCACATAAGAGCCTGAGCTGCTGTTTCAGGAGTCCTTCAATAAATATATAGTTGCCTCTAATTCAGAGACCAGGAGCAACTAAGAAGGTAAAGGTTTTGAAGGGACCCACAGAAATCAACTTGGACCCTTCTTGTATTAATAGATACATCTCATCTAAATAGCTGATGTAGGTTATTCTGCTACAATTTATTTGTATTCAAAATATTCATTTTTTTATTATATTTCTTTTTACAGTTGTCCTTCAGTATCCATGGGGGCTTAGTTCAAAGACTCCCTCACATCCCTGCAAATACCAAAATCCAGGGATGCTTAAGTCCGTTATATAAAATGGTGTAGTATTTGCATATAACCTACAGACATACTTCTGTATATATTTCATCATCTCTAGACTACTTAGAGTGCCTAATACAATGTAAATGCGATGTAAAAGTTGTTACACTGTATTGTTTACGAAATACTGACAACAAAAATGTCTATACATGTTAAGCACAGACACAGCCATCTATTTTTTTCTCAAATATTTTCTATCCACGGTTTGTTGAATCCATAAATGCAGAACCCATGGATATAGAAGGCTGACTGTATGATGTTTAATAGCAAATGGCCCATGTCTTTTGCAATGGGATTTGACCAATACAATAAACTTGTGTATTTTTTAATAAAACATAGAACTATTAGAATAAAGAACAATTTATACTGATATTATTTTCAAGATACATATAGAATGCTACTGGTAATTTTGTCATTGTTATATCAACTGAAGACTTAGTAACTATGTTGCATATTAAATGTAGATACCTGAGAGTAATGTATTAAAAAAGGAGAAAGCATTCTGTATCTCTATTATATAATATTCTTTGAATGTGCTATATAGCACATTGGTGCTTTATAATCCAAATAAAACTACAACTCAATCCAAATTTAGTCGCTTTTGCTTTATTTTCTTGAATTGTATCAAATCTATCTTTACAGTAAGTATACTTTAAGTTTTACCAAATATATTTTTCTTCTCTGTCCCCGTAAATAGTATGATAAAGTAATAATTAGTTTTCTATAGTGTCACAATATGAAATGTTAAATCTGTGCTCATTAAAACAGAAATTATATTCTATAGTATATTATCTTATAGTATGTAGTAAATGTTAATGGCACAATGGAAGAATTTGTAGGAGTGCTTTAAATATCTTTTCCTTCATTATTATGGAGATGCTTGAAATTAATGTCATAATCAGATATGTCAAATAGCAACATGATAAGAAAGCCCATGTCTTTGAAAAAATGATTAAGTTATTTCCGTATAGTACTATATTATTCTAATATCAGGTGTAGAAAGATGTGGTATAGTATGCACTAATTATATGTCAGATGTTAGTTCCATGTCTGAATCGGATGAAATTTTAAGAAAACTGAGTTAGAATCAGGTGCAGTGGCTCCCATCTATAATCTCAGCACTTTGGGAGGCCGAGTCAGGTGGACTGCTTGAGCCCAGGAGTTCAAGACCAGCTGGGGCAACATGGCAAAACCCCATCTCTAACAACAACAAAAAAATAGTTGAGTGTGGTGGGGCACACCTGTAGTCCCAGCTACCTGGGAGGCTAAGGTGGGTGGATCACCTGAGCCTGGGAGGTCAAGACTACAGCGAGCCATGGTCACACCACTGCACTCCAGCCTGGGCAACAGAGGGAGACCCTGTCTGAAGGAAAAAAAGAAAGAAAGAAAAAGAAAAAGAATGAAAGAAAGTTGAGTCAGAAGGGTCATATTTGCTATACTTTGGGCCTCACGATCTTCACACTGTGTTCACTTAAGCTTTGTTGTGGAAATCTACCCAGTGATTAATCCAGAGGCAGCATCAATAACAGACCAACGGTATAAATTCCTGTATAAATTTACTAGGACTACTGTTAACAGTCTGACAATTCTGAACAGGCTCTTACAGAACTCCTAGAAAACTAACAGACTAAGTAGCTTAACAACATAATTTTAATTTTTTCACAGTTCTGGAGGCTAGAAGCCCTTGATTAAATTGTTGACAGGGTTGGCTCCCTCAGACTTTTCTCCTTAGCTTGCAGTGTGTTTTCACATAATCTTTCCTATATACCTGTCTGTGTCTAAAGGGCCCACACTAATGACCTCATTTTAATTGACCCTATAAACATCCTGTCCCTAAGTACAGTCACATTCTGAGGTACTGAGAGTTAGGACTTCAACCAGGATTTTTCTTGAGGGGTGGGCGCAATTTAGCGTATCACAATGGCTCTTAGAATAATTCTAATAGTTTAACATTTATATTTACAGTGTTCTTCACAATATACGGTTTTCTAACTGGAAGTCACAAAGTCTAAATAATACTCCTGAATTCTTCAACTCACTAGATAATGGGCAAGAAGAGGCTTTCTTACCCTGTCTGCAATGAGGTTGGGCTTTGGAGAAGTAACAAATTCCTATCAAATGGGATAGGTTTTCTTCATAGACTCCACATCAACCTGTCACCATTGTCCATAAGACAATCCTTTAGCCCCACAAAAAACTTCAAACTTTTTCCTATCCTGGCATGACAGATATCTTATATCAGTGTTTTCATTGCCCATACAAGTCCTTTTTGTCAAGATTGCTATCTGAAGTTTTATTATTTTATTCATGTGTAGATGATCTTCTCCTCCAGGGCTCCCTTTTTTTCCACAAACTTTTCCTCCCATAGCCCCCTCTTCTGTTGTCATTTGTTAATCTGTATAGGAACCTCTTTTTTTTTTTTTCCACAGCTCTATCTATCACAGAGATTGGAGGCAAGTTGAGTGCCATCCTAGGTCCCTAAGCCAGCATGGAATGAAGGATGATATTCACGCACTTCCAAGCACAATTCTGAACCCAGTAGTGACAATGCCAACCCCTTTTCCATTATGAAAGCAGATTGGGATTTACATGAGAATTGTATCATTGTGAAATGAAACAACATTCAATCCACTCTATTTCTTTTAGAAATCATCCATAAACTTTGACACTTTCTCTAATAGCACTTTACTTCCTATGGGCCTCGTAAGTATCATAATGCTTCTGACACTTCCTTCTAAAGAGATAAATCACTCCTTCTTAGAGCATTTAACTGGATGTCTTTCTACTCCTCCTCTCTACTGTCATCTACTGATCTGTAGGTCACTTTGTATATTCAATTATGATACTGGTGTATAGCTCATAGTCTTCTGCCCCAATCTACATCTCACCATCACAGCTGGTGGTTTTTGAGTTCATGTGTATAACCCATCTCATACAATAAGGAGATCATCTCTGCATTCTATATTAACTTTGACTCCTATGATGGTTAATCTTATGTGTTATCTTGACTGGGCTGAGGGATGTCCAAAGAGCTAGTAAAACATTATTTTGAGGTGTGTCTGCAAGGGTGTTTCTGGAGAAGGTTAGCTTTTGAATTAGTAAACTCAGTAAAGAAGATCTATACTCACCAGTCATGTTGGGCATCAGCCAGTTCTTTGAATGCCTGAATAGAATAAAAAGGCAGAGAATAGGGGAATATGATTCCTGTTTGAGACATCTATCTTCTCCTGCCCTGGGATATTGATACTTCTGGTTCTTGGGCCTTTGTACTCATACTGAGAATTACACCATCAGATCCCTTCTGGGTTAGCAGGCATTTGGACTCAGACTGAATTATGCCACTAACTTTCCTGGTTCTTCAGCTTGCAGATGGCAGATCGTGGGACTTCTCGGCCTCCATAATTGTGTGATCCAATTCCTATAATAAGCCTGTCACACATACTCATATATATGTATATATAAAACCTACATATCTATATCTATATCTGTCCTATTGGTTTGGTTTCTCTGGAGAGCCCTGAATAATACAACTCCCTTTCTCATTCATTTTTCTGCTGTACCTGGTTGGCAAAATGCCAACAGTGATGACTGAAGAGGTACTTTCTCTCCTCCCCTCACCCAGACTGTCAAGGGGAACAAATAAGCTTAAATCTCTTCCATCTTAAAAATGAAGGTCTCTCTGGATCCTGAAAATGTCATCTCAATTCTACCTTATTCCCTTCAAGTCCAAGTCTCTAGATAGCATGTTTCTTCTCCCTCCCCCTATATTATGTAAGTTTGTTAAAGAAATTAATGGTCTCTATGAACACACCTGCTCAGTTTTTAATCTGTTAAAAGTTTTGAAATCACATATATGTGAAAAAAGGTTCAAGTGACATTTCTGATAGTTTTTAAAATATGAGATATTTTGAAAAGGTATATATTCTGGACAGAGTATGTATAATCACCACTTTGATGTACACATTTATTGACAATTATTTTCATATTTGTAAATAAATGAGCATTGCTATTGCTTTTTCTGTGACTGTTTTAAATACTGAATTCTCTTTGAAGACATGTCATTCATTTATAATTATTTTACAATAGATGACATATCTATAACTAATATTCTAACATTTGTTCTGTGGTGATAGAGTATTACAATAAGTAAAACAAAAACAAACATACTCTTTTTGTCATGGTCATCAGATGCAGCCCTTCTCACCTTCTAGTATTTAGAGAAATAAAAATAATGGGCACTCTTTTGGGAACATTTCGAGCCACTAGGAACTGAGCACCTAGCTTGACCTCTGTGGGCCACTCTGTGGAGTCAGAAAGTACCAGGTGAATTTGGCCTCCACAGGTGGTTCAGATGTGGAATGAGATCAAACTTGGTTCTCACTTTGATTTCACTGTCCCATGGGGAGGCTGGAGCTACTTTGGGCTTTTTGGCTTAGAGTGTGTTCTATAAAGGTACCAGAATATGCAGTAACCATATCTGTGGTGTTTACTTTTGTTCTAGAGAAATAGAAATAAAGAATTCACTTAAAAATAATGCACTTAGGTCAGAAATCAAGTGTAATAGTTTCTCTGAAGACTTTTCCTATTTTCTATGGCTCAGATGAAATTTTTTTTCAGACGGTCCAGAAGGCTGCATTTTGGATCTATATTTTAGTAAACTGAAACATGTTACAGAGCTGATTCTTATCTGTAGCAAGTCATTTATGTAGTTTAAAAAAACAACTAACCTTTGAATTTATATACCATCTGGGAGTACAAACCTGATTTTGTGTGTCTGTATGGAGCAAATAATGGCTAATATGATGGCCAGGGCTAGTTGATGAATGGGGGTGACTGGCATTGCTTCCTGCACCCATGGAAAAGGTACATCTTTACCCATTAAAAAAAAATGCCCTTTCATACGTGGTTCTCCTAGTGTCCTAGGCTCCCTGCTTTGTTATTTTGGCCATTAGCTTTTCAGCATGGATAAATATTTTGTTTACATTTTGGGAATTCAGATGCCTGGATTTAAAAGTGATACTTATCTCTGTTCAACTACTTCTACCTTCATTTTATGAATTTCTAACTTTTAAAAAATCATTTTAATTAGTTGCTGTTATTGTAATTATCATTATCTTCATCACTATTACTACCCAAGTGCCTCCTTTGAATTCCACAGGAATAAATGGCTTTCCCCCTTACAAAGGCCCAAATTATAAAAACTAGCCTTGTTGTTCTGTCATAGTAATAAATAAATAAGTTGGTAAGTAAGTAAAGAAATGAAATGTATCTTCTATTACTTGGAGTAGTTTCCAGTTTTTGTTAAGCAACTGATTTTTGTCTTAACCATATACTTAGCATATTGTTAATTTTGTGTGCTACACAGGTTGGTCTAGGGACTAATCTGGGAAATAATTTCATGAAATGACTAATCATCTTGTTATAAACTACATAATATAAAGACCATTCTGTTAATTCAGAGTCAAGCCAGATGGTGAGGCAGGAAAGTGGTCTCTCTGTGGCTAAAACTAAAAAGGTAAAACTGAGAAATTAAATGAGGATTCCAGGAAATAGCACCTCATAGAAATATTTCCAGGAAGTAACACCTACTCACTTAGAGGGTAAGAAATGATTATGGATTGCTAGTAATGTAAACATCATCTGTGTAAGAATGGGCAAGGTCGAAAGCTTGGGTTCGAAATCAAGGAAAGATTTGTGAGTACCACATGTTCTTGAAGATTTTTGAATGGTATTAGAGAGAGTAGTAGAGGAACATTTTTGTCAACTAAACTACTACAACAGAGGCATCTTTCTAATATTAGTCAAGGCTAAGGAATGATAATTATTACTCAAAACAAAGACAAGGCATTCCCTGGCTTTTGTAGATGTAGATACTTATTAAATTATATTTCCAGATTGAATGAATGAATACCTATTTAGAAACACAGAGAAATAGGGCTATTCCATAGTAGTTATTCAAACTTTTTTCTACCCTTATGGTCTTTGATATTTATCTGTATTATGTGGAGAGGGGGCAATTTTGGTGACAAAGAGCATATTTCACCCATTTGCCAACAGGAGAATGAATCTAAAT
Source organism: Hylobates moloch (assembly GCF_009828535.3). Classification (NCBI taxonomy): domain Eukaryota; kingdom Metazoa; phylum Chordata; class Mammalia; order Primates; family Hylobatidae; genus Hylobates; species Hylobates moloch. Next base: position 195,189,678 of record NW_026652276.1, read on the forward strand.
GAAAAACCTTAATCACAACTTTTAGAGTTGCTTGGAAGAGATACGGTTATACTCTCCAGAGTATTGCCCTTTTTTGTCTGACTTGATTAACTCTGTAAGTAAATGCCATCAGAATTTTTCCTGGCCATTTGAAAACTCTGATAAAGGATTCTAAGGATAGACTCTCATTTGCTGGGAATTTTTCATAGTAGTACTTATCGTTACATATATTTTGGGTGCTTAACCAGCACAAAGTAACACCATGTCTTGAAAAAATACTGTTCATAAGTTAAGTAATTACAGACTGCTGTCACCTAGGATAAACCGGAAAGTTATAGGCAATGCAGTTCAAACGATGAAAAATATTAATGGAGATGTATTGATTCAGCCATAACTAGAAATCAAGAATTATCTTGGGCTTCAAGGTTCATTTGCTTTATTGGTTCAATGATGTTATTAAGGATCCGTCCACTTTGTTTACCATATCCATTCCCTTCATAATACCAGCCTTGTCCTAAGGCTAATCCTAAGGCTGTCTCCCTTTGGTGGTTGTGAAATGACTGCCTACTACCCAAAGGACCACATGGTTCTCTGGCCAATTCTTAGGAGAGAAAGCTTTCCCGGAAACTGGAGAGCTTATTTTTTGGAAGCCTTCAGTAAATGCCTTCTTCACTCTCAGTGAGCAGAACTAGGATATATGGTATCCTAAGGAATTAGGTGTCAAATACTTTAATTCCATAGAGGATCGATGGATACTTGGATGCCTACTTTGATTTTTTTTTTCAACATTTATTCCACTGAATATTCTACTGAATAGCAGCAGTGCAGTTTGTAGAATTAGCCTTAACTTCATTAGTCTAAGAGTAATACTATCCTTCTTGCCTTCAACTGATTCAGAGATTGTCATGTGACCCAATTTTGGTCAATAAGAAATGATGTCAGATAGGCTGGAGGCCTCTAGGAAAGTTCTTTTTTGTTTGTTTTTGATAAAGAGTATCAAGAGATGTGATCCTCCTTTGATATGTTTTGGCTGTGTCACCACCCAAATCTCATCTTGAATTGTAGCTTCCATAATCCCCACATATCATGGGATGGACCTGGTGGGAGGTAATTGAATCATGGGGGCAGGTTTTTCCCATGCTGTTCTCATGATAGTGGAATAAATCTCACAAGACGTGATGATTTTATTAAGAGCAGCTCCCCTGAACGCACTTTCTTGCCTGCTGCCATGTAAGACAGTGTCTTTGCTCCTCTTTTGCCTTCCACCATGATTGTGAGGCCTCCCCAGCCATGTGGAACTGAGTTCATTAAACCTGTTTGTCTTTATAGATCACCCAATCTCCAATATTTCTTCATAGAATTATGAAAATGAACTAATACAGTAAATTCGTACCAGTAGAGTGGGGTGCTGCTATAAGGATACTCAAAAATGTGGACGTGACTTTGGAACTGGGTAACCAGCAGAGATTGGAACAGTTTGGAGGGCTCAGAAGAAGACAGGAAAATGTGGGAAAGTTCAGATTTCCTAGAGACTTGGAAGGCTCAGAAGACAGGAAATTGTGGGAAAGTTTGGAGCTTCCTAGAGACTTGTTGAATGATTTTGACCAAAATTTCCGGGCTGAGGTGGTCTCAGATGGAGATGAGGAACATATTGGGACCTGGAGCAAAGGTGATTCTTGATATGCTTTAGCAAAGAGACTGGAGGCATTTTGCCCCTGCCCTAGAAATCTATGGAACTTTGAACTTGAGAGAGATGATTTAGGGTATCTAGCAGAAGAAATTTCTAAGCAGCAAAGTGTTCAAGAGGTGACTGGAGGTTCTTAAAAGCATTCAGTTTTATTCATTCACAAAGATGTGGTTTGAAATTGGAACTTATATTTAAAAAGGGAGCAGAGGATAAATGTTTGGAACATGTGCAGCCTAGTGATGCAATAGAAAAGGAAAACCCATTTTCTGAGGAGAAATTCAAGCAGGCTGCAGAAATTTCTGTAAGTAACAAGGAACCAAATGTTAATCACCAAGACAATGAAAAAAATGTCTTCAGGGCATATCAAAGGTCTTCATAGCAGCCCCTCCCATCACAAGCCAGGAGATCTAGGAGGAAAAAATGGTTTTGTGGGCCAGGCCTTGCTGCTTTTTGGAGTCTGGGGACTTGGTGACTTGCATCCCAGCCATGGGTAAAAGGGACCAACTAACAGCTCAGGTCGTTGCTTCAGAGGGTGCAAGCTCCAAGCCTTGGTAGCTTACCTGTGATGCTGAGCCTGCAAGTGCACAGAAGTCAAGAATTAAGGTTTGGAACCTCCGCCTAGATTTCAGTGGATGTATGGGAATGCCTGCATGTCCAGGCAGAGGTATGCTGCACAGGCAGAGGGCTCATGGAGAACCTCTGCTAGGGGAGCACAAAAGGGAAATGTGGGGTGGGAGCCCCCACAAAGGGTCCTCACTCTGGTACTGCCTAGTGGAGCTGTAGGAAGAGGGCCACCATCCTCCAGAATCTAGAATTATAGATCCACTGACAGCTTGTACCATGGGTCTGGAAAAGCTGCAGACACTCAACACCAGCCTGTCAAAGCAGCCAGAAGTGGGTCTGTACCCAGCAAAGCCACAGGGGCAGAGCTGTCCAAGACCATGGGAACCCACCTCTTGGATCAGCATGACCTGGATGTGAGACATGGAGTCAAAGGAGGTCATTTTGGCACTTTAAGATTTGACTGCAGCACTGGATTTCAGACTTGCATGGGGCCTGCAGCCCTTTTGTTTTGACCAATTTCTCCCATATGGAATGTGTGTATTTACGCAATGCCTGAATCCCCATTGTATCTAGGAAGTAATTAACTTGTTTTTGATTTTACAGGCTCATAGGTGGAAGGGACTTGCCTTGTCTCAGATGAGACATTGGACTGTGGACTTTTGAGTTAATGCTAAAATGAGTTAAGGCTTTAGGGGACTGTTGGGAAGGCATGATTGATTTTGAAATGTGAGGACATGAGATTTGGGAGGGGCTATAGTGGAATGATATGGTTTGGCTGTGTCTCCACCCAAATCTCATCTTGAATTGTAGCTCCCATAATCCCCATGTGTCATGGGAAGGATGCAGTGGGAGGTAATTGAATTATGGGGGTGGGTTTTTCCCATGCTATTCTTGTGATAATGTATAAATCTCACAAGATCTGATAGTTTTATAAAGGGCAGTTCCTCTGCACCTGCTCTCTTGTCTGCTGCCATGTAAGACCTACCTTTGCTCCTTCTTTGCCTTCCACCATGATTGTGACGCCTCCCCAGCCATGTGAAACTATGAGTCCATTAAACCTCTTTTTCTTTATAGATTACCCAGTCTCAGGTGTTTCTTCATAGCAGTAAGAAAATGGACTACTACATCTTTCCTTTTCTTTTTTTTCCAACTTCACCTTCCTTTCACCCTTTTTGATAAAAAATAAGAAAGAAGTGTTTTGCCTTGATTTCTCCTGATAACCATCTTTTGACTGTGAGGAAAACCTGATTCAGAATAAACCCAATTTTGTGGAGCCTTGTTGATACTATTATATCACTAAGTCAATCTACTCCCAAACCTTCCCTATTACTTCTGAATTTCCTATTGTGTGAAACTAAGGTTCCCTCTTCCTTAACCCAGGAAATTTGGTTTTCTGATACTTATGAACAAAAAAATTCCTAAGCATTGTAATATTAGGGCCAAATATTCATTATCAGGAAAATGGAAAATTGGTGGTGGAAAGCTACTACAACATTTACAGTCTAAGATATATTCTAAGATATACAGTCTATAAGATAAGTTGTAAAGCCTAAGTTTAAGATACAGAAAATATAGTCAGCATTCAATTATCCAAACTAATAAAGATGAGCCAAATAGCATGTCAGCTAACTTTTCAAACCATTCAAAAATTGTTTTATTTGCTTTGGGTATTGTTTGGCATTTCATGGACAACTTAAATACTTTATGCTCTTGAAACCAATCAGTGAAGATACATTTAAACTTTACTAGCAAGTGCTGATAATTTTTTGGTTTGTTTAGTCTCATTAACACAGTGTTGGAATAGGACACCATCATTGCCAACTAAGATAGAACTGCCCTACCTTTCTTTCTCTTCAGACTATTTTCGGTTCCTCTAGTTAAAGCAATGGTTTGATTTCAAAGGTCTCTCATCAGAGAAATATTAGGGAAATATGAATAAACATTAGGAACAGTACTCAAATCATGATCAAATTATATAATAAATTATATTTAGTCTTAAATGTCAATAAGAACTTGAAAGCACAATTTGCCTAGGATAATTAAGAATTGATTTCAGTCTCATGTAAGAAAGTAGAGAAAAACATGCAGGGGAATGCCTCAGTGGACTTAAATTCTTCTAACCAATATAAAAGAATGGCTGACAGTGTAAAAGGAAAGAGGATGTTGGGAGGTAGTTGCCATATTAAATTAGAGTTTAAATAGGCCAAGAAAGACAATCCTAGCTATAGTCAGAAAGAGACTATATGCTTTAGGAACGGAGATTTCAAATATAATTTGTTCAGCCATAATGTCTTAGCTCTGTGCCTAAGAAAGCTTAACTTATAAAAGTTATTTCAGTGAGGCAAAAAGTTTTATGAGCAAGATAGTCAACTAGTTTTTTTATAGAAAATTTAGAAATACTTTTATATAGCAATTAGTATATATTCACAAAACTCAGTAAATTTTACCTTTGATAACATCTTAAGTCCTTCTCTTCACTTTTTGCATTGTCATTAATTCAGAATGTTTTAAACATTATTAAAAACTTGTTTGCAAAGTGTTATGAAAGCAAAGTAAAAGCCCACTCCAAAAAAGCAGCTAAGTGGTTTATGGAATGCATTTTTTCCCCTAGACTTGATTGCTAGTTCTTGATAAAGATTGAAAAGTAACCTAGAATGGGCTGTGTAATGTGAATAATACTTCTGGGTCATTAATTATTTCTTTTAGTTACAAAGATTCGCCATAGGAACAATGCCTAAAGATCTGAATGAGCCCAGAGCCAAAAGTGCTGAAAGGGAACTTGGATGAAGGTGGAAAAAAAGGTTCAAAAATAAAATTCAAACAATGTCGCTATGATGAAACTATGGTGGCCAGGGAAGGGGGAAGGAGTGGAACAATAGTGTTTAAAGAAAGAGACAAATGTAAAAAATACAATGAACTTACAGTTAAAGGTTAATAAAAAATTGAGATTCATAATCATGAGAAAAGTATCAAGGACAGCAAATGTTAAGACTGATGTAAGCTTACAAAAATGGCAACGAAAATATAAGCAGATATTTTTGAGCTATGTTCAAATCAAAAGAACAATGAATAACTTAATGCTTAGGACAAATGCTGTGATACTCATAGATTATGGTCACAAAGTAGAATTCTGGTTCTAAGTCCTTTCTTCTCTGTCAAGGATAGTGAGCTACAGTTGGTAGAAAAAACAAAACAAAACATGTTTCAGATGAATACTATGCTAAATAAGCAACAGTGAGACAGAATGCCATGCTAAACAACTTCTGGTTATCCCAGAACAAAAGTGGGTGATGCCTGAAATATGAAAAATAGAAAGAATTTAAATACTGGAGATGAGCTCAAGGGGCATATTTTTTAAAGTAGGGGAGCTGGATACTTAAGCAGAACTTCCATATTGGTTTAGTGGTTTTGATAATTAAATAGAAGGTCTGTGAGCCTTCAGAAGTGGTGGTATTAATAGAAACCAAAATGTTTTTCAGTAAGCATATGCTATGAAAAATCAAACTTTTAAAAAAATATGCATTCAGCAAATGCTAAAGATATAATTACTTCTGATTATAGCAAGCATTTTGACAAAATCTTTGAAAGTATGTAGGTGAACAAGTAAGGGGACAAAAGACGAGGGAATTAAGAGGAGCATAGCTATTTGGATGAGAAAACTCAAAGATTACTTGTTAAAGGGTGAATGACAACTGGAAGAGAAGTCTATGATTGACATGGCAGAGGCCCTATCATTTTCAACATTTCTCAGTGACTTTGGGTGAGAAAAAAATAGGAGATGTGACTATCAAATTTAAGTATGATACAAAGGTGGGAGGAATAGTTAATATAATTCTTATTCAAATAGATCTCAATGGGATAATAGATCAAAACAAAGAAAGTAAAATGTAATAGAGAGTCACCCATTCTTCTATTCTGTATTCATTTATTAAGCACCTTTTATATGCAAAGCACTTGGTTTGTTCCTAATGAGGCAAAGATAAGACATGATCCTGCTTTAGAAGTGTGGAAGAGAAGACATTTTAACATTAATTACAATTAAAGATAAACCCTACTATACTATATGCCCGTACAAATTGTTATGGAAGCTCAGGGTTGTGAATAAATAATGCATTGAGTGCAAAATATCTGACATAGGATTTTGGATGACTCGTAAAATAGTAGGCATCCTTAGTTTAATGTTTTGTAGGAAAAAATATGTCAGTGGCATAAGGCGAGTGTCTTAAAATATAAAAGCATTAACATTGTAATGTTTAAACAAAGTAAACATGTATTTTTTTTTTGGTTCTGAGCACACCTTTCAAAAGGATCTGATTAGAAATGACAGACAAATATGCACAGAGATGTAGAACCACGAGGGGGTGGCAACTAAATAAATTCTCTTTACAGTTAATGAAGAAAAAACACAACAACTGAGTAAATTATAGCTACATAATTTTTTTCATGTTGCAAATTGTAAACTCTTACTTGATCTTTTAAAACGTGCTAGCTAAAGATGCTTGTAATGTTATCCTAAGATACCCTTGGATTCAGACGTTGCCTTCTTTCGTATCCCTTCCTTTGCTGCTGATATTTGTATGTATATGTGTATGTTTGCATTTATGTGTATTTTTAAAAAAATTACATCCATGACAAGGGAGCAAACTTATCATTGCTAAGCGCTAGACTTGTTGTTCCTGTCTATAAGAGATATTTGCTTGTAGGTCTTCAGTAATTTTCATTAAAAATATTTGTTAGACTTTTATTTAATTCAAGTCCTTCTTTTTAAGAGGCATTTCATTTTAAAGTTGACTTTAACCAACTGAATTAAACTGTATCCTAAATTTATGAATTAGCCTTAAGTACTTAATTTCTTTTTGGAGCTCATTTTCCCCTTCAATTCTATACTAGTTTCATTGTAATGATGGTAGTGTTGAATTTCATGAAATTTGTTCCTCATAAAATTTAACACATATATTGAAGGTTGGTGACAGTGTTTCAGCTTGGTGAGGTATACATTTATTTTAATCAATGGCCAGTTAGCTCACTTAGCTACCCATATTGTTAATGAAGTGGAGGTCGTGGAGGTCATGGATTTCATCCCAGTGCAGGCCAGCAAGCTTCTCTTTGTTATGTGGCACAGGATACGCCCCTCACCCCAGCCAGCTGGCTGGCAAATGTGTGCAGTTGGTGACAAGGAGAACTGGGTGAGACTATGTAGATGGATTGGTGCAAATTCGTCACCATAGCTGGGAAAATAACCCTGAGCAAATGCCTTCCTAATGGACAACACATGGTTGTTTATATTCAATTGAATTACAGATATATAGTTTGCTGTTTGTTAATTTTACTTCCAGAAAATCTCACTTTTATTTAATAGATAAAATACTTTCTTCTTTTAAAATTTATTGGTTTAAAATTTTATAACTATATTTGACAAATAATTTGCACTTTGTTCTCATATAATCTAATTATTTTACATTTAGATTTCCATAGCTTTTTAGAACAGTATGGATTTGCAGTAGTCTCATTTAGTTTTTGAGGAAGGTGATGGGCAAAAATCACATGATTTTGATGAGAGCAAATCAGTCTGTACTGAATATTAATCATGAAAAAATGTTAAATCAAGCACATAATCTTTGGTTAGTGGCATTCAGACGTCTCTTCCTCTGCATTTATTAGTATGATTTGGGTAAAAGAGTAAATTCAGTATTGTCTTGATATTTGGAAGTGTGTGTGCTTTAACCAGCACAAATTAAATTAAGCTATTCACTACTTTCAAAAAGGGTGCTTAATAATGTTGAGTAAGCTTTCAAACTCAGTTTACTTCAGCATATGCTAATTACTCTCATCTAATCATGTAATTAATATGAACATAGCTAGGATTCACTTTTAATTTTTTTTCTTTCTGCAGACTCAGACAAAATAGCATGACTTATATTTAAAAATTACAATTTAACAAACCAAGTCTAACTTTTCCTTTAAAGGCAGTATATATTTCAGTTTGTCATCTCAGACATTTTGTAAGAGGTGACCTTAGCATAATGGTATACATTCTATTTTTTTAAATGCTGAGTTTGATTTAATACAGCAGAACCCTATTTTATTCTTTCAGCCTAATTAATCAGCATATATCAAAACCTTAGTTTCAGAATAAGTAGATTATAGAACGTACACAGAGAATTCCTGTTAGACTCAAAATGGCTCTTTTGAACCTATTCATGATTTTGATTCTAATACTAAATGTAAAATATAAATGTTAAAACTGAGCACCACTATTGGTAAGGAAGTCTGAGAGCCATGGAATATATAATTATCTGGGCTTTTCAGAAATTAAAGCTCTGCAGTTTTCATTGTATGATTTTTTACATTGAAATGACTTCTGTGTTTAGAGAAGATTAATCTCTTTAGATCTCTAAAAGACCATTTCAGACCACTAGAGTCTAACAATAGCCCTTTACTAAGATTTTTCAAGTTGTTTCAATCTAATTTTTACAATAAGCTGTGGTGCAGTACGATTGATAGCAACTGTAATGTAGATTACTTTTTATGAAAAAATGTAGTTTCAGAATTTCCCTATAGAAAGTGCTTAGTACTTCTCATACTTGATTGCCAAAAAAACAATTACATCTCTACCATCTATGGCTATTTGACATGCCATACAAAAAAGAAATATATTTAATTCTTCAGATTTTTTTGTGGAAACTTAGGAATGTGCTACTAATCATTTCCCCCAAAATTCCTATTTTTATGAGTTTTGGGGTTTTTACCGTCAGTATGAATTTTTCTGTCAGAGTACAGACCCATTGACAATACAATTATTTAAAAATCTAATTACTTTCACCTGTTTAAATAAGTGAACTCCATGCAGAAAAACGTGTGCAAACTACCACAGGAAGCAGTAGAACTCATGCTCAAGGAAGGCTTTCCAGGCATCTTTTTTGTCCCTTGAGGTGTTTATGTCCTTTGAGAAGTCTGTATGGATTTGGTCTATAGCCACAGATTTGTGACTAAATGGCTGTGTGATCGAAACTACTAAACAGTAATAAGGCTTGGTAATAGCTGTTTGAGGTTTATTTCAAAAGCTTCATGTCTAATCTCATTAGAATACCTATGGGTACAAATGTTATTTTCCCCTTGTGTGTTCTAACCATAGAGTAAACGATGGATCATAATTAATGCACTAAAAAGGCACATTTTGCCTTTGTTTTTATGTTACAATACATAGTTCACATAAACCTAACAAATATGAATATTTTCTTTTCCTTTTTTGTTTTGTTTTGTGTTTGTTTTAACTAAAAAGCCAGTACTCATATATATAGAAAGAGGAGTTGGATGTTTGTCAATATACTCATCTGGCTTTAAATAAATAAAAACAAAAAGAATAATTTACTAATAGTCTTCCAACATGTTTGAAGAACAGCTTGCTGTTTGTTTGGGAGGTGAGTGGAATATGTGTTATGAAATTTCTCAGCAGCAGTAGTTATACATTTTCAGTTGATAGACTTTTAAGCTGTCACATCCTTATTTTCTTTTCCTGGCAACAATTATTGCATCATGAAATGAAGATAATTGTAATTTTGTTTTGTCTTAGATGCCATTTATAAGATATGTTATACGTATTATTACCTCTCATTCCTATTAGACTTTTTTTTTTCTAAAATTAGAGTTCAGTTGATTCAGGGGAATTATACTACAGCCTTTAAAGCATTATTAGCATTTTGTTAAGATTGGGTATTAAGGAATTCAAATGACCAGGTCTGTTATTAGAATAAGGAAACAAATTCCACTTAACTATTTTGATTTTTTTGCCTTCCCCTTCAATATGTAGAGCATGTGCATTGTGCAGAGGCTAACTTACAATATGTATGTTTCTGTGTGTTTTATATCATATCTAACAAATACTTTAATAGTATTAAATAGTACAGTTCAGAAGTTTTAAACTCATATGAGCTTTTGAGAGTCAAACAAAGCCCATGAATGAATAAAGTGGTCTCTTAGCAATAAATTAGGAAGTGATGGAGACTGTGACAGAACTGGAGATGGCAGTCCCCTTTTGAAGGTATTCAAATTCAGTTACTTTAAAACATTTTGTCTACTGTCACTATCAAGGAAAACACTTCTGCTGACTAAATGTGGTCTTTGAAAATACCAGTTTGAGACTTCCAAAAAGCCCGGCTTTTCAGTATATCCTCACCCAGGGATTGTCTACCATGGAGCAATCATTGTTGTGGCCCCTCCAGTCAGACCCCCTTATTCTCAAGACTGTATCGTAATTTGCCAGTATAAGTAATGATAAGTTACTAAATATCATCATCTGACTAATAGAACTATGAACTACAAAACAAACAAATAGAATCTTAAAATTAATGCTTTGGAATACATGTAGTACATCTTTGAACTATCATAGGTACTTGATTTTTGGAAGCCATTTCCCCTGAGCCCTAAGTCTAAAAGTTTCAATCTGTTCTCATCTACTGTTCCCTGTTCCTCATTGATGTACTAACACTACTTTCTAATTGATACTTCGTTTCTCTAAAGCTAGCATTTCCAGTCTAAAGTCGTGGAACATCACCTCCTTCTAGTGAAGACAAGAGTATATCTGTAAGAGAGATGACTAAATAAGCACTATAATTCATTTGCCATTTTTATAAATATGCATATCATATACATAATTCTATATGTAACCAGTTAAGGTTCTTTGGTATTGGCTTTGTACACTGAAAAATATCTGGTTCTCATAAAAATTAAGTACTACACAGAAATTAGTGAAATAGACACATTTGTTTGGGCCCAAGGCAAATACTACTCCAGTTTTCCTAACTGTTAGTAAAACATCTGTCTGATTTTAAAAGCTGAAAGGCATGCTAATTATTTTCTTTAATTTTTAATTATTATTTTTAGTTGCAATGGTACCCTCACTAGTCTGAAGTGACTTTTGAAACCTGTTTTATTTACAGTATAAATTTCTAATTGAACTAAATTATACACATTGGTTAGTACTCCATGGTATATAGAATTTGAAAACAAAATTCGGTATTTCATACAGAACATTGAGAGCACTAACTGGTAACACTATTTTAAAATCCCCTGATTGATATATATGGCTTTTTTAAAAAAACCAAACAGAACAAATGTCACTATACTTAAAATTCATTATCTGAAATAGAGTGCCATTTTGAAACTATAGATCATTTTAGGTAGTTTATAATCACTGTGCCAAATGGCACTATAACCATTTAACATTTAATATGTCAAACCTTCCAGTTTTGGAGGCAGGGTTGATCATAGTCAGAGCCTTAACTATGGGTGTTATCCTGAAGAAGAGTGGCAGAACAAGTGGTTGTAAAATACCTCTACCATTTTTGAGAATTATTACTCTCTAGGGGACCCATAAAGAGGACTGAGCAGATTGGCAAGAAGGTCTAACCTCATGGCTAGAGAACATTCCAGACACATACATAGTTTCAACAGTGATGCATGCTGCTAACTGCTGTTGTCTGGGTAGCACTGTTCCAAGTGCTTAAATTATGTGCTTGTAAACAGAACTCTTGTGACATAGTTGGTGACTAGACCACTTTGACCAACATTTTTACCTACAGCTTTGACAACAAGGTATAATTGACAACAATATTACCTATAGCTGTGTTACAAACCATCCAAAAATATAGTAGCTTAAAACAACAATCATTTATTTTGCTTACAAATTTGTCATTTTCACAGGGCTTAGCTGGAAAACTTGTCTCTGCTCTGCATGGCTTCAGCTGGGGCTGCTAGACTGACATTGGAGGATCGAGCCACTTAAAATAGTGCACTTCCAAGGCTGGCATGTTGGTTCTGGCTGCTAGCTGGAAACTCAGCCAGGGTTGTCTACTGAGTGCCTTGATTTCTCTCAAGATGGACTGTTTGGGATTCTTCACAATATAGCAATAAGTGTTATAAGAGGATTCTAAGTAGGAAACTGCAAAGCTCTTTTCTAGTGCAGAAAGTCCAAGAAGATCACTTCCATCACATTCTATTTGTGTAGCAAGTAAGTAAAGTCAGCCCAATTTTAAGAGGAGGGAAACTAGCCTCCATCTTACAATAGGACAAGTAGTCAAGAATTTGTGGCTATCTTTATAACAGCAGAGGGGGTGAATTTTGGTACTGATGTTCCTTGTCCAGGTGGAGTAGTCATTCATATGCCAAGAGTTCTGTTCAATCTACTTGGAGTACGCCTCCTGATTGTAAATGCTGAATCCATGTTTACCATCACCTGCACCTTCTTGTTTCTCTCGTTCTGCTCAGAATAAGCTGATCTTGCTTAAACACTGCTAAAAGAAAAGGATGTGAAGGCCCATAACAAATGCCTTGATGCTTCATATAGTGTCTCTCTCCTTTAAAACAGTCATGATATACAAAAGTTAACCAATAAACAATTTTGATAGCTACATTATATCAAAAACATGAGAATATAGATTTTGTCCATATGATTCTGATATGTAGAAATTTTGAATCCCTTTATTTAAGCCTCTATCAACAGATTTTTAAGGCATTGTATAACATATTAAATTTTATTATACTGATTATATATTCATTGTATTATACTCTTAACCGAGTTCCTTCTATATATAGATTTGTCATTAATCGTTATGCTTATCAAAAAATCATATTCAAGGGATTATATTTCCCTGCTCATTTCTATTATAAAACCAAAGGTGTATCTTAATGGAAAACATTTTGGTTAGATGTTGTAAGTATTATCACTCATAGAAATACACTATGAGAGTAAAGAAAAAGTGTTCAATGTTCTGATTTAACCCACGTACATAAAATCTATTAATGATATTGAGTAATGCTTGTTCAAAATTTAAAGTATTGGGAAAAAATTATGTTGCCCTTTGTATGGCTCCTGCTTTATGCTTTAGAAATTTGATTAAGTTCTATGTCAGTCTCAGATGGTGTTTTCCCCCTTACTTTCAACTTTTCTTTATTACCTTGTACTCTTTCTAATATGTGAATTTACTGACCCTTCAGATGTCTTCTCATTAGATGTACTTGTATGGTTCATTAAAGTGTCCTTAGACAGATAGAGATCACACAGAACACCAAGGTATGCAATGTCCAATCCCTCTCTGAAGCAAAAGAGTCGTGCCCCAATGGCTTTAGGGGCATCCGCTTGTCATGCAGTTGGCTTTCGGCCAACAGACATGAACAAATTAGTAGAGTGTACCTGTGTTGGCTCTGTTCCTAGCCTCGTTTATGTAATTGATGTCTGGTGGCCTCATTATGGATCATTAGCATATCAACATGATGTCTGAGCCTGGCAAAGTGCTGCTTGTTGTTAGGCATTAGCGATTTACCATAACATATAAAGCAAGAGAACCTGGACATTCTAACTAGGTCCCTGGCAAAATCAAATGGTAACACAGGAAGCTCAAATTCAGAAACTTAACTTAGAGTTCCTGTGTGTTTGAAATGACTTTGGATTTGTGTTAGATTATTTTTTGTTAATTACAGAAGATATCTTTGTCAATAACAATACTGAATTTGTGGTTCTTTTAAATATTTTTGATTTTTTTACATTCATTAATTTGTTTGTACTTGTGACCAGTAGTAGTAATTATGTTTTAAATAGAACAGGTTTCTCACTCAAAGAAATAATATAATTGGAGATAGTTTTGACTTTAATGAATGAAAGAATTTAGTGTAAAACTGACTATTCTCAAAATAACAGAGGAACCCTGTTTTATTTTGGAGCCAAACTAAAGTGCATTGTTTTGCTTGTCTGGAGTTGTTCTCATAAAATGTCCTTTAGATTACTGGTTATTTATGACGTAAAACGAAAGAATGTTAAATAAGTATATTCCTTATCTCAAATAGGAATACTCCTTTTTATTTATTTATTTTTTTGAGATAAGGCCTCTTTTGGCAGTGGTGCTATCAGGGCTAACTACAGCCTGGACCTCCTGGGCTCAGTCAATCCTCCTGCCTTAGCCTCCTAAGTAGCTGGAACTAGAGGCACATGCCACCATGTCCAGCTAATTTTTTTTTTTTTTTTTTTTGTAGTAGCGATAAGGTTTTGCCATCTTGCGCAGGCTGGACTCAAACTCCTGGGCTCAAGTGATCCTCCTGCCTCAGCCTCCCAAAGTACTGGTGTTACAGGCGTGAGCCACCACACCTGGCCAACAACTTAATACTTCTGTTTTAAGGTAGATGATACATCTTGGAGATGCTATTGTTAACATTTACTACAATAAATATAGAATAAAAATAAATAAAAAATCTTTTAAAAAGATAAATATATGTAGGGACATTGTATTTGATGTAAAAGATATATGTTTTTCAGAGTGGAAAAATAAACCTTGCATTTGGATTATATTTGTTTTTACCCACAATCTGCCACTTAATTTAATAGTCAAAGATGTTCAATTAATGAAATGAAAATAATTTTAAAATTCTAATATGTTTAGTGCCCCTTTCTGCCCTCCCCGCCCCTGAGAGTATCTTTTTAATTTTCTAACTGCCCCCAGCGTCTTGTATATACTAACTACTAAATAAATGTTTAAACAGTAAATGAATGAATGAAAATTACATTTACCTTTTTTATGTAATGTACTTCTATTTTTATACAGTTACCAAAGTGAGAATGTTTTATTGTGGACCGTTAGGCAATACTGACAAAAGAAATGAAGAAAATAGAAATCAATAGTAATATTTACTGTTAACATATTGGCTTATCTGCAGATATGTTCTGTATATCCATATGAATATATGTTTTTAAAAGAATATAACAGTATTCACATATTGAGTATTTCTGTGTATCATATATTCTACCGAGTGCTTTATTATCTCCTTTCATCTTCACATCACCAATTTAGATGAACTATGAGAAACAAATACTCAAAAAGACTTGGATAGCTTGGCAATGGTATTATAGGTAGTAAACAGTAGATGAAGGATATTATTCCCAGGAAAACTTAACTATAACAAAAATATCTGTCCTGTTCTCCAATCTTATGAACACCAGGTACTCCCTAAATCCTTATATTCTATTAAAAAAAAAAAACTGTTTGAAAGCATCAACCTAAGAATGAAGGCAATTCCCCCAAAGATCATATAATGGGAACAATTTTTTCATTGATAGGGTAACTATATAAATTTTCATCCAATCTTGTACGCTTGGGAATGTGAAAAGAGGTGCTATTAATAATTAGGCTAGGACAACATGAGTAAACAGAGCATCTCCTGGGAAAACTGGGAAAAGAACGGGGAAAAGGACGTGCATTTTAAAATAAAAACTATTTTAAAAGCACTGACTGAGTACTCTATGTGAGTTTTCTCATTTTACTACTCACAACTGCAGATATTTTTACGTCAATTTCCCCAAAAGAATACAGATTCTCTGAGAAGATAAGTACTCAAGCAACTTCTCACAAAATTAGTGACTGATGAGCCGGGGATTTACAGCCAATTCTGTCCAATTCCAAAGCTCCTATTCATTTCACTGTTAGTTTTTTTTTTTTTTTTCCCACGTGTAAATAAAACAAGGTTAATCTGTTCTCGACAAGTAAATAATTGCCATACATTGTAAAGGAACTGACTGGAAATGTAGATTGCTTAACATGTTTAAGTTAACCATGAAGATTTTGAACCTTGTTTTCATACTCTTTCTTTTAAGCTCCTATTATAAGTGAATTTTACATTTTTAATTGTCATTTAAGGATTTATCTGTACATTTGTGTAATCATACTGGCATGAAATCATAGAATGAAACTTCTTTTTTTTTTTGAGTTGGAGTCTTGCTGTGTTTCCCACGCTGAAGTGCAGTGCGGTGATCTTGGCTCACTGCAAGCTCCACCTCCCATGTTCACGCCATTCTCCTGCCTCAGCCTCCTGAGTAGCTGGGACTACAGGCGCCAGCCACCACGCCAGGCTAATGTTTTTGTTTGTTTGTTTGTTTGTTTGTTTTTGTATTTTTAGTAGAGACAGGGTTTCACTGTGTTAGCCAGGATGGTCTCGATCTCCTGACCTCGTGATCCACCCGCCTCAGCCTCCCAAAGTGCTGGGATTACAGGCATGAGCCATCGCGCCCAGCCGAATCAAACTATTTTTAAGTTGCAAAAAAATCTGAGCTACAGAGCAGTATGTAACCCGGTACATAATGCAACACAGCCTGTCCACAAATGCTGACTGTGACAAAGTGGCCTATGAGAAAAACACAACAAAAAACAACTCCAAAGGGAATGCTCTTTCTGTCATTGCCTCCCTTCCTTTGAAAAATATAACGTTGGCAGCCCAGCCCTGTTCCCAGTTCTTTCTTATTCTACTTTTCAATTTAAGGAAATTTACAAGTTGTTGAATTCAGAAGTCTGGTATGCTCCAATCAATATCAACCTTTCCTTGTAAAATAAAAAAGTGGACCATCCGGGTACCCAATTTGTCAGAATACCAAAAAGAAGAAGAAACTGTAGATATCGTTTGCATGTCTTCTATATGTGAGGCACTGGGCTAGGTACTTTCCATACATTTCTCATTTATGCTTTACAGTATCTATGTAAGATAAGCAGTGTTCTATCCACAGCATTTGAGAAAACTGAAGTTTAGAGAAGTTTAAGTAGCTTGCCCAAGAGAGAATGGGTTATAAGTAGCAGAGCCTGAGGTTCAAACTCTGAATTTCAAAAGTATGCTTTTTTTTTCCCTTTTGCCTCATAGAAGCTGTTATCTCCTCTGATCTTCCAATATTCCAGTTTCTCCATTTCACTTACATCTCCTTGTACACATTTTAGATTTAGGCAACAATTATATTGGTGATATAACTGTCTTTTAATTTGATGCTTCACAGTCTTCTACAGAATCATTAGTCTAGAAAATATAATTATACATATTATATAATCCTTTCATATGCCAGGGAAATTTTGACTACAGCAAACACTGTTAAATAATATTTGTGGAACAAACAATTTCTGTATCTTAGGTGATGGTTTATTCAAGCTTCATATGTCACAGAAAGTTCTAATAAAATAAAAGTAGTGAGACAGTCTCCTGGAATTTGTTGTGATTTTTAATTTGTTGACATATTTTAAGGTTTGATAAGGTAAAACTTTATGAATATTTCCTCAGTTTATTCAAAATAATGTGAGATTTCAGTAAATTACCACTTTCTAGGTATTCATTTTTTATATTCCTTAAACAAATCAAGAAAATACCTTATTATTTATTGTATGTTAACAATGTGCAAAATGGTCAACTAGAGACTGTGAAGGACCCAAAGTGTGTGATAAGGTTTGTGCTTTGAGGAAGCTTATAATTAAATAGGAAGGAAAAAGGCATACATGGAGCTCATATCCAGCGGAATTAAGGAATTAAGGAATTCCCGTGGCCATCTCTTTTGGGACTCATTATTTCCTACTTTGACTTATAATCATTTGTGCACTATTGTTTATCCCCCCCTACTGTACTGTAACTTCTTGGTTGAAGGGATCTTGACTTATCCTTATTTGTAATTCCCTCTAGCACCTGAGGCAATGTAGCGCACAGTGAGTGGCCTGTAAATAGCTTTTGAATGAATAATATATAAAACACTAACAATACAAGACTCTATATCTGATCTGCCAAATGCATAGAACTGGCAGCAAGTGCTGTAGAAGTTCATTGGGATTGGGTTGCTCAGGAGAGTTTCCACAGAGGAAGGAGTGTCTTCAATTGAAAATGTGAAAAACGAACTGCAGAGAAACAAGCGTGGGGGCGGTCCAGGCAAGTGGAAGAGTATGCAGGGTGTTTATAAGGTGGAAACACAGAAAAGTTATATTTTATGCTTTAGTGGGCACTGCAGATTTCTTGGAATGGTACGATTTTTGTAAAAAAAAAAAATACTGATAAGGGTTGAAACCAGAGTATAGGTTTTAAATAGCCAAATAGGAAGCCTATAATGTCAGTTTACACAGTATCATTAATAAACATGAAAACAATCCTTACTATAAAACAGATACTCCATTAGTTATTTGGAACAAAATGTATGTTTTCCTACAAATAAAATGTATCCCTTCCTCTTCTTTCCCTCCTTCCTCCTGGAGAGTATAATGGTGTGGCTTAGAGACTGGGCTCTGGAGCTAGATTTAAAGTCCTTGTTCAGCCACTTACTGTGGAAACATGGTTAAGTTAATGCAGTAGCTAGAATATAGGCTCTGCGTGTGTCCCAGAGACACAAAATAACAGTGGCTTATCACAATATAGAAGTTTCTTTTTATAACAGTCCAGCTGGTATGGTGGTTGTTTTAGTTATATTGCTATGTGACAAATTGCCTCAAAACTTTGAGGCTTAAAAAGAGCCATTGTTTCAGAGGGTCCAGTATTTGGGCAGACTTCAGTAAGGAAGGATCATCTTCACTTTACATCATATGAACTTAGGTGATTCAAATGGATCTCAAAGATCTAAGAGATCCTAAGTCTTATGTCTAGATGCGGACTACAGCTGCAGCCACTTGGTTCTCCCAAGCATGGCCTCTCTCTGTCTCCCAGTGTGGTCTCTCATCATTAGTCCAGCATGAGCTTCTTGACCTGGCTACTGGCTTCCAGGAGAGTGAAAACAGATGGCAAAATCTGGGCTTGAAAGACTCAAGTATCATTTCTGCTGCATTGACTAAAACAAGATATAGGGTCTGCCCAGATTTAAATGGAGGGGAGAGATCTCTTGATGATAGGCATAACAAAGTTACATTGCAAAAGGACTTGCAAGATGGGAAGAATTTTGGGGGCCATCTTTGGACATAATCTGTCAAAGTGGATCTGTTCTAAGAGGTCTTCAGTTGGCCTAGATTGCTTTATCATGGTGCTCTGCCATATCTAGAATGTTGCCCTTCTCTGTGTAATCCAAGATGACTCACCACCATGTTTCAGTCAAGAGAAAGGAGAAAAATGGAAGAGGTAGGTACTTTCTTTTAATAGCACAACCAGGATTCAGATCTTAGTCACAAGACTTATCTGGTTAAAAGTCCAAAAGAAAATAAACTTTTAATTCTGGATAGCAATAAGGCCATCTGAAAATTAAGGGTTCTATTTCCATGAGAACAAATTAGAGAATGGATTTTGGAAGGCAGTTTATAATCTCAGCAACAATTATTTAACTTCTTTTATTCTCAGTTTCCTTATGTGTTAAATGGAAATGATGATATCACCTACTCCATAGAGCTGTTGTGGGGATTAAATGAACAATATGTGAGAGAATTCAGCACAGTGTCTGGGGAATAATTGTTGGCTTCACCATTCTTTCCGTAAAAAGTCACAGAATTTCTGCCACGTTTCAGACACTGTTGTGGACTCTAAATGTATAAAGCTGTGTTAGATTTTTTTCACACCTGGAGAGCTAAACCTTTCCTGAGAGAGGTATACTTCTAAATATATAGCAGCATGAGTTATGTGCCTAGGGTCCCAGCTACTAGGGAGGGTAACTGAGGAGATAGACACGATGCGTGCAGGAAAATCAGAGATTCCATTAGGAACTAACACTCAAGGCTGACCATGAAAATGGAGTTAGAGATAACCTATTGCCTTTGCAAGAAAGAGTGTGACATATTTAGAAAACTGTCAAAAGGCTGATTATGACTTGAGTCATAGAAACTGATAGATGATGAGAAAGGAGCTGGAAGAGGTGAGGTGGAGTCAAATTATGAAAAGCCTTTTTTTTTTATAGACGTGAGTTTAGATATAACACAAGAGAACCTCTCCAAAGTCTCAGTCTCCTCTGAATATTGGGAAGATTGTTGCATAGGATCATTGTGAGGATTAACTGATAAAGTGCAGGACAGATGTCAGACACATATTAAGCTCCTAATAATCATCACCCCTCGGTAATATTATTAAATAATATTATTATTAATGGAGGAAGGAAAACCAAATCAGAGATATTTCTATGATGAATTTGGTTAATGTTTAAAAGAGTGATGGATGGTGACATTACTATGAGATTTCTAGCCGTTGATGAGATGTAGAATTCAAGGTGGATTGGAAAACAAATATAGAATGAGAAATCCTAAGTTTGAGATACTTTCCAAATACTCATTGAACACTAGGTATTAAGAAGTCACTTAAAAATATTTGTATGGGGTAAAAAGGAAAAGTTAAGAGTTGGAAGTAAACAATTAGCAGACATTGCCAACTCCCACTTAGAAGAGAAGTAAGTGAAGTCATTCTGGGGAGGTAATAGAAAAGAAGTACAAGAAAAATGTGAAAAAGGCAATTGCTATCTCCATCTACCCATTGGGGGCATAGGACCATGTTCATAACATGAGAAGAACTATTTAGCATTAGTGCTATTGGAAATATGCAGTCATATTCCCTGTTGGATATGCCAAGAACATATCTCCATTATACAACCAGAGCATGTCTTTTCCCTCTGACTGGACAGTGGACTGGGGACTCCTAGAGCTCCAGGTTTCTGGCAAAGGATAGGACAGTCATAGGGTCTTAGGTATGATAATGGTCTCCTGGAAGCCTTCTTCACATATTTTCTTGACCCTTTTGAAACATTCTCTTCACTGCAGTCTTACTGATTATTTTAAGAAACAAAAATTAGTTTCTGGCTTAAAATTGTTTAATGGATTCACATTGTTTTGGAAGAGGAAAGCTCGTGTCTGCCTCACTGTCATTTACTCACTTTATTCCACACATCAACCACAAGAGGACATCTCTAAATCAAAGACTGTGCAATGCTTCTTTTGTCCAAGTTCTTGCTTTGCCTGGCATGCTCACTCCCCTCTCTCCCTCTCTTTAAGTAGTCTCTACAACTCATCTTTCTCAGTTTATCCTAGAGCCTCCTTCTTCAAGGAAGCCCTCCCTGACCTTCCATAGATGCTCCTATAGAATCTTTGTAGCATTCATCCTAATTGTGAGTATAATTTTGATTGTGCAAATAATTGTTTGATGACTCTTCACTAAACTAAACTTTAAGCTCCTTTGTGGCAGAGAGGTCTGACTTTTCTACTAATGGGGATTATATCACTTCTGTCTCCACCTCCAACACTGAACAGAATTGAGAAGCAGACACAGAAGTTAGATGGAGTATCCCCATAATAGCTATACATTGCTAAATCTTGACTAATTCAGCCTCATCTCTGCCCTGAATTAGGCTTCCTGCTAATTCTTTCAGAATTGGACTTACTTGCTGAAATATTAGAAGAAAAAAGGAGCTACCAGGTGCCGTGACACATGCCTGTAATCGCAGCATTTTGGGAGGCTGAGAAAGGATTTCTTGAGCCTGGGAGTTTGAAACCAGCCTGGGCAACATAAGGAGACCTTCTCTCTACAAAAAATCTAAAAATTAACTAGGCATGGTAGTACATTCCTGTGATCCCAGCTACTAGGGAGGCTGAGGCAGGAGGATCTCTTGAGTCCAACAGTCCAAGGCTGCAGTGAGCCGTACTCGAACCACTGCACTCCAGCCTGTGAGGCAATGTAAGACCCTGTCTCCAGAAGAAAAAAAAAAGAAAAAGAAAAAGAAAGAAAGTGAAAAAGAAAATAGGGACAATCACAGCCTTCTGCTGTCTGGTACCTACGAGAATTCTACATTTAGAGTAGGTGCTTATTAAGGCACTGCTTGTTGCTTTTTGCTTTTTTGTTTTTTTTCCAAATTGATGTCTTCTTTAGATAAGCATTTCTAACATCCATGATCAATTGCAAAATAATTACATCTTACAATTTCTCCTTTATGCTACTTTCCCTGAACACAGCACAAAGTATAATATACAGCCCTTTAAGGTTTCTTAAAGGTTTCATTGAAAACAACAAAAGTATCAAATACAGGAGGTAAAATGACTCTCTTCTATGTCTCCCTGTTTTAGGCTTATTTATTTATTTTTATTTTTATTTTTATTTATTTATTTATTTTTGGCAGTTGCAAGATTTAATAGAGTGAAATAGAGTGAAAACAGAGCTCCCATACAAATGGAGGGGACCCAAAGGGGATTGCTGTTGCTGGATCGAATGCCTGGGTTTATATCCCGATCCTTGTCCCTCCCACTGTGCTCTCAGGCAATAGATGATTGGCTATTTCTTTACCTCCTATTTTTGCCTAATTAGCATTTTAGTGAGCTCTCTGATTGGTTGGGTGTGAGCTAAGTTGCAAGCCCTGTGTTTAAAGGTGAATGCGGTTACCTTCCCACCTTAGGGATTCTTAGTTGGCCTAGGAAATCCAGCTAGTCCTGTCTCTCAGTACCCCCTCTTAACAGGAAAACCCAAGTGCTGTTAGGGAGGTTGGCCGATGACCACTGTAACTGCTTCCTGCTGAACTGGGGCGTAGTAGGGGTTGTGCAGTTGAGATTTCCTCGGGAGGGGTGCCTTCGATGTCATTAACATCAGAGAATGGGCTAGCAGGCCATTCCAGGGGTCCATGGTGGAGCTTAGTCATGGACTGCATCTGGGGCTCCATTTGAAGAACATTTGTAGTTTTACAGTTTCAATTCTGGAAGAGACAAACTTAACAAGGAGGTTAAAGATACAGGGATTGAAATGTATGGCCTGCAGTGTAGGGGATTATTTCTTTGGCACACTTGACAGGCCCTGACTGTCTGTTTGATAGTTTTGAAAAGGCCTGGTCCAGTAAATAATAATTTGGCCATCTGATGAGTGCTATCAATGCCTAAGTGGAAGGTTTGGTGAGGGTTTTAAGTAATTTGTATTGGTTAGCTGCAGGCAAAAATATTTTTCCTTCTTTGGTGGCTAGCCATCTGAAGGGGAGGGAAGTATGTCCTCATGAGGTTCCCTATTCTATTTTTCCTGCTGAGTACTAGGGCTTGGTTTCCCAGAGGGGGTTACCCCATACTAGGGGTCCTTCTATAAGCATTTCTAATGGAGGGTCCTGCCTTGTGGCTTGTTTGGCTTCAATATCCACTTGGCGGTTCCCTTCTATTTCCCTTTCCTTTCCTTTCTGATGACCCCGGCAGTGTAAGACTGCCACCTCTTTAGGTTTCTGTACAGCCAATAATAATTTCTTAATGGCTTCCTGTTGTTTGATAGGTGTTCCCTCGGAAGTTAGGAATTCCCTTTCTCTCCATATTGCTGCATGGGCATGGAGGACTAGGTAAGCATACTTAGAGTCTGTATATATATTTACTCATTTTCCTTCTCCTAAATCTAGTGCCCGAGTGAGGGCTTTTAGTTTTGCCAGCTGAGCACTAGTTCCTGGAGTGAGGGGATTACTTTCAAGTATTCCATTATCACTGACCACTGCATACCCTGCTTTTCAAAGTCCTTTTTCTACAAAGGAACTTCCATTAGTATACAAGTTGAGGTCAGGATCAGTCAAGGGAACCTCTAAAAGTTCCCTTCAAGTGGCGTAGGTTTGAGCAATTACTTGTTGACAGTTGTGTTCTATCTTTTCTTCATTGTCTGGAAGAAATGTGGCTGGGTTAAGAGTTGCACAAGTGTGCAGTTGCAGCACTGGCCCTTCAAGTAATAAAGCCTAATATTTAAGTAAACAGTTGTCTGACAGCCACAAGTCTCCTTTAGCAGTGAGTATGTCATTCACATCATGAGATGTCCACACAGTGAGATCTCTTCCCTGTATTATTTTAACTGCTTCAGATACTAAGACTGCTACTGCCATCACTACCTGTAAACAATGAGGCCAACCCTTTGCCACTATATCAATTTTCTTACTCAGGTATGCCACAGGTTGCAAGCTCATCCTTTGGACCTGTGTAAGGACTCCTAGAGCTATTCCTGTTTTTTTCTGTGACATATAAAGAAAAGTCTTGCCCCGTTGGCAAGCTTAACACTGGGGCTTGGGTTAGGGCCTTCTTTAGGGCCTGGAAAGCCACTTCTGCTTCAGGTGTCCATCTTACTAAATGGTTATTGGCTTTCTGAGTTACTTTAATTAGTGTGTGTAATCGTCATACCTGGGAATCCATATTCGGCAGAAACCTGTTATGCCAAGGAACCTTCTTTGTTGCTTTAGGGTTTTGGGATGAGGATAAGCCAGTATAGGTTGGATACATTCCTCACTGAGGGCCCTGGTGCCTTTGGATAATTTTAGCGCTAGGTATTTAACCTGCTGTGAGCAGAGCTGAGCCTTTGGTTTGGAAACCTGTAGCCACAGGTAGCGAAGAAATTTAAGAGCGCTTGGGTGGCTTGATGGCACAAGGTTTCTGAACAGGCGGCTAAAATTAAATCATCCCTGTACCGAAGGACAAGAGTGTCCAGGTATGAGAATTGACTCAAGTCTTGGGCTAATGCCTGGCCAAATAGATGGGGGCTATCCTTGAACCCTTAGGGTAAAACAGTCCAGGTGCGTTGAGATGTTGGGTTTGAAGGATCTTTAAAGGCAAACAAGAATTGAGAGTCAGCATGTACAGGGATGCAGAAAAATGCATCCTTAAGGTCCAGAACTATAAACCACTCTGCTTCCTCTGGTATTTGGGAAAGCAGAGTATAAGGGTTAGGTGCAGCTGGGTATACAGGAACAACAGCCTCACTGATAATCCTGACATCTTGCACTAACCTCCACTGTCCGCTGGGCTTCTGTACTCCTAAAATTGGAGTCTTGCAAGGGCTATTGCATGGTTTTACTAGGCCTTGGGCTTTTAGGTCCTTAACAATCTTTTGGAGTTCTTGTTGGGCCTCGGGTCTGAGGGGGTACTGCTTTTGGTAGGGAAAGGAGGCGGAATCCTTTAGTTTAACTTGAACAGGAGAGGCATTCTTTGCTCGTCCATATTGTCCTTCTGTTGCCCAGACTTCAGGATTAATTCCTTCCTTAAGCAGGGGACAGCAAACGGGTGTTCCTTCTCCTATGTTCAGATGTATAATGGCCCCTGCTTTTGCTAGAATGTCTCTCCCTAACAAGAGAGTGGGGCTTTCAGGCATAATTAGAAAAGCATGTGAAAAGAGTAAAGTTCCCCAGTCACAACTTAGTGGCTGGGTGAAGTATCTAGTGACTGGCTGTCCTAGGCCCCCTCGGATAGTGACAGATCTGGAGGACAGTTGTCCAGGACAGAAGAGTAAGACTGAGAAGTCCAGGCCAGTGTCCAGGAAACAGTTAACCTCCTGGCCCTCAATGGTTAAGCAAACCCGGGGCTCTGTGAGGGTGATGGCATGGGCTGGCGCTTGCCCTGGGCACCCTCAGTCCTGCTGCTGGATCACCTGATTAGTGGCTTCTGACTCAGAGGACCTTCATCCCCTGGGGCAATGGGCCTTCCCAGTGATTCCCTTGACATAAGGGGCATGGATGAGGAGGTGGCTTATTTGTACTTGGACAATCTTTTTTAAAGTGTCCTTGTAGACCACACTGGAAGCAAGCCCTATTAGGCATTCGATTTGCCCAGCTTTTCCCTTTTCCAGAACCTCCAAAGTCCGCTTGCCTGAGGGCCATGACTAAAGCAGTGGCCTTTTTTTTTTTTTTTTATCCCATTTGTCCCATTTCGCCTGTTCCTCCTGATCTCTAATGTAAAAAACCGAGGTTGCCAAGTTCAATAGGGTTTCTAAGTTTTGCTCTGGGCCTAAGGCGGACTTTTGAAGTTTTTTTCTAATGTCTGCAGCTAACTGAGTGATAAACTTATCCTTTAAGATTAGTTGGCCTTCAATATAGTCAGGTGACAGAGAGGTATGCTTCCTCAATGCCTCCCTTAGTCTCTCCAGAAAGGCGGTAGGATTTTCTTCCTTTCCTTGTGTTATAGTGGACATCATTGAATAATTCATAGGCTTCTTCCTAGTTTTCCTTAGTCCTTCTAGCACGCAAGTTAGCAAATGTCTACGGCACCAATCTCCATGTTCTGATTCTGTGTCCTAATGACAGTCTACACTGGGAACTGCCTGCTGGCCTGTGAGGAATCATTCTCTTTCCTCTGTTCTCATTCCTGTCACTGACCTGACTGAGATACCAGAGGTCGCCAAACTCTTGGGCTGCAGTTATGGCAGCACTTCTCTCATTTGGGGTTAGTGTCTGATTTAGCAGTGATATTATATCTCTCCATGTCAGATTAAAGGATTACCCTAACCCTTGTAAAACATCAATATAGCCATCAGGGTTATCTGAGAATTTACCTAGGTCTATTTTAATTTGCTTTAAGTCTGGGAGAGAAAAAGGTACATGCACTCTGGCTGGGACGAATTCTCCTCCTCCCACTGCTTGGAAGGGGCATAATCGGGGAACACTGGCACTCTTTGGTTCATTGTTTACCCGTTTGTCTATCTCCTTTTGGACCGTTTGGGTTGAAGGGGGGTCCTTATTGGTTGGGGAAGGAGTCGGGGGGATGCTGGGGTAGGGAGGTAGACTCTGAGGGCTTCCTGTAGGGCATAAACCACACTTTTTACGTAATTGCGAGTTGTCTCTTAATGAAAAGAAAGTTTGCACATATGGCACTTCACTCCATTTGCCTTCTTTTCTACAAAAGAGGTCTAGCTGTAAGATGGTGTTATAATTTGTACTTCCCTCAGGAGGCCAGGTTTCTCCCCCTTGAAGAGGATATCGCTGCCAGGCGGTACTGCAGAGGAATATAAGTCATTCCTTTCTTGGTGTCTGAGGGTCAAATTGGTCCTAATTCTCCAGACTACATCTTAGGGGCATTTTTGCCTTGGGGGGAACATTTCCCATCTGAAAAAAGAACCTAAGGATGCCAGCACCCCTAGTTATTTTCCGATGAGCATTAGTCTTAGAGGGTCCTCTAAGGGCCTAATGCTTATTCTTTTCCAGGGTGCGTAACCACCCACGGACCTCTGCTTACCAGATTAGTGACACTCACCAATGTAGCAGTCCTGCACTCCTTTTCCTGCCTTTCTTGACCACAAACAAAGGGGGCTGGGCTGCTGGATTCTAGTGGTCCTTTACCAGCGTGCCCAACATTTCCTTTGTGCTCAGAGGTGAGTTCCTTTCCAGGGTGCATCACCACCCATGGACCTCTGCTTATCGGATTAGTTACGCTCACCGACGTAGCAGTCCCGCACCTGTTTTCCCACCTATCTTGACCACAAGGAAAGGGGTCCGGGCTGCTGGATTCTAGTGGTCCTTTACCAACGTGCCCAACATTGCCTTTGCACTCAGGGGTGAGTCCTAGAGCTGGGCTGGGGTCCTGAGTATGTCATAACAACCCAGCTACCCCATCAAGATGCATTCCCATAAACAACAGTTCTTATGCAAATTCGTTTCAGAGAGGGTGTAGCTAACCTTTTGAGTCAGAATTGAGATAGTCTTTTGATTCTGTAAGTACTTTAAGGCTTGGCTAAGTGCAAACAGCTGGCACATTTGAGACGGATTCTTAGGCAACTTTTTAACTCTGCTTCCACAAGATTCTCCATATCAATTACTGAATACCCATTGTATTCAGTACCCATCAATCACCTGGGAGGAACCATCTACCATCCTGTCCTGAAGGGAGTTCCTCCTAGGTCTGGTGGCACCTTTGTGTGGTAATTAAGATTTAAATCCCTTGTTAGGAAATCTGATGGGTTAAGGGAATTATCAGTGGTTGGAGTTACATTACCCTTTTCTAACACAGTAGCCCCATACTTTAAGATTATTGAGTTAGTAAGCTACCTTTTTGCTTTTTTCTTTTTGACTTAGAATAAGTCTGAACTTGTGAGGTGTGCTCACAATGAGGTTTCCTCTAAAAGTTACTTTTCTGCTTTTAGCAAAGCAGTTCTCGCTACCGACTGAATGCATTTGGCCCATCCTCGGGTTACTGGGTTAAGGATTTGCTACGCCCTTATTTACACTGACAACAAAGTGGCAATTATCAATTATACGTTTTAAATTTACCCTGGCTTTTAAAGGAATAGGGCACACTTTTTTTTAAAACTATTTCTTTTTCTTTCTTTTTCTCTTTGACTCTCTCTTTGTCTCTCTCTCTCTCTCTCTCTCTCTCTCTCCCCCTCTCTCTCTCTTAGCCATTACAAACTTGGGGCCCTGGCAAGGGTGGTGGGGAACGGGTCCCACGTAACTGCCCATGTCGAGAGCTGTATACCTAAATCAGGAAGGATACCAGGGATAAGACTCCCTGGTTATATAACTCCTTAGGTTATAGCCTAGGTGCCTAAGGACACAGCATAGAGCCTCCTTAGATCCCTTTGGAGATACAACTTGCTAGAGCAAATGAAAGTCTGAACCACTAGTACCTAGGAGGCAGGGCTCAGAGGAAGTAGATTCAGAGGTAAGGAGGATTTGGGGGCTACACTTTCAAGAAAGTCAGTCGGGACCCCGGAGGTATAGTTCAGAAGGAAAGGTAGGGGCGCACGCATGGGCGACTGCTGAGTAGAGAATTCTGGCTGTGCCATGATCTCAACCGGCTACTGCCGGGAGTTCGGGACAACGGCTTCCTGTCTCTAGTCGGCCCTCAGCTTCCCCAAGAAAATTGAAAGTGGAAGCTGGCTCCAGGCAGACCAATGTCCCCAATAGAAAGGTTGGGGGTTGTTAGAAAGCCCTTCCCCAGATAGCCTCACTGGTGGCCATGCTAATCATTTTTAACTGGCCAACAGATGCCCAGTATTTTCCTCCAGTTTTAAGGAAGAATGAATAGAATAGCAAGCAAAAGTGGTCCAATATTACTCACAGCTTTGGATGTCCCTTCGTGGTTGCCAAAATGTTACAGAGGTCCCTGCTGACAGAGCTCCCAAAATGGTGGCAAGCCACTTCCAAGATGGTGGTGGGCCGCTTCCAAGATGGTGGCAAGCCTGGTGTTCTCTGACCTGGGGTTCTTGGCCTCACAGATTCCAAGGAATGGAATCTTGGGCCATGCGGTGAGTGTTATATCTCTATTAGAAGCCGTGGGTCACGGAAGAGAACCGTGGAACCCAGTGACTAGTGTTCAGCTTGATTAGGACGAACCCAGGCACTTAGCCATGCAGGAACAATGGCAAACCTTTAGCACGATCCGGAGTGACAATGGCAGTCTCACTGGATCAGGAGCACAGAGGAAACCCTGCCGGATCCAGAAGGATGGGAGTCAGCGGCAGGATAGGAGTCAGTGGCAGGTGTGTGACAGTGGCAAACAGCAGTGATGGATGGCGAGCGAAAGCTCAGCTCGAGCCATAACAAATATGGACCAGAAGAGTGCAGTTGCAAGATTTAATAGAGTGAAATAGAGTGAAAACAGAGCTCCCATACAAAGGGAGGGGACCCAAAGGGGGTTGCCGTTATAGGCTTTTTAAAGCTTTTTAAGCTTTTAAAAAAATTACTTGATCTAGAAAAACAAAAGCACAAAAATGTACTATAGTGGAATTTGTTTAGCAAAGGCAGAACATTTTAGGAAATGGCAAAACAGATTCAGGCTACCCTGGATCATAGAAGTACTATAAACTACTTCAGAGATGAGGGCTTCTCCTGGGGCCCAACACTGTACTGAATGGAGCCAGGGAGCAGACCGTGGGAGTCATATTCATCCTTCTTGTCTTTCACTATTGCTGGTTTCACCTTTGAAGGTGTCACACTGAACCAGATTTACAGTCAATGCACAGGGAAAATATTGGAAGTGAAGGTTAAT
This sequence comes from Hylobates moloch, assembly GCF_009828535.3. Lineage (NCBI taxonomy): Eukaryota > Metazoa > Chordata > Mammalia > Primates > Hylobatidae > Hylobates > Hylobates moloch. The sequence continues at coordinate 195,219,330 of NW_026652276.1, forward strand.
CCCAAGAAGAAGCCAACATACATAGAGACAAGAGGGAAAAGGAGAGGAGGATAATTTCTTAAACTATTTGGGGATCAGGGATTTCAGGCTATTTCTGAGTAGGTATCTGTATATCTTGCTATTGTAATTATTCAATGACATTTAGTTTTCTTTTTTCATATAAGTGAAATATCTACTTACTGTTGAAAACTTTCAGAAACACAGAAAAGTATAATAATGAAAATAATTATTTCACTTAATATCCCCCATCTGTTCTTTCAAATGAGCTTTTTGATTTTACATTTAAACATGATTGGAGATGATTGTGAACAACTTAACCTCATCAGAAAAATTATTTAGAAAAGCAGCTTACCCAGTCTTCTGTGACACATTACTAAATTTAACTTCAAAGTTAAGTGCTATATAAACATAGATAAGAAAATATAAATACATATATGTTAAAGCCTCGGTTACCCTCTAATACTGCAGGTTTCTTCCAAGTTCTATTCATTCATTCAATCTCTTCCTTATTTATTTTATGAAAATTATTGTTCACGTCGATTTTGATAACACCTGTATTTTGGGGAGTAGAGTCATTTTTTGAAAAACATATGTTACTCTTCAAAATTCTCATGGAGTATTAAATATTTGGTTAAAAAATATTCTCTTCTCTTGAGGAAGTTATATTCAGTTTCCATCCTGACATGCCACACAGTACAATGCTGATGCCACTTTACTGTAGTTCAGGACTAGAATACATGAGTCAATTCTAACTTGTTAAGAATTTCCTTCTTCTCCCAAAGGAAAACACATGATTGCTCTTGGGGAATGGCTGGAAATCAGATTTAACCTTTTATTTAAGTTTTTTAGAGGACTGAGGAGATTTGGCCAAATAAGTGTATGCTTTTTACAAGGTGTCAAACAGCCAAAATTTTGGCTAAGATGTGAATATGCAAGAAAAGTTAGCAAGCTCAATAGACACACAAAACAACTTTTGATGGGAAGAACAGAAAAAGGGTATAAACATTGTAGAATTTATGAAAATATTCACAGTAAAAAAATTCTTATAAATTATTACAAGATTTACTATTTCTTAATGAAATCCTGGCATGGTTTCTTATGCAATAGACAAGGTAAATTAATTAATTTAAAATTCATTAGTTAGCATATTGCTGTTCAAAACAATAGTAGAAAGGGAGGGGTTATGGAGGAATTAGAGCCCTATCAGAACAATAAAATATTTTGAAATTTAGAAAGACCTATTGCAATAAGATTCCTTCCTCAAACCATTTGTTTTCAACTGTATTTTTCAAGTTTATCTTAAGGTTTCAGTCATAGAGTTCCCAATATTATATGCTCATATTTTAATATATAACTTGACAGAGAAAGGTGCAAGATTAATGTCATTGATATACCAAGTGAGTTACACCAACGCTTGACAAAAGTTGAGGTTTGGCCAACTGGTGAGTAAAATCTCTTTAGTCATATTTATTTCACTTTAACTTCTTTGGAGAGTTTCCCACCATTATTAAGGCAGGTGTCCTTCTCACACTCTTATCAGATTGGGCTTGTGGGCCTCTGTCTCCCAAAGCTGAATTGTAAAATGAGCCCCACCTTTAGGCTAGTTGTAACCACATATTTCAATCCTGTTATATTTCTGGTAAAAAAATGGCAGTTTGTGCCATCTGAAAATTCACTAAGTAAGTTGACAAGGAACTTATCTCTTTTATTTTTTTTTAATCTCTGAGAGTTTTGCGTTTTAAAATCAGACCTTCTCAGAAAGCAGATTGTTGAATTGTGAAGCTTCTGGGAGGTTAAAACTGAATGATCCTGTTGTCTCCTTACCACTACTTTGGAGTTTTCCCATTACATCTTTCTTGCTGTTTAAAAAGTTTTGTCGTTATTACCAGCAGGAGTTCTGATAGCCACATTTTAGAATTTATAAGATAATACACTTTATTAACTGGTAAAAAAATATACTATTAGAGAAAAAGAAAGCAGATTATGACAAAATTTCTTAAATTTCAGCCATGGACAATTACTTGTTATTTTTCACCTTTCCAAGCTTCTTAACGAATATGTAAATTTAGACAACTTACGGCATAGAGGAAAAATAGTTAAAATGCATCTATTAGAAATGTTGTAAAGCACTGGATTTCTCAAAGAAAACTAGATGGGAATTGTCAGCAATTATACTAAGTTTATCTGCTTTTAATAATTTAGGCCACTATAGAACTTTTTAGAATGCATCAGTAAAATAGAAATCTTAGAAAAAAGTTAGGATGTTGAATATTACCGATGATATTAGAGTGTGAAAATCAACACAAAATAAATAGAATGCTACAGTAATTATTAAATGTGGACTGCAAATTTGGCTTAAGCCAAACATATTGTACTCTCTTTAGCTATACTAGCTTTTCCTGAATGACATGGTAGACATATTCCTTCATATCATAGGTATAGTGAATGTTGTAACACTTAACCTGAAGCTGTTTGTTTTAGTGTATCCTGATGGAATAAAGATATTGCTCCAAAACGAACTCAGTAAAACTAATTTTATAGCATACCAAGACAATATGACACATTGTGCAGTTTTCTAATGACCCCTAAGAAACAACCTTAGAGTTTCTAGAGGAGTGAATGGTTTACTTTTCTTAACAAGGTTCTAGGTGAGGATTGGAACCCAAACACATGAAAGTTACCAGGGCCTTAAAGAAATGTTATTCTGGGTTATTGACAGACTATTGGTCGTGTGCCTTGGGAATCAATAGACAAATTTTAAGGTTGGCAGTGTTTTGTAAAACTGAGAGTGCTAAGTAAGAATGTCTCCTTTTCTTCTCCAAACAGAGAACTTACATGCAAACATAGGATTTTTTTTTTCATAGGAAACTATTTCCTTGAGAAAGGGCATGTGAAGAAATTACTGATCGATCCCCATTGTGTCCAAACCTCAAATTGCAGGATGAAGATGATTTTGGTTAGATGAAATTTCAAAGTGGACCATAGAATATAAAATGAGACTAAACCATGAATAATTTATTAACTTACTTAAAAATGCATATCAAGTTTGGCTGGGCGCGGTGGCACATGCATGTAATCCCAGCACTTTGGGACGCTGAGGCGGGTGGATCACCTGAGGTCAGGAATTCCAGACCAGCCTGGCCAACATGGTGAAACCCTGTCTCTACTAAAAATACAAAAATTAGTCGGGCATGGTGGCATGCTCCTGTAATCCTAGCTACTCAGGAGGCTGAGGCATGAGAATCACTTGAACCTGGAAGGCGGAGGTTGCTGATAGCTGAGATCAGACCACTGCTCTCCAGCCTGGGCAACAGAGTGACACTCAGTGTCAAAAAAAAAAAAAAAAAAAAAAAAGCATAACAAGTTAAAAAAAAAGATCAGTGACTGTGAAAGGTTTTCTGTGGTGTAAATATTATAAAACAACATAGTTTCAAGATATATATGAAAAATTCAAGAATTTTTTAAAAAGCATGTATTCTAGTTAGCTTAAACAGTATAGTATATAACTACTGGGGATAAAGGAAGCGAATAATCAGTCATTATTATTTTAAAATGAAATATAACAAAATGTATCAAAGTTATCACTTGTTAAATGTCACTATAAAACACCTACTTGGTAGTTTACTCATTCGACAGAGTAAACTGGTGCTCAGGAGCAGAGCCTGAATTTGTTTATGAGAAATTACTGAAGATTTGAGTTGAGAGTATTAATTCAGATTATCAAAAAGTTGGACTTCACCATTTGTTATATTATATATTCTGAACTGTTGACCTACAGGCCAAATCCACGTACATGTTTTGTTTGGCACCATAATTTTGTTTTATTTATTTAGTTAGTTAGTTATTTGAGACAGGGTCTCACTCTGTCGCCCAAGCTGGAATGCAGTGGCATGATCACTGCTCACTGGAGCCTGAACCTCGCTGGGCTCAGGAAACCCTCCCACCTCAGCCTCCTGAGTAGCTGGGACTACAGCTGCCTATGGCTACACCCAGCTATTTTTTTTTTTCTTTCTTTAGAGGCAGGATTTCTCCATGTTCCCCAGGCTGGTCTTCAACTCCTGGGCTCAAGTGATTGCCTGCCTTGGCCCTGCTAAGTGCTGGAATTACAGATGTGGGCTACCTTACCCAGCCTGCCTCATAATTTTTAAATTGGTTTTCAACATTAAAAAATCTGACTTCTTGGCCAGACACAGTGGCTCATGCCTGTAATCCCAGCACTTTGGGAGGCTGAGGTGGGCAGATCACGAGGTCAGGATTGGAGATCAGCCTGGCCAACATGGCAAAACCCCATCTCTACTAAAAATACAAAAATTAGCTGGGTGTGGTGGCAGGCGCCTGTATTCCCAGGTACTTGGGAGGCTGAGGCAGGAGAATCGCTTGAACCCGGGAGGCAGAGGTTGTAGTGAGCCAAGATTGTGCCACTGCACTCCAGCCTTGGTGACAAGAGCAAGACTCCATCTCAGAAAAAAAAAAAAAAAATCTGACTTATCTGGAAAACATGCAGCTCTGGCAACACTAAGCCCATGTTTCCATTTGGCGACATGTCCCTTTAGACTGGGCATGCATCTGCTAGTGTGTCACATGTCCTACCTTGCTACTTCACTGGGTTAAACATCTGCTTAGCCTGCATGAGTTAAGATTCCTGGTTCAAAGTTTTTTCTAAGTATTTTACTCAAGATGTGCCTATACAGATACAAGGGAAAAAGCTTTGTGATTGCATGTTTTTTGGTGTGGTACTTACATAAATATTTGCCTTTCACAATTGAAAGAAGATCCACTAGGGTATGGAGCACATCTTATTGCTCACTGTGGTGTCTGCAGAAACTGCCATAGTGCCTGGCTTGTTCCAAGGTCTTGATAAATGTTTCTGTGACTGAAGATAGTAATGGAACTCTCCACAAATACTAACTTAACATATTCCTATTTAAAATGTGCTTTATTTTAGAAGACACAAACCATAAAACGCAGGCCTTTCTGTCCATGGCTAACCAGATGTCTAAGAATTATCAACTGGTCTTGTTGTAAGCTGAGAAAATATGTGACACTCCAATGTCTACATGAACGTGGCAGTTTCAGAATGTACGAATGGGATTAAAATAAAATCATTATTAATTCTAGTTTGTGTCAAACTCTGTACTCTGAAAAGCATACTAGGTCTTTAGAATGAAGGCATGATGACAGAACTCACATATGTGGTGATTTTAAGTAAAATAATTTCATTGCATCAATTAATAATATATTATTTATATCTTATTTATGTCAAGGGGAAACTATGTTGTCAAGATCTTTAATACTGTGCCTGACACAGAATGAGAATGTCATAATTTGTTCAATGTGCCTGAATCTCACAATGCCCAAGAAGAAGTAAAGGATGCTCACATAGTGAGATTCTGTCAAGTGGAAGCTGAAGCAGACAGTTTTCTAGTAGATGTAATGGAGAAGAGGATTTTGGCCAAAACAGAAAATCGAAACCAGTGTTGAGATCCTCTTGGGAAGCCAAAGTTCAGTAGGCCAGAATGCGTGGTTGGAGTGTCCAACATAAGGTGCCAGAAGCCACAATTGACTTGGGGGACCAGAAACCTAGGAACTAGGGTGATGCAAATACATCTGAGAGTAAATGAGGAAGGTTTTAAAGTGTTGCCAAGAACAGTCCTTCATTCCCGACCTGCTTTTAGGGAGTAAATGGGTCATGGTGCAGAGATGGGTTAGCTAGGTTTAAATGTCCAGCAGTGGAATGACCTTTTGGAATCAACAGTGAGTTCCCCTATGAAGCAGAATCCTTGAGTGCTTCTCTGATCAACTGGGATAGTAACTAAAATAGTATGAATTGCCTCTTGGTAGTGAAGCTTTTCTGATAGAAGTAAATAATGAACTTCCTTCCCATGGCTCTGATGTCTCTGGTCTTCTTTTGTTGTCAGGCTCCACACAGTGACCCCACTCAGCTTTAGGCTCTCTTCTTACAGTAATCCCAAGACCTACAACCTCACATCACAAACTCACAGAAGACTGAATTTGTATCCTAGTATTCCCAGGTCAAGTCATTCAGAACCAACTTAGTAAGTGCCTACTTTTGAACCAGTGTCAGATGAATGGAATGTGCCAGTTGCTTAAGGCCTCATTCCATGCCTATTTCTGAACTAATTACAGTAGCCTGGAGGATGAGATAAGTGGATGGGTTTAAGAGAATCAGTGCTGACGTACAGAGCTTGAGGTGGAGTCAAGGCCATTTAAACCACATGGCTGGGAAGTTTCGGTACTCAGGAAAAAAGAAATCCAGATTCTGGTGAGGAAAGCAATATGTGTTCAGTATATAATGAACTTAGCATAGTCATTGTAATTGTGGTAGTTGAGACATACACAAAAAGTACATAGAATATCAGGGTGATGTGCAATTCAATTGTTCTGGATAAGTTATTACTTATATAATTTCTCATGCTCCCTAAGCCAAAGTAGTTATAATATTTTTACTTATGTGTGTTTAAGAAACTTTCTTTTTAAAATAACAACAACTCTTCATCTCCCCTTCTACCTTACATTTCCTTCTTCTTTTTTTCCCTTCCCTTTTTGAGCAGTTTAGTCTTAAAGCCATTGCTTGTGGCAAAAAAAAGGTAGGTGTCTGTTCCAGCAGTATGATGGAGCCACAGTGACCCAGAACAATGTGTCAGAGCCCAAGTAGAGTAAGAAAGGGGTATACAAATCAGAGATGTCTTACACTTAACGTCAGAGTCTGACCAGAGAGAGGAGGGCATCCACATAGAAGAGCAGCCTGGCCTGGAAAATTAGAGCCGGAGTAGGCTGAAGGGGGCGTCCTTATGGGGTAGGCAGCCTGGTGTGGGGAGTCAAAACCACAGATGAAAGGTAAGGACGTATCTCCAGAAGGGATACAGAGTGTCAGAGTCTCAACAACATGAAGAAGGCATCTATGTGGAAGAACAACCTGGCATGGGTTGTTGGAACCCAGGTTGAGAGAAGAGGGCATCCACATAAGAGAATAATGGAGGGGAAGGTGAGAAATGAGTTGTACACAGGGAATTGATCACATAAGTAAATATATTAAGGAAAATGGGAGTCAAATTTCTCATTGTTCAAGGTACAAATCTAGAAAGGCAAAAAACTTGAATGAACCTTAGTGTGTTGAATCGGAAGGCATATTGGTGTGAACTCATGATTTTCTATAGCTATGGAAATTATTGTGGATGTCAATATATGTGTGAGTGTGCGTGTGTGTGTGTGTGTGTGAGAGAGAGAGAGAGAGATCCCTTTGCTCTGTCCACTGAAAGGTCCTGGAAACTGCAGTACTCCAAAAGCAATTAGCACACCTAGGACCCAGATCTTCCTTTCTAAATACCATTTTCCTCTAAAAGGAAACTGGGCCTGATTGCATAACTGGGACAGGGAAAGTATAAAATAAGCCTGGAGCATCTTGTGCCAGAAATTAAGAAACACTTAAGGAATGATGGGAACATGCTAAAAGAACATAGAAACCAACTTGAAGAGGCTCCCACTGATTAAACTGGAGACATTTGGAGCTTGAAGGTAAGTAACAGATAATTACAAGGTAAATTCATTATAAAGTAAATAATTATAAACCATTGAATAAAGGGAGAAATATGAATCTATACACACACACACACACACACACACACGCACACAAGCAAACACCCCTACACACAGATATATAAATTGAAAAGTTCAGTGAGGAATCGGATACTTATATAGTTTCAAAATAACTCCCAACAAAATGTTTACTAATTACAAAAGAGAAAAAATGTAACTCTACAGTGGAGAAGCCTGGCAGATACCACTTTAATCAAGTGATCAAAGTGAACATTATAAGAGATACCCTGAAATCATGTCCCACTTGATAGAATATAATGAGAAAAACGAGCATCACTTTTGTATTATGCCTGGCAAAGATGCATAACCTGAAACTAATCATGAGGAAACACAGACAACTAAAATTAAGGGACATCTACAAAATAACTGGCCTGTGATCTTCTAATGTGTCAAGGTCATGAAAATCAAAGAAAGACTGAAGGAACTGTTCAAGACTGGAGCTGACTAAAGAGACATGAAAACTAAATACAATGTGTGATTCTGAACTGGATCCCTTCTCTAGAGAGGACATTATTAGGACAAGTGACTAAACTTGAAAGGAGGCTGAGCATTAGATTGTGTGAATAATGTATCATTTTCAGTTTCCAGATTTTGATAGTACCATGGTGATCCAGGAAAAAATTCTTGTTTCTAAGAAATGCACACTGAAATATTGGGAGGCAAGGGGGAGTTAGGTTGGTCTTTAACAGTTAAGGAAAAAAATTACCTGTACTATACCTACAACTTTTCTGTAAGTTTGTGACTATGACAGTATTTTCCCAACTTCTCTATAAGAACTGAAAATGATGGTAGGAAAAAGAGCCATTAATTCTATACATTTGTTGAGTGTTTATAATTTATTAGAAATAGCCAGATATCCACAAATAAAATATACTAAGGCTTGAGTGGGTCAACACAAAAGGAAGAGGAGGAGTTAATTTCTGATGAGTATGCTTTCAAAGATGCCATGGAGGCACATTGAGAAAAATTATATTAAGTGTTATGGCATTGCAGCAGAGGAAAAAGACAGGAGCATAAGCTCAGAGGTTTGGGAAGTATTGAAGAGTACAGGTTGGCTCAAGCATGGGGTTTGCTAGGAAGAATAGGAAAGTAAAGTTTGAAAGGAAATGCATGGAGCCTAGAATGCCAGATTCTGAGATCTTACATTTAAGAAATTAATGAGATTTTATTAAAAGATATTAATACTAGTTTAATTTGATATGACCAAAACATGATATATAGATTTGAGAGAGCAGGATTAAAAATTTCTGTGAAGATCATATAGTATTTGTCTTTCTGTGTCTGGCTTATTTCAATTAACATAATGTCCTCCAGGTTCACTCATGTTGTTGCAAATGACAGGATTTCTCATTCATTTTTATGACCGAATGGTAATCTAGTGTGTGGGGGCAGGGGGTCATGTTTTCTTTCTTTTTTTAAAAAAATTTTTTCTAGCTACATAGTAGGTATTTATGTGGTATACGAGATATTTTGATACAGGCATACAGTAGGTAATAATCACATTAGGATAAACGGTATATCCATCAACTCAAACATTTATCCTTTGTGTTATAAACAATCCAGTTATATTCTTTTAGTTATTTTAAAGTGTACAATTAAATTATTATTGGCTTTAGTCACCCGGTTGTGCTATCAAATAGTAGGCCTTCTTTATTATTTCTATTTTTTTTGTACCCATTAACTATCTCAGCTTCCCCTGCAACCCCTCCACTACCCTTTCCAGCCTCTGGTAACCATCCCTCTACTCTCTATCTCCATGAATTAAATTGTTTTAATTTTTTACTCCCACAAATAAGTGAGAACATGCAACGTTTATCTTTCTGTGCCTGGTTTATTTCACTTAACACAATGACTTCCAGTTCCATCCATGTTGTTGCAAATGATGGGATTTTATTCTTTTTATGGTTGAATACTAACTACCTTTATCCATTTATCCATTGATGGGCACTTTGGTTGATTCTATGTCTTGGCTATTGTGAACAGTGCTGCAATAAACGTAGGAGTGCACATCTCTCTTCAACATACTGATTTCATTTTCTTTGGGCTATATATCCAAGTAATGGTATTCAGTAGTCCTATTTTTAATTTTTTTTAGTAACTTCCATAATGTTTTCCATAATGGCTATACTAATTACATTCATATGTGGAATCTTAAAAAATTGATCTCATGGAAGTATAGAGTAGAATGATGGTTACTAGGGGGTTGAGGGTGGTGGTGGTAGTGGTGGGGTTGGAGAGATGTTGGTCAAAGAATACAAAATTTCAATTAGACAGCAGGCATAAGTTTGAGAGCTCTACTGCACAACATAGGGACTATACATTATATTTCAAGAATATAATGTATTCATGAAAAATGCTCAGAGATTAAATGTGAAGTGATTTTACCACAAAATGATAACGATGTGAGGTAATGCATATGTTAATTAACTAGCTGTAGTCATTCCACAAGGTATATACACTTCAAAACATCATGTCATACGTGGTAAATATATGAAATTCTACCTATGTAAAACAATTTTCTTAAAAACATATCATTATATAATTAGCCTGAAAATAACTATTACCTCCTTCATAATTACTGAATTAAAAATATATACTAATATATCTTATAGTTCTATATATTGGAAAGAATATAAAATAAATGAATAGAAGCAATGAAAAGCACAAAATAATTAGGAATAGTGAAGCGATTTCGGATAGAGATTTATGTAAAATGCTTTAAAATTTAAAAACGTAAAAGTTTATCTGAGATTTTTATATATGAAAAAATAACAGTAAATTGGAAAACATCCGTTTATTTATATATTCAGTCAACAATTATTAACCAAATATCCCATACCAATCACTTTACTAGGAATGCAGAATAGAGCATTGAACAAGACAGATATGTTTCCTGTTTTCGTGGAACCTGAGAGAAAGCAACAGATAATAAAAATAGAAAACTCAGCAAGAAAACGGGATAATCTAAGGGAGTGATGGAGGAGCTCCTTCATACTGGGTTTTACAGGAAGGCTTCACTGAGGAAGTGAAATTTAAGCTGAATTTGAATTGTAAGAAAGACTACATTACAATGAAGGAGCGTTGCAAAGAGATTGAAGAGCTGTTAAAATACCCTAAGATGGCAGTGAGAAACAATAAGAAAATTAATATGGCCAAAGCAGGACACAAGATAAAGAAAGGGAAGAACGATAATGAGATGAGGCTGAAGAGTCATCTGTGGACCAGATCCCATGGGTTCTTTGTACAGTGGACTGCCATGGAGGGTTTTCAGCAGGAGACTGACTCAATTTTATCTACATTTTTAAAGAGCAAGAGCATAGCAGGGCTAACAATTAGGAGGTGATTTATTAGGTCAGACCAGAAATGGTGCTTTAAACAAACAAGGGTGGCAGGAGTGGAGATCCAAGTGATCCATTAGAAGATTTGGAGTTTGAATTGAAATGATATTCCAGCAGTTTATATGAAAGAACTGAGAAGAGAGAAATCAAAGATGAAGTTTTTTTTTTTTTCTTTTTTTCTCTCTTGAGAAATTCGGTGGAGAGTGGCTGCATTAACCAAGAGAGAAGACAAAGAGAAGGAGTTACAATGGATATAGACCTTTAATTTTAAAATTAACATATAATAAAAGAAAGTAGTCTAAACTAAGAGCAGAGGGTTATATTTTCAATAAGTCTTGAGTAAATTGGATATTTGCAGTAAAAAATTACGTTTTTCAAAAATACCATATGTAAAATTCTTAATATATTTAAAGATACAATTATAGCCACCTAAAATATAACCAAAATTATTGCAAGTATTAATTTAATCTTATATTAGAAAAAGTACTTCTTAAATAGACAATAAATGAAAGGAATCACAAAGAGACACAGGATCAGATTATATAAAATGAAATAAACTGGGAAGATATTTGCAAAAAATGCATCAAAACTTATATATACTTAATATTTTATGAAGTGTACTTTAAAATCAATGAAAGTATACAAAAATATAAAAATGGACAAGAAGCTGTGAACAGGAAATTTGCAAATTATAAATGCCCAATGCAAATGAAGAAAACATTTAAATTCGGTAACAAGTTTTTCAAGTAAATTACAAACAATAGTGCTATACGTTTGCTTTATTAGCAATATTTTTAAAAGATGTTGGTATGGGTAAAGTGAGATGAGCACTTGTGTGCACAGTATAAATTACTACAGCTTTTCTAGAACAAAACCCAGAAACACAGAAATGTGTCTTGGGTTTCATATATCCAGGAGTAATAGTGTAGGACTCTGGACGAAGTCACATTAAGCTCTCTCAGCAACAAGTTTTCCTCACTAGGACTTTCTATTCATTTTTAAAATTAAGATGAAAGTAGTAGCTATCTCTAAGCTGTTGTGAATTAATTGAAAGCACTCAGACCGACACTTGGCAGGTAGTGAGCACCATATGTTTGTAGTTGCTGGTTATCTAATATTTTAATTTTTGGCAGTAGTTTCAAAGTGGTATCTTCATTGTTGTTTCACTTTGCATTATTTTGATTATCAATAAGATTCATGATCTGCTTACAGAAGATCAGTTGCTCAGCTTGACTTTCTGTGAATTGAATATTCATATCTTCTGACTTTCTTTTTCTTTTTCTTTCTTTTTTTTTTTTTGAGACAGAGAGTCCTGTTGCCCAGGCTGAAGGGCAGTGGCGCCATCTTGACTCACTGCAACCTCTGCCTCCCCAATTCAAGTGATTCTCCTGCCTCAGCGTCCCGAGTAGCTGTGATTACAGGCACCTGCCACCATGCCTGGCTAACTTTTGTATTTTCTGTAGAGACAGGGTTTCACCATGTTGGCCAGGCTGGTCTGGAACTCCTGACCTCAGGTGATCCACCCACCTTGGCCTCTCAAAGTGCTGGGATTACAGGCGTGAGCCAATGCACCCAGCCTTGACTTACTTTTTCTTTTCAGTTTTTCTTATTTTTCTGACTGGCTTACAAGAATTCCTGATATATTCTGGGTATTAAATATTTGTTGGTTTTAGATTTTGCAAAACTTTTCCCATTTTTTTTACCCACCTGTTACTTTTTCTGTGGTATACTTTTAAAAACGATTATTGAATGTTAATTATGTGCTTGACACTGTTTTAAGACCTTGGGACACATTCATGAACCAAAAGAAGACAAGAAGACAGACGTTCCTGACTCGTGGGGCTTATACTGCAGTGGAGGTGGAGGCAGAGGAAAACAATTTTAAAAAATTCAATTAAATAAATAAATAATACTGTGTGTTAAAGGTAGTAAGGGATATTGGGACAAAAAACAGACCAGTATAAAGGGAGACAGAGAGTACATCCAAACCATAATTTTGAAGTGTCAAAATCATCATTTTCTTTTTTTTTTTCTTTTTTCTTTGTTTTTTCTGTTACCCAGGCTGGAGTGCAGTGGCGTGATCTTGGCTCACTGCAACCTCCGCCCCGCCCCGCGAATTCAAGTGATTCTCCTTCCTCAGCCTCCCAAGTAGTTGGGATTACAGGTGCCTGATACTGCACCTGGCTAATCTCTGTATTTTTAGTAGAGACAGGGCTTCACCATCTTGGCCAGGCTTGTCTTGAACTCCTGACCTCATGATCCACCCGCCTTGGCCTCCCAAAGTGCTAGGATTACAGGTGTGAGCCACCGTGCCCGGCCAGAGTCATCATTTTCTCTGTAAAATTTATGTTTTTGTTGTTGTTTTTGGTGGGGGATGTTATGCAAGAAAATAAAATTTAAATAGATTTATAAAACTCCATTTCTTATAATTGTCCATTTATAGTAAAAGCTAATTTCTTCAGAATTTTTTAGGACTGAGAAGTCCCTCATAAATTAATTTCCCATGTAATTTAATCTTTTTACTTTAAATATTGAAACACAGTTTTTCCTAAAAATAAAATATATATTCAAATTTTCCTAATTGTAAAAGCAATACACACCTATCAGAATAGATGTTAAAGAAAACCATATTCAATGATACTTGATAAGGAAGACTTTATTCAGGACCACTGTGATGGGTATAGGCAGCGGTCCCCAATCTTTTTGGCACCAGATAATAGTTTCATGGAAGACAGTGTTTCCACAGACAGCAGTCGGGTGGGGTGGGGGGGAATGGCTTCTGGATGAAACTGTTCCGCTTCAGATCATCAGGCATTAAATTCTCAGAAGGAGCACACAGCCTAGATTCCTAGCATGCACAGTTCACAATAGGGTTCACGTTCCTATGAGGATCTAATGCTACCACTGATTACTCACTTCCTGCTATGTGGCCCAGTTCCTAACAGGCCATGGACTGGTACTGATCTGTGGCCCAGGGGTTGGGGACCCTTGGGTACAGGGACCACTGCAATGGGGTCTTGCAGTAGGGGAGCAAGATTGGGCTCAAGTCTGATTACAGCATGGGCGAATGGGAATTTATAATCAAGGCGCAGGGTGGGGGTCAGTGGGTGAAAAATTATTAAGAGGAAATAGCAGGAGTAAGGGAGATTCTGGGTAAACTTACCTAACAGGATTCTTGCTGTACACAGGCCAGGGTGATCAGACATCACCTAGGGAATGTGGAGGGTGAGGAACGTGATTAGATATCAGATGGGGGATGCTAGCTAAACTGACTTAGTGGGGTTCTTTTGATAAAACTGGGTTTTACAAGGGCATGCACAGATGGGCCTAGAAGAAGGTTCATAGCCTGACTAATGTTTGGCCTAGCAAAATAAATGTTGTTATAGATTCCAATAATATGGATAAATATTAAGATAAAAATACAAATTATGAATTATATAATTACCCAAGAAAACCACCATTAATATTTAGATGCATATCCTTCCAGAATGTTTGCACTGAAACTTTTGCTTTTTTAAAGAAACAGTTTTTCTATTGACTTGAAGAGATGGAGCCATGAAAGTTATCTCCTACTTATCTTTTTCCCCTTCTTTCACTCTCCTCATCACTACCACTTAATAACTTATTTTCTGCCAGGTACTTTTCATATATTGCTTTATTTAAGTGCCCCAATAATGCTGCTGGGTCAGCATTATCAATCACATGTCAACAGTTGAGAAAATAGTCCCAGGAAGAATATTGTCTTTCAGTTTGGCGATTTATTTTTAGGTTGGACCTGAAGGTCAAAGCCAGGTCTGTTAGATTCCATTGCCGAATATTCTCTCTATACTGCGCTGATCTCTCACCCATGGCTAAAGACACAACATTATGAACTTCTGTGTAACACTTAGAATGAAAGCAAAGTGAATCAAATGCTATGTATAGTATTTTTAAAGAATATTATATACAGCTTAGTTTGTTACCCTAAAGTAAAAGCATACTAAAAAGGATATAGAGGCCAGGCACAGTGGCTCATTGCCTGTAATCTCAGCACTTTGAGAGGCCAAGGCAGGCGGATCACTTGAGGCCAGAAGTTGGGAGACCAGCCTGGCAAACATGGTGAAATCCCATCTCTTCTAAAAACACAAAAATTAGCTAGGCATGGTGGGCACATGCCTGCAATCCCAGCTACTTGGGAGGCTGAGGCACAAGATTCCCTTGAACCTGTGAGGCAGAGGTTGCGGTGAGCTGAGATCGTGCCACTGCACTCCAGCCTGTGCAACAGAGCAAGACTCTGTCTCCAAAAACAACAACAAAAAGTTAAAAAGATATAGATAAAATTAAGAGAGAAAAACAAATGAAATAGAGATGAAGGCCCTCTCTATCAATCTTTCTTGAGGAAAGACCTAACTGACCTTTTTAAGTTAGAGAAGAGGACATTAATACATATATTCCAATGACCATAAATTAAGAGGAAGATACAAATTAAAATGAAAGCAGAAGGATTTAAATATCAAGAATGATATTTTCACTGTCAAGATGCTTTCAAGAGAGGCTCTAGGGTCTCCACCCCAGAGGTATTTGTGTAAAGAACATATATCCAACTATCTTAAACAGTTTACACAATTGCCTACTGAAGTTTGCAGTAAACTTCATCAATTAACTAACCTGGTAAACAAATATTTGTTGAGGACCTACTGGGTGCTAGATGATGTTGCCTGTGCCGGTGTAAACAAGCTGACTCAGACCACATGGTTTGTTAAATGGTACCCCTGCAAAAACCATGCAAGCAATTTTTTTTTTTTTTTTTGAGACAGGGTCTTGCTCTGTCACCCAGGCTGGAGGCTGGAGGCTGGAGTGCAGTGACACCATCATAGCTCAGTGCCACCTAGAATACCTGGGCTCAAGCAATCCTCCCGCCTCAGCCCCCTGAGTAGCTGGAACCACAGGCTCACACCACAACACCCGGATATTGATTTTTGTTTGTTTGTTTGTTTGTTTGGTAATGATGAGTGTCTTGTTATGTTTCCAAGGCTGGTCTCAAACTCCTGGCCTCAAGTCCTTAAGTGATCCTCCCACCTAGGCCTCCCAAAATGCTGCATTACAGGCAGGAGCTACCATGCCCGACCACATGCAGGTGATTTTGTTTGCTTCTCTACTGCCTCTACACCTTACCAGCTGCATCTATGTTCATAGACTGTCTAGATTCCACAATCCCTTATCTCAAGTCCTTGGGGGATGCATTCAAAATTCAGAATTCCTTAGATTATAGCTAAGTAATAAGTTATATAGTCTGTATATTATGTAACAGCCCCTTCATAGTCTGTATATTATGTAACAGCACCTTGCAATTGAACACAGTAATACATCTTCATTGAAATACATGCATAAAAACACTAATGGCCTCATGTAAGTTTAGTTGTGTTTTATTGCCAGGTGAGTTCAAGTTAGGTCAAGTTTTATCATCAACTGCATCACAACAAACAAAAACCATCTTGATTCTCAGAATTTTTTGTATGTCAGAATTGTTGATATGAGATTGTATAGTACATTTGCAAGGAATTCTTGAGACTTACTCAGATTTACAAATTATGTTCCCAGAACACTAATGTACACAAGATTTAATAGTTAACTAATGAAAAGAGTGAACCACTCTTCTTTATAGTTCTCATTGCCTTTATAAGTTAACAGTCTTTCTGCATCTACAGGAGACTCAAGTATTATTTACCATAGAACCCATTTATTGTAGACTATCTCAGGAGACTTGTGTTCTGTGGAATAGCCTATAAGAGATACTATGCTAGTGATACAAGGATACTATAGCTTACCCTTATCCTTGTCTCTAGCATTTTGAAATTCATAATTGATTACATGGCCTAAATGTAGCACAGATATAAATCCCTAGAAAATGCTGGTAAATATTCCAAAATGATGGAGAAGTTGTTTTAAGAAATTATGAAAGAACCTTATTGGGGAACCCTCTGTAAAGCCCCTTATTTTAATAGATATACAAGAAAAGCTTAACAAAAAGCATATATGATATCATTTGAAGTTTGCAGGGCAATTCCCCGGGGACCAAAATACCTCATACCTCTTACTAGCCAATATAGTTTATTATTCAGCAACTTATGTCTTGAGTTAAGAAGGACTGACCCTCTTTTCTTCTGCTCTCCTAAAGAAGGTGGACATTCATTTGCCTTGGAGGGCAGTGTAAATTCACTAATACTATAGTTAGCTTTATATATGGTTAGCTTTATGAATGGCTTACCATTCATTAAATGGGTAAACAGCACAGGTAGAGGTGCAATTGGGATGAGTGGGTGAGGGGAGAGGAATAATGAGTGGAGAGAAGGGGTGTCAATATCAAATAATTATGACTTTACAATTTTGTCAAGGTTTAGTCTAGTTGACTTAGAGAAATGTCGGTTTGGCAAATGTAAGTAAGAATTTGGACATATGATTGAAAGGAAAATTATATACTTTAATTAGTGAAAATTCTAAGTAAAAACTTATAAACGTTTGTAATGGAAAATATCCTTTTAAAAAGTACGTAAAATAAGTATTATGTAATAAGTTCTAATTGGTTACATAACACTTTATTGAGCGTGATCAGATACTGGTTTTTAGGAGAAAATTTTCCCTTACATATGAAGATCTAAAGTCTACATAAACCTATTCTCCTTCAGCTTTGTGTATGTTTAATCTGTGGAGTAGATGTTTTCTCAGAAATGAAGCATATAAATTGCCTCAATGAAGAAAAGGAATGTACACATTTAAAAATCAAAATCGCCTTTTTAAAATTAAGGTTTTTTCTTTTGTATAATAGGTAAACTACCGTGAAGTGTAGTTGCCTGTTTAACTTTATATCTGCTTTGATTTTTGTCAGTTTAGTTAATTCAAATAAAATTTGTGAAGTTAACCACTTTCAAGAAAAGGCATAGGAGAACCTAATTTAACCTAGAGTGTCTCTTTTATTCTTCTGTTATTCATTTGAAGTGCCCTATCAGCTTGAACTGACCAACTTCAGTCATTTTTACCCTTTTATTTTTTTTCTCTTATGTAAACTGAAATTCCCTGCTGTTCGTGGTATTTTAGTGTTTAGCATCATTTAATGAGCAGGTATCATAAAACTTAAAAGGTCCTTTTGTGTGTATCTCTGATTAGTTAGCGAAAGAACCAAATAATTTCTCTTAATATATTTTGATGTTGGCCCATTTTACATTTAAGTGCTTTTTGATGAAGTAGAAAATAATTTTTGTTAAAGTCGGATGGATTCTATCAAGCGAATATGTGGCCCCCTATTAAGTGGTAGAATATAAATTGTTTACCAGTGTTACTATACGATAGTTTCCCTTATACATTTATGCGTATAGGTTTCTAAATAATTTACTTTTTCTGAAAAATAGATATATAATTTGAACAGATAATTTGGTATCAATGTCCATATACTCCTTATTATAAAAGCAGTAATTCATTCAGAAGTGAAAATTCACTTAAACAATTTCACACTGCCCTTAATTGCAGTTTCTTTTAAATTAAAATAAGGAATAAACTATTAATGAGTAAAACAAATAGTAATATCTATTAATTACACACTTCCCATTTGATGTTCATGTATATTGGACCTGACAATTGCTAATATTTTATTATTAGTGCTAATTTTGCTTTTAGGAAAAAAAGAATATCTCTGTGAGGTAAATAGCCTGCAGCCAAAATAATGAGGCTAGTAGGCAAGCAAAGGTCAGATAATGTGTAATAAGTTACAGAGGGAATTGTGTAACATGAACATTGGTAACAGGTAAAAGATGTAATAGTGCTGCCTACTGGTAAGAAATAGTAGTGTTTAAAGGGTAAATGAAAATGGGTGTAGTGTTAAGTGATATACAAGGTTATTTAAGGTTGCTACTGTTATCTATGATGCAAACTATTTTTTCATTAGTATTTAATAGAAAATTCACTATGAAGTCTTTGAGAATTAAATTTCTGGTATGATGTTTCTGGATTTTAAAATTTTTATTTTTGGAGAACTTATATGAATAGCATATTGGCTCTCTTGGTCCCTCTTTTTAATCACGAGATACCTATACAGTCTGTCGTATGTGTGGCCCTTCTTTGATAATGCTGACTTTTTTTATGGTCAGCATTTCCATAGAATTTGTAGTTGAAAAATAAGATATTGCCAGTTATGAGAAATAACTGTCAATTTTAGTAATGCACAGGTGGATATTTAGCTAGTCCACTTACACCGTTTATTCATAGAAAGAAGTATGATTTGCATATGCAACAGTCAACAGATTTTAAGTCTAATTGGAAAAATGAGATTGGATTGCTTCTAAAGCACAAGTGTCAAAGTTTTAGCAAATTAAAAATCAAGTGTTCATATATGTAGGGATTACTTTTCCCATGTTCCACTAAAAATTAGTTTTCTGTGCTAGAAAAAAACATATTTTGCTCCAGTTGTTTTGAATGTATATCAGTTAATTTTCCAGTATACTAATTTTATTTATAGTCTTGAGAATAAGTTACAGTTATTTTAACTAGCTCAACTCAAAGTACAGGTTTTTGTAAGTTTAGTATTTGTTGTGTGATGTTTGTACAGGTGTTGCATGATAGAATTATTTAAATGTGATGATTTTATTATTCTGATTTGAATCCTTATCATATGCATTTTAGCTTTATTTTCAGATATCCATTATACATGACTTATTAAAACACCATGCACTGTAAAAATGGTTGTTACAAAGTGAGGAAACTGCTATTTCATTATGTATAACTTTCTCACTTACATAATGCAGTTTCCATTCTGAAAAAGAATTGAGTCACAACTAAATTGAGGAAAAAGTTAAAAAAGAAAGTGTTTTTGAATATCCAAAACTTGCTTTCTAGAGAGAGGAAGAGTAAAAGCCATAATGTCTCCTTCGAGGCATAAAAGCACTCTTTATATATTTATTCTTTATCCCTTTCTTTCTCCCTCAGTTCCCTCTTTACCTCCTCCCTCTCTCCCTAGCCTAAGTCTCTGTCTTTATCGCTACAGTACAGTGTATTTTCCTACGGTAATTTAGACTAACATTGCCATTAAAATACAAAATTAGAAGTAAAGTTGGAAGCATTTAAGAATTATTTTTGAAAAGTTTATGTCTGCTTGTTTTAGTAACTTGAACAGAGAGAAGAAGGGAAGAAGAGAGAACAAGACAGGAGGAAAATGAGAGAAATAGTAAGAAAAGGGAATAAGAGAGGAAAAGACAGAGCTGAAGGCGAGGGAAATGGAAATAAATTACATTACATTATATGCAAATTTTGAGTACCAAAGGAAGATAAAGTGTGAAAACTGTCTAAACGTGTGAAAAGTTGACATTTGTATTCTTGAAATCATTTTAACAGTCTGCAAAAGAAATTCGTAAATAAATAGTAAATAAAATATTCCTGGAAGGTTTAGTGATGTCTAAAAGATAAATAGTTGGAATTACAATTTAAATTGCTTCACTAATATAACAATCAAATATCAGACCACCAAGAAGGTGTTTTAATAGCATAGAAAATAGCAATGCATTTCCTATACTGAAATGGAGCAAGTGGTTTTTGTGTGTCTGAAAGAGTCTACTAGTTTCATAGCATAAACAACAAACCTGGTGCTAACAGTAGTCTGCACTGTGGACTTTTTAGGTTCTTTACCTGAAACACTGCTGGAAATGGCTTTCAGAAAAGGGACAAGAAAAATGCTTTACATAATGAGAGGCACTAGATTACAAATATTAAATCATCCTTTTGAACAATATGAATAACCATATGTTAATACTTTTCCTTCAGCAGAGAACAAGAAAGAAAAGGATTACATTTATGAGCAAACAGTGCTTTTCTAAAGCATATATTCTTATCTATTTTATTTCTATGCAAATATTTGAACAGTTTAGGTTTTCCTTGACCTTTGTATTTATTTATAGCGTTTTGCAAAAAGTATGGGTGCATGCTTAGGAATTAATAACTTTAGGACATGATTGTTAAGGTCTGGTAAAGCTGTAAAAGCCCCAAGAACCAGCATTCTAGCATCATTCAGTAAAAACATGTTTTTTATTCTCTTATATATTAGTCCATGTTTCATCAAGGACAGCTTTCTCAAATGCTATTTCAGCTTAATTAAAAATCTGCTTAAAAGGATATACAAAATATTTTAATTATCAAGTATAATGATATTTTCTTTGTTTCACTCTTTATAAAATGTAAAGCTGAATTTTTGATTAACATTTTATTTGTAAAATTGAACAATATAATGATTTAAATGCTTTATTTTGAATACTTGTTTTATTTATGAACTTATATCCTCACATTTTGGCATCAAGTTATTTTTATTTTTCTCAGTTTTTGTCATAAAAAGGCATCAAAAGAAAATTAAATGTAACATAGTTTAGCAGATTGGGCTACCACAGTTTAAAATTAAAACTTTAGGCCTTATTTTTTAGATCTTGATTATTTTCAAGTTTAAATTTATGTAACACATAGTTTCTCACTATAATTTTCTAACCTCTTGAAGTATAAAACATGACAATATCCAAATTCATATATTCCACATAATAGATAACTGTTCATGTCGGTGATTCCATGCTAAGTATTTATAACATAATGAATGGGCCAGGCACAGTGGCTCACACCTGTAATTCCAATACTTTGGGAGGCCGAGGTGGGTGGATCATTTGAGGTCAGGAGTTCCAGACCAGCCTGGCCAATATGGTGAAACCCTGTCTCTACTAAAAATACAAAAATTAGCAGGGCATACTGGTGCATGTCTGTAATCCCAGCTACTCAGGAGGCTGAGGCAGGAGAATCGCTTGAACCTGGGAGGCAGAGATTGGAGTAAAATGAGATGGAGCCATTGCACTCCAATCAGGGAGACAGAGCTAGACTCCGTCTCAAAAAAAAAAATAAAAATAAATAAATAAATAAATAAATACATAAATACATACATACATACAATGAATGTGTGCCTTATCTTTTCACATCAGCAGTGACATCATATTTTAAAGAAAGTACTTGGTACTTGTTAATTTCAAATTCAGAGTGGCACGGAGAAAGCAAACCTTTATTTTTGAATAATTGACCAGAGTACTTGTTACTTTTTTCTTCATTGTCTTATCAGTAACCCTTCCTATCTCTTTTGCTGTAATTCTATAGAGTTCTATTATTTATCATAAACAAAATAATATACTAAATGTAAAAGCTTAGCATTTTATTTTGTTAGATAAAGGTTTTTGTTATTTGCTTATTTACCATCTATTTAGAACTTCTGGTGCTAGTATTTCTCTTACAATAGAAGTTTTTGAACGTTAAATTTGGTTTAGATCAACACTTTTTAGTCTTTTTGGCAAATAATATTGCCTTAAATGGATCTAATAGCAATTAAATGATTAAACTTGTTTAATATATTAAGATTTCTCATTTGAGATCTATAGTCTATCTTTGTTTTCTTCTTATGAGAAATCTTTAGTATAAATTGAATACCTACTTTTGCACACTCAGTGATGTTAGTTCTTATATAACCCAGATCCAAGGATGGAGTGTATACAATGCCGAGAGCATATAAGGAGAACTTAACTACAGCTATGTCAAAATATCAGTTGTATGAGTGTCTTCATGCACTTCTTCATAAAACAAAATAGTTTTATTTCATCTTTAAGAAACTTTTAAAAAAACAAGTTATTTTTAGTGAAGAATAAATTCAATACATTTTAATGGACATCTTATTGAATCTTTTTCCATTTTCTTCATATGAATATTAACTGATTATTTAACTCTTCCTTATTTTCTCATACCTAATTATTAATTGGCTGTGTCATTCTGGCAATCTTTCTCTGCCTGAGTTTCTCCTTCTATAAAATGGGAAAGAAAGTACATGCATCATAGAATTACTGTTAGATTGTTTTCCAATTGATTTTGGCTTTTCTTGTTCCTATCTCTTCATACATTTTATTATATAAACTGGTCTAAATTAACTTTCCTAAAACATCTCTAATCTTATAATTCTCCAGATTTGATAACCATCTGATACTCCCTATTGCCCATGGAATACAATTTGGGCTCCTCCTTCTGACACCTCCGGTTTCAGACCTAACTCACCCTAGTGTATTCCACTACTCACTGACTGACTAAGCTCCAGTCTATCTGAACCACATGCCTGCCTTGGGATAGAACTCATCATTATGTCTTTAGTTTTGCTTCACTTCTCCTGAAGCACTCTCAAATATATTTCCTCTTAAAAAAATCCTGCCTGTTATTTGGGGGGCAGTTCCAATACTGGGGTCTTTGCCATATAGACTTCTTTGGTCTCTCAGCTATTATCTTTCCTAGCTCAGAACACACACCACTAAATGGCATTGTACTCTCTTCACATATTCCTCATACTCTATATTCTAGGCAGGGTTAGATACATATCTATAGTACTTGATTGAGAGTTTTCAGGGAAGAGACCAGATCAGATTTTACTATGAATTCTTCTCCTACTTTCCCATGACACCCAACAGAGTACTCTGTACGTAGAAGATATTCTGTAAATAAAGTTTATTATGGAAATATTGTGGCAGAACAGAAAGAACACAGGCATTTGAGTCAAAAAAGACATAGATATTGTTTGACCCTGAGCAACTTAAAATATGGGAGTCCCACTGTCTTCATCTGTAAAACGGGTAATATTATCTGCTTTTCAGGCTGGATGGAAGGATTAGATATGATGCATGTAAAACATTCACAATATGCCTGGATGTAGTAGATGCTCAATAAATATTTTCATTTTTGTTTTATGTAACAAAACTTATTTCTTCTATTTTCTACCATAAAAAGTATGGCAGTGCATGTGAGATTGATCACTGTGTATAGATGAGGAGAGTTGACTTTCAATAAACAGCATGTGTTTTCTTGAGAAAAAATTTCCACTGCCTTTGGAAAAGATGTCTTGGATACGTTATAGCTATAGGCAGGTAGTTTCCGAACTTGCATCTCTCAACTATTCTTTCTCTGATATACCCCTCTCAATAGTACTGTTGGAGTGTAGGCAGTAGAAAATAGTAGATGAAGGTGGCAGTAGCCAAAAATAAAAAATAAAAAAGACTTGTCACTTTCATCTATTAAGTATTAGATTTATTTATTCATTTAGGCAACAAGTATTTCAAGACTTTAACTATATGTAGGTAATGCTAGTAGATAGAGTATTGAACATAAAACATTGCACTCTCAGCGAACTTAGTGTTTGGGACAGGAAGATAAAATGCATACATAAATGGCAATGGGAAAAAAGATGCATGAATAAGGTATTAAGATTGTGATTCAGTGCAACTCTGGAGCCAAACTTATGTGGTGGCCACAGAAGAACACCGTGTTTTGAAACCTCACATCCCCAAAGGTATACCATATTCTTGATCTGGCTTTCGAATTTGGATTACTGTAATGGTATGTGAATGTGCTTAGACTAATAGAAACGAAATTGAGATTAGCCCCAAGCCTGTGTTATGTATTAAAATGCTGATTAAAATAAATAGAAATGAAATTTTTCCCACTCGAGTTCCTGACAACAAATACACCTGTAAGTCAAATCAGACACACATTTGAAAAAGCACAGAATTCCCCTGTAGTTTATATTCATTTTTTTATGTGAGATTAAATAGAAGGTAAGCATAACACTCAAAATATGGAGACTTGACCATTTTTGAATAAAGGAATTTCACAGTACTGCTATAAAACAAAGCAGGCAGTTCTTCCATGTTTCTGTTTTGTTAAAATATGTATTTCATCTTTTATCTGTTTGAAATGGTGGCTGCAATTTAGTAAATGCCACCGATTTAGTTTAGATTTTATTGTTACAATGTTACAGTTTTGATAGCACTGGGCATTTTTTCCTGTTAGTTTGTTCTGCTGCTTTCAAGATTGGTATTTAATCAGTGTCCTAGCTCATTCGATGTGTCTTGCTTATAGATCCCTCTGCACTAGAGAGAAGAACCAAGTCTTCTCAAAGCTGACAGTTGTCCAGGGGATTTACAACTGATCATATCCAATGTGGGGGAAATTTGACCTTTCATACATTCTTTTCCATAACTATTTTGGGGGAAAACAAGATTAGTTTTCATGGAGCCAGTGCATGGCACATAGTAGGTATTCAATGTGTTTTTAAAATAGATTTTAATACAGCAAAATGTTTGCTATGTTATGCCTTGAAATGTTTTTGTTTTGAACAAACTCAGGTGTCATAGTACAAAATTATCAGTGTTATAGTTCAGTGGAATTGCTAATAGGTCATCTCATGTTTAAGAAATTAAAAAATATTTTTAAAGATTTGCTATTGGAAGAAATCATAATAAGGGCATAGAAAGAAAACACCACAATCTGGTTAGCAACCTATTTTTAAAATTACTACGATTATTTTGGAAGACATAAGTTAAATTTTT